>NC_137685.1:5888561-5920464 GCF_963989245.1 Nansenia antarctica | reverse complement strand
GTCTTGAGCTACAGTTTGGAAGTAGCCCTCTATATTTTTGATATGCCAGTGTTTGCTTTTACTTTTCAAGTTCGTGAAAAAGACCCCACAGACGGACAGACATACAGACACAGAAAGACATGACTCAAGTCATCTCTGAGGTGGTACCTCCACCGGAGGCCCTGGCTCCCTCAGACAGCCCTGTAAACACTCGGGAACATCGTCATGGGGAGACCAAGATGGAGGTGGGAGGGGCTACTGAGGAGCCTCCTGGAGACTGGTGTGAACCTATAGAAGATGATGATGATGATGGCGATGATGATGATGATGATGATGATGAAAATGACGCACAGAGCTTGGACTACTCTGTTGGAGAGAGACGCATTTTTGTCCGACGCATGTTCTTCCGCCTGGAAGAGGAGAGTCTTGCAGGGGAGAGTGAACGGAGCGGGAGCGTGGCGGGCAGTGAGAAGAACTTAAAGAAGAGGGCCAATAACCAGTATGTTGGTATTGTTTATTGTTGGCCGTGTTCATAGTACCAAATATCAATTATGTGACTTCTAAGCCATAGTGTATAATACTGGTCATTCTCTAGCAAATGGTTATGGATATATTTCCCTATAATCCTCTTTGTAGATAGGCCTTTTGATGTCTTGTCATATCTGTATCTGTATTTCTGTTATTCCACTATGCTTTTCCTAATGATTCAGTATTCATCTCATGTCAATTTTTTGTTTGTCACGTAGGAAAAGAACGAAACCTGAAGCGGGATGGGAGGAATGGCCAGTACTTGGAGACGGGTGGATGCGCAAAGTGGTCGTTCGTCGCTCAGGTTCCAGTGTCGGCCAGAAAGACGTTTATTACATGAGGTAAAAACTACCTGGCAGACTTTATCTGATATTTTTAGACCAATGGTTAGTGCAGATTTTTTGACAACTGATATGATGATCATAATCTCAATCTGAATAGCACAAATGGATACCAAAGGTTTTCCTACAAACTTTTGTCGTTCGCAGTCCGTTGGGGGAGCGTGTGAGAAGTCGGGTTGAACTTTCAAAAAACCTGGGAGGAACTCCTGACATGTCACTGTTCATGTACAAAACAGGGCTGTTCGTAGATGGCCAACAGAAACCCATGCGTAAGAGAAGGAAGGTAATGAAAAAGCTTTTTAATGAAAAAAAAAACTTTTCTCCCTGATGAATATTTCAGCATATTCTAGACTTCAGCCTATGTAAACTGTAGACGATGAACATTCCCAACATTGCCAATCACTTGTATTTTTCTTATTTTGTTACAGAATGAACGTGTGGAATCACAGGTAATATTACCCAACCATCAAACTTGCTTCAATATTTAATTACCATTAGGAGCTTGAAACATAGTTTTTTGTCAAATTATAAAGTTATTATGGTATCTATCTCTACTGATAGATGGAGTTGTTCTTCAATCATTATGCAACTTCTAAAATATAAATGAATTACATTACATTGCAAACAATGAAGCTAAATGAATAAATACTCGAGAGGCCAGGGCAGGTAGTTGGCCAACCGTCCGCGGTTTAAAGTCCGCCAGAAACGCCGGTTTTGGGTCAGCAAATGGACCAGCAAATGGTGGGACAATTTCGTGGCAGGGGGTGTGGTTGATGAGGAGTGGAAGTTAAACTTCCGCATGTCCAGGGCATCACTCGTTTCTTTGGCCGAGCTCGGACAGTCGTATTCGTATTAGTATGGGCAGAGATATTTTTGTGGTGTGGACAAAGTAGTTTATTCTTTTTAAATGAGGACGAAAATATCAGCTTAAAAAAATATCCATATAGGTGTAGTCCAGGCCGTCGGTGCATTTGAGCGCATTGCCGCTGCACTGGTTGGCCAAAAGATGTGGCTAATTTATGTTATGTATTTATGTTACTTCAGCCAAAGGCTATTGGGGCCGTAACTTTTTCCTCAGTAGGAATTGGCAGCTTTGTTCATATGTTGTTAAATAAATGATAACAGTAACAATAAAATTGTCATTGTTCTTGGTTCAATTACATCACCTTTATCTCTAGACGTTGCTTGAAAGAACACCAAATATTGATATGTCCTTATTCCTTAAAAAAATAACTAAATATTTCATGGAATGTCCTAAAAAAAATTCGCATGACTGTGATATGCCATTTAGTTCACACTTTTATGCAAAGCCACTTACTTTGCAGTGAGTGGATACATCGTCTTTTGATAAAGATTGTATTCTTTTCCTCCTTCCTCATTGTTCATTGTGTCTTTCAGGCCGTGGCTAAAAAACTTAAACGGCGTTCCTGTGGGAAGTGTGATGCTTGTCTCTGTAGGAAGGACTGTGGCACTTGTGATTTCTGCATAGACAAGCCCAAGTTTGGAGGCAGCAATAAGAAGAGACAGAAATGTCGTCTACGTCAGTGTCGGAGACAAGCCAGGGTGAGGGTTGAGAAAGCACCGTTGTTTAAATGATTGTAGTAGAAGTATTTGGTATGATTTTTTTTTTTTTTATCATTTTAGAATTTCCTTGCATGCATTCATATTGATATGTTCATGGTAACTTTGAATTCATGAAATGCCCAACATGTGTAATAATTACATGAACAGCCTCCTAACAAAGTTTCCAACGGCGCTCTTATGTGTATGTATGTGTTTGACAGAGACACTTGTTGCCCTTTCAATTGGGTCAGACTGATGAGTTTGGGACCCAAGAGGGGGGGGTGCAGGATGGCAGGCAAAAACTGCAGTTACTGGAGTACACTGATGAGGAGGAGGAGGAGGAGGAGGAGGAGGAAGAGGATGAGCGTTCCATGGGAACAGTGAGCGGGAGCGAATCATCAAGCACGCACATGCATACACCAGACACGCACACACATACACCAGACACGCACATAGTGTCTCTTACTCTCTCTCTCTCCTTATTCTCCAGACGACAGGCTCCGTGGCCACGCCCCCTCCTCTGGTCAGAGGCAGCATCACCTCCGGCAAAGGACCTCTCCAGGTAGGCGGTTGTGACGCCGTTCCCACGACTATACACACACACATACAGGTGCAACTCAAAACATTTGAATATCGTGCAAAAGTCCATTCATTTCAGTAATTCAACTTAAAGGGTTAAACTTAAATATTATATAGACTCATTGCATTGTACATATGCATGATTATACTTTTCAGAGGGCTGACATTTCTGTATTTAAAATCCTTTTCTTATTGATTTCATGTAATATAAAAAAAAATCTGAGATATTTAATTTGGGGTTTTCATAAGCTGTAAGCCATAATCATCAAATTTATAACAAATAAAGGCTTTAAATATCTCGCTTTGCATGTAATGAGTCTATATAATATCTAAGTTTAACCCTAGGGATGTCCCGATCCGATATTGATATCGCATATCGCCGAGATATTGGTCCTGAATGCTGGATCGCAGATCGCACCAGAAAAAAAATAGGCAGCGATCTGGGGCTCGCGATCCGGCGTGTCACTCACGTGATGACAACAGTAGTAGTCAGTGGTCACGAGCATGAGAGTTGGCTAGTAGCTACCTGTGTGTAATGAGTCTGACAATGTCATGATGCTAGCTGGTGAAATCATAAACCATTTGCTTACGTAATTTTTCGGTTGTTTACATAGTCTGAAACTACAGATGGTAAGCTTTCAAATGATGCGTCATACATTGAAATCGGGAAAAAATTCAAGACGACACAAGTATTTGAATGTTTGTTTGTATCAATGTTTTGCTCAAGAATGGTGACTGCTAAAAACGCTGCTAACAGCTAGCGGCTAACGTTTCGTTCTAAAACGAAAGTATGTTTACAAGCCAGGTATCACTTACCGGTAGCCTCTGGCAACAGTGAATCCAACCCACAGATTATAAGTATTTAGTGATCGTTAAACTGTTGTATATTATATCGAGTGGTACTTTAAAACTAAAAGTTGCCTGTTATGAAAAAAACGAAAAGCAGATATTGTTGACACCCCTTTGATTCTGCGACTGGTTTCTGGTCTCACCAGCAGCGCCACAGCTACACTTTTAAAAAGGGTGCTATAATTGATTTGCCATTCGTAAGAGAAGATAAATAGAATAAAAACATGAAGGCACTAAAACTAGAAATCAGACAGTAACTCTTTTTTTTCTACAATGCTGAATGCTGCAGTTTAAATTGTTTTAACTTTAAACCAGTTGGTCACTGAGTACTGCAGAGTATTGTTTTTGTTGCTTGAATAAAGGCTGGCAGTCTTTAATAGCCAACTGTTGTTGTGGACTATATACTGGGGAAGTATTTGTTATTATTCAGGAGTAAAACAATAAATACAAATATCGGATTGATATCGGTATCGCAGATACCTGAAGCCCAGGTATCGGTATCGGTAGTGAAAAAATGGGATCGGGACATCCCTATTTAACCCTTTAAGTTGAATTACTGAAATAAATGAACTTTTGCACGATATTCAAACTTTTTGAGTTGCACCTGTATATAAGCTCTCTTGAATAGTAACCGTCACTAACACAAAGGCGGTGTGTTTAATATACATTTGGTTTCATTGATATTGCATTGGTTTAACATATGGTTGGTGGTGGTGATGACGTTGTTGTTGTTGTTGTTGTTGTTGTTGTTGTTGTTGTTGTTGTTGTTGCTGCTGCTCAGGTGTCATCAGGCAGAAGCTCAGGCACAGTCATTCCCCCTCCGTTGGTGCGCGGCGGCCAGCACATCCCGTCCAATAAGAACCCCCAGATCGTCATGCCACCCCTGGTCAGAGGGGCGCAGGTAGCTACTTAAGGAACTGGGACTTTGGTGATGGTTGGCTAGGGATGATTTCCCTTTGATACCTCTGCAATATATATATATATATATATGTTACAGTACATGGGAAAACTAGGGTTAGGGTTAGGTGCTAGTGTGACTTGATACATGCTGGCATGTCTAACCCTAACCGTAGCACCCTAACCCTAACCCTAGTTTTCCCACATGTACCGTATTCCCACATGTACCGTAACATATATATATATATATATATATATGTATCACAAGAACTACAGTTTGATGTTTTGCTCTAATTTCATACTTTATAATAACAGGATGTTCCTCCTTTGATTTTAATAATGATATTGACGTGTCTTATTCTAAATGTCTTTTCTCCTTTCTCCCTCCCCCTGTATTTCTCCTCCCCCATCTCCCCCTCTCTGGTGTGTCCGTGTGTGTGTTTGTGTCTGTGTGTGTGCGTGTGTGTGTGTCTGTGTGTGTGTGTCTGTGTGCGTGTCCGTCTGTGTGTGTGTCCGTCCGTGTGTGTCCGTGTGTGTCCGTGTGTGTGTGTGTGTGTCTGTGTCTGTGTCTGTCTGTGTGTGTTTGTCCGTGTGTGTGTGTCCGTGTGTGTGTGTGTGTGTCTGTGTGTGTGTGTCCGTGTGTGTGTGTCCGTGTGTGTGTGTGTGTGTGTGTGTGTGTCTGTGCGTGTGTCTGTGTCTGTGTGTGTGTGTCTGTGTGATTCTGTCTGTGTGTGTGTCTGTGTCTCTGTGTGTCTGTGTGTGTGTGTGTGTGTGTGTGTGTCCGTGTGTGTGTCCGTGTGTGTGTCCGTGTGTGTGTCTGTGTCCGTGTGTCCGTGTGTGTGTCCGTGTGTGTGTGTCTGTGTGTCTGTGTGTGTGTGTCCGTGTGTGTGTGTGTGTGTGTGACCATGTCAGCCCATCGCCGTGTCTCCCCAGCAGATCCAGAGCTTTCGTCAGCAGCACCAACAGCAGCAGCAGCACTCTGGCTCCGGGCCCCCCCCCCCTGCTGCTGGCCCCCCGGGCCTCCGTACCCAACATCCAGGTCCAGGGCCAGAGGATCATCCAGCAGGGCCTGATCAGGGTGGCCAACATGCAGAACACCAACGTACTGGTCAACATCTCCCAGGTCAGTCAGCAGGGTATCCGCAGTGTCTTGAAAAGTATTAAAAGTTGATAAATCAATTTTGGGAAAATCAAGACTTATAAGTATTTAAAAGTCTTATCACGATTTTATGAGGTTTTGAATTTTGTAGGTATTTTTCTGAATTAGACTCTGTCCAAAGAGTTTGAGTCCTAAAAACTTTTAGTAAAAGTTCGTGAATTTATTCGTTTTATTAAAAAAACTAAGATGAACCGGATATTCTGTTGTATGATAGTGGTCTAGTCTATTGCAAACTAAAACTGTTAAGTTAAAGGTGTCACTGATGTAAACGGTTACAGCTCCAAGTGGCGGTGAGGTCTGGAAAAATATTGACAAGGTCTTTAAAAAGTCTTAGAAAGGTATTGAAATGAACCTCAAGATTCCTGTATATACCCTGTTTTATAACACTTCTTCTTGCGCTTATTGAAGAGCTCTGCTGCTGTCGTGTGTAGTAGAAGCAAAAATGGGTATTGAAAGTTCACACTTCAGAATCAGAATTACTTTATTCACCAAGTAGGTTTTCACATTTGCTGTGGTAGATTGGTGCAAACAGGCAACATAAGAATAATAAGAATAAGAATAAAAAAGGAGTAGTGCAAAAAAAAAAGAAGTAGTAATGGGCTCTCGATACACGACCGTAGATCAAATGGACTTGAGACCAAACAAAGATTTTTTTTACCTTGATGCGATTCTGTTTAGATCACTCAGATCTTCAGTCTGGCCGACAGCACGGCGAGCACCACCAGCTGGGCCGGACTTATGCATGGGCTACCCTGGGCTTGAGCCCAGGGGCCCCGGGCTACAAGGGGCCCCAAAATAAATCCAAATGTATGAATAAATATTTGCTCTTTGATTTTGAATTCATAAATTACGTTCAAATTGGAAGAAAAAAAATTGTCGCAACGCAGGGCACGGAAATACAGCCCCCCCCCCCTCTCCCGCGGGCATGGAAATACAGCCCCTATCACTATTCCTACTGGACGCTCTGATGAATGAGGTGTTTTAATTTGTTTAATTATATATTTAGGCCAATGGAGAGGTTTACATGGACGCGTCACGCGCAGGGCAGGGGCATAATCTTTGGTGGCGCGATTGTCAATGTCATGATCATGGCGGACAGGAGGAATTACGAGAGTGGAGCGCAAAAAAGAAAAATGAAAAATGAAATAGTGGAACGCGAAAGGGAGACACTGAGAAAAACTCAGAAACTTACTGGGTTTTTCAAACCAGTCGTAGATGCTTCAGCGTCTACCACACCATCTCAAGCACAGGTGGTGAACCTAGCCGAAGAGGACAACCGGCGGGGGGAGGCCGCCTCATCTCTCCCCCAGTCTGAAGCAGAGCGTCTCATCTCTCCCCCAGTCTGAAGCAGAGCGTGAGGCACCCGCAGCAGCTAGCATAGCAGAAGAAATAGCACTGCTGGCTGCAGCCATCGAGGATCCTTACAACACCGATCCTGCTCGCTGGGGCAAAGTTGACGACAGAGTCCGAGCATACTTGGCTAAGAAGGGGCCGGAGTCATGTCAAAAAACCAACGCATTGAAACTTTGAAATCTCTCTCTGATACTAGATGGTCTGCACACGCACAAGCCACACAGGCACTGTGCAGAAATGATGCCAATATTCAAGAATCCTTGAAGAGCATTGCAGATGACACCCACCAGAACCTGGCAACTCGAGATGAAGCAAGGTCACTGCATTAAAAAATGGACAAACTCGAGGTTGCTTTTCTGTGCAATATGTGGAATTGTGTTCTTCAGCGTTTTCAGAGGACAAGTGCAGCACTGCAGGCTGTAGAGCTGGACCTGTGTCATGCTGTGGATTTAGTGAGATCATTACGGGAATATGTCGCAGGCTTGCGAGATCAATTTCATGTATTTGAGGTCCAAGCTAAAATTATGTCTCCAACAGTCTCACAAGTTTACAAAGAATACACACAGAGACAAAGAAAACGTCAAACTAATCTGGATGAGTCCACAACACATGAGATTCACTTATCAGGACGAGAAAAGTTCTCCACTGGTGTATTTTTGGTTGTGATGGATAGGCTACTTGCAGAAATTGGTCGCAGGTATCAGTGACCTCAACAACACTTTTGGCCTCCTGAACAATATCCCTACCCTCTCTGCACAAGAGCTGCGCAAAGAGAGCAGCTGATCTCCAGAGGAGATACTCAACTGACCTGGAGTTAGACTTTGTGGAAGAGGTTGTCCAATTCAAAGAGTTCATCAGCAGCGATGATACATCTTCTGCAAGAGAGCTTTTACAGTCCCTGAGGAAAATAAATCTGCAGGCCATCTTTCCAAATGTAAATATTGCTTTGAGGCTTTACCTGACATTACCTGTCACTAATGCAAGTGGTGAGCGCACTTTCTCCAAGCTGGGACTGGTGAAGAATAGACTGAGATCCACAATGGCACAGCACAGGGTCAATCATCTGACTCTGATGTCGCTTGAGAGTGACCTGCTTCGGAAAGTGGATTTTACTGACCTGATCAAGGACTTTGTTGCAAAGAAATCCAGAAGGCATAACTTCTAAATGGTAAGCATCTATCTCTTATTTTATGGATGTAATTTGGACTGTTGCTGTATTGATTTTGTGTCACTCACTCATTCACTCACTCACTCACTCACTCACTCACTCACTCACACACACACACACACACACACACACACACACACACACACACACACACACACACACACACACACACACACACACACACACACACACACAGTGGGCTAGAATAGTATTGATTAGGCCTAACATCTCTCTTTCTTTCTCTCTCTGCTGAGGGACCACTTGCTATTCTTGTGTTGTAGTGGCTATTCAAGTATAGCCTACTCCTAAGTTTTTCTGTTGTCCTCACAGAACGGCCTTGCTGTTGTGGCTATATCCTTATATACAGTATATATATACAGTGTTTCCTCCAGGATTTTCCACATTAGTGGCGGAGCGGTTATCGAATTTTTTTTCCGCGTGCACGCGCATAAAACGCGCACTGGCGCTCAAAACAAAGACGTGGTTTCACCCAAAACTAGTATAGAGGGTGGCAACAATTATAATTTCTTAAATAGCGGTTAAGTCATTAAAGCCGAGCAGGTGATTTTATATAGAAGGTGATCAAATACCAACATATCCTACAGCTGCAGCGGAACATGCGGAACGCGCGTTACACACACACACACACACACACACACACACACACACACGTGAGCATGCACATAACTTTCACAAACATCTTGCACATAAGGTCTATAATTAAAGACAATGACAAATGGACACGAATAAAAACAAACATATGTTGATGAATAAATAGCAATGAACAATCAATATTAGTGCAAAAAATATTTCAAATAAATAAAGTGAACACTACAAAATTGTTAACAACAAAACAACATGCTACTGTATAGCCCACTCCTGATTCAATATGGACAAGAACAATACAATCATTTAAAACAGATTGTGTTTGTCCATTATTGTAACTCAGATGAAAATCAGACCATATTTTAAGACAAATGTATACATAAATGCAGGTAATTTCTTGCCACTGTACATACAGTATGAGCATATATGCATGGCGTGCATACAGGCGTGCACACAGGCGCCAACAAGTGAACCATAGAACTAGATTCTTGTACAGGATATCCTCACTTGTCAGTAAAAACACACTGAGGACCCTATCAGGAGCTCTCATTCAATGTCACTTCGACTATGCCGTAACATCATGGTACTATAGAACCACAAAGGCCCAAAAAACAAGACTCCAGACAGCCCAAAATAAACTGGTTAGGCTTCTGCTAGGCCTCAACCCTAGGACACATCTAACCGCTGCTCATTTTTTGAGCCTTGATTGGCTACGAGTAGTTGACAGAGTGCAGCAGCTTGCACTGGGCCTGGTCTTCAAGATACGCTACACCACAAAGACACCCAAGTACCTGTCAACATACTTCCAAAAAGTGAACAACGTCCACACATACAATACCAGAGGAAGCTCCACGAACCACGTTCAACCGCGTTGCACCACAAACAAGGGGTTAAACTCGTTTGCAAACTATGCAGTAAAAATGTGGAACGCCCTTCCTATAATCTTAAAGGAGTGCAAAACACTGCCCACCTTCAAAACCACTCTCAAAAAACATTTACAGGAGGCTGCAATCCGTAACTGGACCCTCTAAATCAAAAATCAGATTAAAAGACCCGAACTACCCACTGTACATACTTTGTGTTTTGTCCCCCGCCCCCACCTGTGGTGTATGTCCCCACCTGTCCTACCCGCTGTACATACCTTATGTTTTGTTGTATTGTTCTTCCCATGATGGATGTATGTTTATCTTGTAGATAGTACTAGTTATTTGTCTGTATTATCTTGTAGATAGTACTAGTTTTTTTTGTCTGTCTTACATGTAACGATGAATTGAGAATCAAGGACCCCAATTGAAATAAGCCAGTGGCTTTCTTGGGTTTTTATCCTGTTAGTTGACCTTGTATGTAATATGTACTTTCATGTACCTACTTCTGCAAATCTTCTAATAAAGTTTTCAATCAAAAAAAAAAAGAGACTGAAAGGGAGGTATTCCAATAAAGTCACTAAAGGACAACCCAGGCTTATTTTCACAAATCTCGCGAGATTGATCAAAAATAAGTTTATAAGTCTCGCGAGATGTATCTAAATAAGCCTAGATTTTCCTTTAGTAACGTTTATGGAATACCCCCCCAGCAGCCAGCTACATTAAACAGTGTTGTAGTGGGCGTGGCAATGTGCATCCTAGGTTGGGTTGTTGAGCGGGACTGTCACTATGTTAACTTTGAGAAAATGTTCTCAATAATAACACGATTGATTGTGCGAATGTTGATACAAAGAAAGCAAAGTGAACGACAATAATGTCTTACACGATCTGATTTGTTGTGTTCGACAAACTGTTGCAAATATATAAAAAAAATATGCATGAGATGTTTTGTACGTCGCCATCTTTAGTGAGGGACAATCGTCAAACCCAGCCAGTGAAAGTATGACAACTTCTTTCGAACTAAAGACAAATGTTTAAGAGGTCGAAATTGAAATAATCAATTTGAAATAACTCCGACGAAACAGGTGAGGTAGTTTAAAAGTTACAATTTTAAAAAGTATTTGATTTAGAACGGTATCCGTTAATGTGTTTCGGTGCTATGCCAGTCGCCATGTTTGTTTTGGGTGACGCCAAAACACCGTTGTTTTCCGGCCCCTTTTGGTTGTCAAGAAGATGGCAGCTTCCAGGCAGGCATGAGAGGGAATACTTCTTAACAAATCCACCGAACTCGGGCTAGTGTGTCAATATTAGACCCACACATTATCCCATTGGAAATAGTGCATCGAAAGAAGTAAGTAGCGTACTAAATGGACCTCAGATTCTGTCAATATGCATGTTTTGTTGGGGCAAAATGCTCGGCCATTTTTCTTGAGGGAGCTTAATAATAAAAGTAGGCCGATTTTTAACAAAGATGGCTGCTTCCACAGACGGCATGAAAAATATAAACATTATCCAACTGGGATCGAGAGCCATGCAGCTTCATTGAACAATACTTTATCTGTCTTTAGTTTGCATTGGACACATAATGCATTGTGCAATATGAATGAATATAACTGCGTTTGTATGCAGTCGGTACATGGCGATATGCTAAGTATTAGCATAGCTACCCTATGGCTGAATAAGACAGCGGAGAATAAAGCGACAGGCTAACCGGCGCCATTTTGTGTCTTCAAAGGGGGCAACTGTGAATATGTTTGAGTCGAGACGTTTGAGCCACAATGGCGGATGAAGTGTGACAGTTTCAAGTAGTTTCAAGGGTTTCCTATGATCGTGTGACCGCCCACGTTAAGACTTTCCAACGTTATTATATCGCCTAGTTGGTTGAAATGATTCAAAATGCAATTATATAGAATATAAATCGGGTATTAGTTGAAGTGGGTGATGAATTGAATGCTTATATGACAATATGGCGACTCCCAGACAGAGAAGCATGAAAATAGCAAATGACTGCAAACCAAACAGGGGTCTGATTACAAATTCATTAGGCGTTTAATTCATTGTACATCCATTGGTTTGGCCTTGGTTGTTCAAGGGACATATGACACGTGTCTGTTGTTCTAATAGAAGATTAAACATTTCAAATTATTATTATTATTATTATTATTATTATTCCGCCATTTTTCAGACTGGCGGGGCTTTGGTTGTTGGGTTGTTACAAGATGGCGGCTTCCATGGGATGTCACTCAATGGTTGCTTGTAAAATCTTTAATGTCTAAATGCATTAATGCAATGTCACAAAATAAAAGTGTAAATGGTAAATGTAATAATGTTGTCTACGGTGTTGGTGTGTTGAATGCACGTGTGTTTTAGGAGAGGCTGTTAGGTTCGTCTCTGTAGCCGGCTTTTTATATTGCAAAGAACCCTCCAATGAATGGAGGCTTCCCCAAGTTTATGTTCTTGATTTGTCAATTTCGCATTAAACTATCTGTCTATTTCGGTTTCATTGCCCAACCCATTGTTGCACGTTCAATCCCGATTGTGCAAGATGTGTGATTTGGGGTTATGCATAATAATAATAATAACTTTATTTGTATAGCGCTTTTCCTGCAAACGTTGCAGCTCAAAGTGCTTTCATCGTTTTATCATCTTAATTTAATTATTTTGTAATTTAAAGGCAATATTAAAAGGATGGGTTTTTATCATCTTAATTTAATCATTTAGTCATTTAAAGGCAATATTAAAAAGATGGTTTTTAGTCTTGACTTGAACATATTTGCTGAGGTTGCATCTCTAATGTAAACTGGCAGTGCATTCCACAATCTGGGTGCATAAAATGAGAATGCAGCCTCACCAAATCTCTTCTTTTGTACATGTGGTACACAATATGAACAATATTGAACCCGAATAATTGGCATCAATCTCACAATTTCATATGATTGTACAAAATGTATTATGTATATAAAAAAAACGTTTTATGTATTTGTTTCTCCCGTAGAGGACATGTCTTCTGCTGGTTCCATGGTCCTCGGGACCACTGGTTCCGTTCTGCAGCCGCGGTGGAAGCGGGTTCTGGGGTGGTCCGGCCCCGTCCCCCGGCCCAGACACGGCCACAGAGCCGTGGCCATAAAGGAACTGATGGTTGTGTTTGGAGGAGGAAATGAAGGAATAGTTGATGAATTGCATGTCTACAACACAGGTAAGACTACCTTCTTTAATCATCTATGCAACTGTCATGTCTCTGTTCCAGTACACTGTCAATATATTTGTGCAGTATGTAAGTCTGATATTGCAAATCTTTACCTCTTCTATTGTTTTCTTTGTTTGTTTTGTTTTTACTAATCCGATGTTGTCCCCTCTTCTGAGTGTTGAGTAAAGAGACGTTCTTTGATTTTGTGATGCTGCAGAATTCATGACTAGAATGTGGAAATGTCGCCCTCTTGTGGAACAAAATAGAATGTGAAGAAAAATGGCGCGATTAAAAAAAATGGACGTCAGCCTGTGAGAAAGTAAAGTAGCTGAAATGTGGGACGCCTCATTAACCCAATTAAATATGGCCAATTAAACTTAAACTCATCTGGAAAATTAGATTAGTAAATAAAATGTATATGATATATTATACACGTCATAACAACGAACCCTATGTAATAAAGTGAAGAATTTCCCTGTATGTGTCAAATAGAAACCGGTTCTATTGGAGATGCTCCAAGAGATATTTAGCAGTTTCCTCATGGTTTTCACTGTGAATTCACAATCATACTGTAAACAATAAAAAACCAACGTGGGTAGGTGGTAAAAACACAACGGACCAGGAGACACAGTTAGGCCATATTGCCAACCCCTAACTTAATTTGAGGACTTCAATCATGTCAGAATAGAGCAAGTTTAAACTTCTTTTTAAATAGACAGCACAGTTTTACTTTTGATACGTACGTTAATTTAAAACCCAATACATTTGGAATTTTTCTCAAATAACTTTTCTATGGATGACCTTTACTTGAGTATGGCTTTTGGGTTCTTTTTAAACCACTGGAAGACACAGATTCACCCCTCATACATAACTGGACCACCCAACAGTATTGGTTAACTGCTTCTTCTTAATGTTTTTACTCTAGCAACAAACCAATGGTTTATTCCTGCGGTTCGTGGCGACATCCCCCCTGGCTGTGCTGCATACGGTTTTGTTTGTGACGGTACCAGGCTGCTGGTGTTTGGTGGGATGGTGGAATATGGAAAATACAGCAATGATCTTTATGAGCTACAGGTAGGCCCTAAATGCATGAATGTTACACCCTGGTATTCAAACAGTCCTTATACCAAGCACAAAATAGTATTTTTTATTCTGTTGCAAATCTATTCTTAACATTTTGACTAAGTAACTCAAGATGCAGTATGAAGGATGACAACCACCTTGCCTCTAATATATAATCCTTGGGATATGTCTGATGTTGTTTTGTTATTCAGGCGAGCAGATGGGAATGGAAAAAGTTGAAACCCAAGGCGCCCAAGAACGGCCCCCCTCCTTGTCCTCGACTCGGCCACAGTTTCTCTCTGGTGGGCAACAAGTGCTACCTGTTTGGTGGACTGGCCAATGACAGTGAGGACCCCAAAAACAACATTCCCAGGTACATTTACCATAGTGCAAGGAGACGTGAGTAGGTAATGTGTAGGTAAACTGATGATGTAGTGAAATGACAGCAAATAGGCTGTGAGGAATTTTAGTGTGACTTGTTTTTGGTTTTTAGATACCTGAATGATCTCTACACCCTGGAGCTTCGTGCGGGCTCCAGTGTCGCCGGCTGGGATGTACCAATCACATATGGAGTTCTGCCTCCTCCTCGCGAGAGTCACACAGCGGTGGTGTACACGGAAAAGACGAGCAAGAAATCTCGCCTGATCATCTATGGAGGGATGAGTGGCTGTCGCCTGGGAGATCTATGGTCCCTTGATATCGGTAAGAAGGTCCCCGAGAACAGTAAACTGGAATTATTGTTTGAGAAATATCACAATTTAAGTATACATATGAAGTGAATCAGTCTTTTCAAACGTGTCTTTTCCACCATGTCTGTCTTTGTAGACACCTTAACATGGAGTAAACCCTCAGTGAACGGTACAGCACCTCTCCCCAGGAGTCTCCACTCTGCCATCACAATCACAAACAAGTGAGATCTCCTTGAATTTCCCCAATACATTCTAAGACAATTATAGTGTAGTGATCATTTTAGATCGCAGTAGCGACGATAAGATGAAGCTCTGTTGTAGCCTCCATAGGACTGCTTGATTCTGATACCTTAATCTCCCCTGATAACAGGATGTTTGTGTTTGGGGGATGGGTTCCCCTGGTTATGGACGACGTGAAGGTGGCTACACACGAGAAGGAATGGAAGTGCACCAACACACTAGCCTGCCTAAATCTCGGTTTGTCTTCTTCACTTTCAGCTATCGGTGTTATCTTTGAATTAAACCTTACGTGATGTTTAATATTCTTAGCCTAGGTTTGTCTGTTGAGTAGCTTTCAAGCTTAGTCTGAGCTCAACTGTTTTACCGTGACGCTTTGCTCAACGTAATTGTACTGCGCCATCTGGTGGACAAAATGTGTAATTGTACCCCTGATGGAGATGTTCAACCCAACTTTTGAAATGAACATTTTTCCACACTTTCTTTTAATTCCAGACTCCATGTCTTGGGATTCTGTTTTGATGGATACTCTGGAGGACAATATCCCACGTGCCAGAGCAGGCCATTGCTCTGTGGCCATCAACGCCAGATTGTATGTCTGGAGCGGGCGTGACGGTTACCGGAAAGCGTGGAACAACCAAGTCTGCTGCAAAGACCTCTGGTACCTTGAGACAGGTGAGTCTGGCTTATGTTAGTAATCGACATCATATTATTGTCTTACAATTGTGAAACAAGCCAACTGTGTTTAATCATATTCACTCAGCGAGCCTTACTCGTACCTAATGCTCGTTGTTCACAATAAATGTCAACCATAATCATGTTTCATAATTATCTGTCGCTCACAGAGAGGCCTCACCCTCCGTCAAGAGTGCAGCTAGTCCGTGCCAACACCAACTCTCTGGAGGTGAGCTGGGGTGCCGTGTCCACCGCAGACACCTACCTGCTGCAGCTACAGAAGTACGACATCCCGCCCGCCGCGGCTGCGACCTCTCCCCTCAGCGCCATGCCGTCTCTGCCAGGGATCTCACCCAAGAGCCCAGTGCCAGCCGCGGCCGCTCCCCACACGGGCATCACCCTGCTGCCCCAGGCTGCCTCTCCTACACTCTCTGGCTTGCCTTTCCTGCCCAACATGCCAGGAAGCCCTCTGGTTGCAACTCGTGGGCCAGGTAAACCCTGCATAATGAATGAATGAATGAATGAATGCATGAATGAATGCATGAATGAATGGACTTTATTGTCATTGCTACAGTACAGGTACCAAACAACGAAATTTAGGAGGGGTGGCTCCCCTGGTGTTAGGAAAGGAAAAAAAAAAAAAACTTTTAGAAAAAGAATAAAATCACAAGAAGGGAAGGAGCTGGTTTACATAAATAAAGGCTATGTACACAATCCACTGTACTATACTGCACAGATAGTCAACTAGGGTTGTCATATTGCACAAAAGTATTTTTTCACGTTATTTAAAGTGTCACAGTTTGCAGGCTTGAAATGTACATGTTTGTGCCTCATAATAATAATATAATGATAATATCATTGACCTCCTAGGCCCAATCCCAATTCACCCCCTATGGCTCGGTTTTGTGTGTTCACGAATCACGTGTATGGCAGGGGTGTCCCAAAGCGAGTGGCACTCCAAAACGAGCCGTAGGAAATGGGATTGGGCCCTACTCTAATGCTTTGTCAGTGGAGGTTGTCTGAGCCTTGCACGATATGTGGAGTGTTGTCAAATGTACAGTTTGCATGGTAGGCTACAACTTAATGTATCATTGTATTTTGACACCCAGTGTTTGCCCAAGATTATTTGTAGCCAGTGAAGACCTCAACAGCTGTATTGAGCAGGTGTCCTGTTGTTTTTACAGCTATCTTGAAGGTTGCAGTTCCTCAGTCTGCCACTGGGACCGCCATTGTCACTGTGCGCCCCAACCTACTCGGGAAAGCTCCTGTCACTCTGACATCACTTCAGGCTGGCGTTCGCATGGTCGTACCTGCCCAGACGGTAGGAACAATTCCATTTTCATCTCACTGGCACAGCACCAGAATATTTGAAAGACCTTTTGCTAGCATATCAGCCCAATAGAGCTGATTCCATGGTTTTCTGTACAAAAGAAGAGATCTGGTGAGGCATTCTCATTTTATGCACCCAGATTGTGGAATACACTGCCAGTTTACATTAGGGATGCAACCTCAGCAAATATGTTCAAGTCAAGACTAAAAACTAACCATAACTTTTTAATATTGCCTTTAAATGACTAAATAATTCAATTAGGATTATATAATGATTAAAGCACTTTGAGCTGCAACGTTTGCAGGAAAAGCACTATACAAATAAAGTTATTATTATTATTATTATTATTATTGGTATCAATCATGACATGACATGCCACTCAGAGCTATGAACAATAAAACGTTTATTTTCCTCTTAAGTCGAGCCCTCAGATGAGTGGCATGGCAGCTCTGGCTGCAGCTGCAGCAGCCACACAGAAGATCCCTCCCTCCTCAGGAACTGTGCTCAACGTCCCAGCAGGCGCCACACTAGTCAAAACTCTTGGTGGCGCCACCACAGTCAGAATGGCATCTCCAGTCATGGTATGATTCTCATCAATTCCTTTACACATATATATATGTTACGGTACATGTGGGAATACAGTACATGTGGGAAAACTAGGGTTAGGGTTGGGTGCTAGGGTAACGTGGTACATGCTGGCATGTCTAACCCTACCCCTAATCCTAACCCTAGCACCTAACCATAACCCTAGTTTTCCCACATGTACCGTATTCCCACATGTACCGTAACATATATATTCATCAATATCAATTTGCCAGGCAAAAACCTTGAATTTGTCTATTTCCAGGTCAGTAACCCAGCCACCCGAATGCTTAAGACTGCTGCGGCACAGGTGGGCACAGCAACGGTGTCCTCTCCCAACACCCCCAACAGGCCCATCATCACCGTGCACAAATCTGGCACGGTCACCGTTGCCCAGCAACACCAGGTCGTCACCACCATGGTGGGAGGAGTCACCAAGACCATCACCCTAGTCAAGAGCCCCCTCACCATGGGGGGAAGTGGCACCCTGGTAAGACACCTTACCCGATACACTACCATGGCCTAAACCCATGATAATATATCATGATAAATCGTGATGTTAGAATTATAAGGTTCTATCTCAATCTTTGTCAAAATTGATTTTTTTACATAATCTGATCCATTAGGTGTTTATTAATACCTGTGTGGTGTTATTTTTAAAATATTGACATTTTTTAGTTAGTAATTAATAAAATACGAAGGTTCCATCTCACAAAACATAATGGAATGTAAAAACGTTGACGCTCAATATCTCTGAACTACCCTGAACGGAGATAGAACCTTATAATTCTAAGCTCACGAAATGTAGAACCACAGTGACTACGAAAATATGTATTAGTTCATATATCTGCATTGATGTTGGGGTCAGTTAGGTTTAAATAATATATAGCTAGTTGTCCACGTGACACTGATCTCCTGACACCAAATCTACAAGTACTGTGATGTTCTCTGGTTGATGTGTGATGTTGTGATGTTCTCTATAAATGTGAGTCTCTCTCCTATGTCTCTCAGCAGTTTTCCAACCTCGGCAAGATGATGTCTGTGGTCCAAACCAAGCCAGGGCAGACATCTATTACCGGCCAGGCTTCCACTAACCCTCTCACACAGCTCATACAGGTCAGCTATCTGCATGAGTGCCGGACACGGAGGTCAATTTAACTCCATGAATCAGATGTTTCTCACTGTTTTCATTTTCATAATCTACCTTTTCTCCTCCCGTAGACCAAGGGTGGTCTTCCCCCCGGCACCATACTGAAAATGGTGACTTCTGCGGACGGCAAGCCCACCACCTACATCACCACGTCCCAAGCAGGGGGCACTAAACCCACCATCCTGAACATCAGTGGCATGTCGCCCACCACAACCAAACAGGGCACCACCATCATCAAGACCATCCCCATGTCTGCTATTATGGCCCAGCCTGGAGCCACAGGTCAGAACCAGGGGTGCAAACTTGTCACCTTTTAGCTGTTTTTACCTCAAAATAGGTCAACAATTTTCATAAATGTTCTTTGTTTTCAGGCAAAAAAATATATAATGTGTCACCTTTTTGGGCCATCACCAGTTTGCATCCCTGCAGAACTGAGGGTGTTGGTTGTGATCTTGATTACTCAAGTGTTACACTGGTATTGGGCACTGACACATAGCCTATGACTATACCATGGGGGACCGAGCCTTCTGTTCGGCTGCGCCGCGCCTGTGGAACAGCCTTACTAGCCAGTTAAGGGCAGTACAGAGCCTGGACTCTTTTAAGACAGGGCCTAAAAAACTTTTTTTATTCAAAAAGGCCTTTGACTGCTGAACCTGTGTTCATTCTTGTGATTTATTTTGTTTGTTTTTTTACTATGTTTTTAACTTATTATGTTTTTGGGTTGTTTTGTTTTTAACTTATTATGTTTTTACGGTTGTTGTTTTTTTTCTCTCTGTAGCACTCTGAGATTCTTTTTGAATGAAAAGTGCAATACAAATAAAATGCATTATTATTATTATTATTATTATTATTATACATGTTCACTGTCTTCACCCTCTACAGTGACCAGCAGCACAGGGATGAAGTCACCCATCACCTACCTCACCACAAAGATGATGGCCACTGGCACCCCTGGCAAAATCCTCACTACCATGCCTAAACTAGGCACAGCAGTGGGTCAACAGGGACTGACACAGGTAGCTCACAGAACTAACTCATTGTGGTGCTTATTATTAAGATTTGATGTGGCCTTGATGTTCAGTTATATTTACAGTAAAGGTCTTTGCACACAGATGTGTTTTCTACGTCTGAGATTTTTTTTCTCATACAGTAACTTAAAGAGCAGCTTTTTTTTTACCAGTTTATGCCTATTTTAGCATGAGAGTATATTTTCGAGTGTATTTGGATTGTCAGTATCAAATGTCTAGTCCCAGAGAATAAGTGCAGTGCAATTGTCAGAACTTCACTCATCATACTGGTCTTTTTAGGTGGTTTTGAAGGGTGCGCCCGGCCAACCTGGCACCATTCTGCGAACCCTACCTATGGGCGGAGTCCGATTGGTCACCCCGGGGACCGTGTCTGGCGTGAAGCCAACTGTCACTATGGTTGTGAGAACAACTGGTAAGGATGAGATGCTCCTCCCTCTTGTGTCAACGACAGATTATTACCTGTCTTTAAAAAACAGCTAAAGACTGTTTTCTATAGACAGGCTTTTGGATAGCCCAAATGGGCTTGTCTTTCTGTGTCTTGTTGATGCTGTTACACCTGTTGTCTGTTACTTGTTTTTAGTTTCACTTGTTTTGCCTGTTTTAACTTTTTGCTCTTGTATTTTGTATTATTGTGTTTTTTCCTTGTTATGTAAAGCACTTTGTGACCCTTGGTCTGCGAAAGGTGCTCTAAGTACATTTTACTTATTTACTTACTGTCTGCCCAAGTTTCAGCTCTCTGCCCGTCTCTCTTCTCTTCTCCTAGGTATGAGCACTCTAGGGACAGTCACAGGCACTGTCTCCTCCAGCCTGGCAGGGGGCAGTGTAGCCAACGCCTCTCTAGCCACTCCTATCACCTCCCTGGGCACGATCGCCACCCTGTCCGGCCAAGTCATCAACCCCACTGCCATCACCGCGTCAGCTGTTCAGACGAGTTTAACGACAGCGTCGACCCTATCCTCTTCCACCGTCCCCATGCAGGTAAGACCGACCTATCACCTCTGCTCGTCCCTGGATTGCGTGGAAATAAAATATGAAATAATAATAATAACTTTATTTGTATAGCGCTTTTCCTGCAAACGTTGCAGATCAAAGTGCTTTAATCATTATATAGTCTTAATTTAATTATTTTGTAACTTAAATGCAATATTAAAAGGATGGGTTTTTATAATCTTAATTTAATTATTTAGTCATTTAAAAGGCAATATTAAAAAGATGTGTTTTTAGTCTTGACTTGAACATATTTGCTGAGGTTGCATCCCTAATGTAAACTGGCAGTGCATTCCACAATTTGGGTGCATAAAATGAGAATGCAGCCTCACCAAATCTCTTCTTTTGTACATGTAGTACACAGAGAAAACCTACCGAAATGTAATTACTACTGTGAAATTTGCTGTTGGGAGGCTTTTCTCATTGATGATCGTTATCTATTTTCTCCCCCTTGTACTTCTCCCAGCAGGTGAACCAGCCCACCCAAGTGACTCTCATCACCACCCCCAGTGGTGTTGAGGCCCACTCGGTGCAGGATCTCCCCATGTCCATCCTGGCTTCTCCCACCTCCGATCAGCCTACCTCCAGCGAGGCTGCGGCCGCGGACGGCCCCGGTACAGTCACCTTGGTCTGCTCCAACCCTCCTTGCGAGACGCACGAGACCGGAACCACCAACACCGCGACCACAGCCTCGTCCACCATCGGTGGGGTGCAGAGAGTCTGCTCCAACCCCCCCTGTGAGACCCACGAGACGGGCACGACCAACACGGCGACCACCGCGTCTGCCAACATGTCCGTGCCGCGCGTGTGCTCCAACCCTCCGTGTGAAACCCACGTGACGAGCACCACCAACACAACGACCACCGCCTCCGTCAACATGAGGGGTGAACAGAGGGTGTGTACAAATACAAACTCTCCGTCAGGGACACACAAGACGGGCACTTGTAACATGTCTGCTACCGTTAGCTCTACCACGGGCTCTAACCAAATAGGCACTGTCCAGAGTACCTCAGCCTCTCACTACACCTCTCTGTCCTCCTCTCCCCCTCAGACGACCACCTCAGCTTCATCAGGAGTCTTCACTCCCATCACTACTATCTCTTTCATGGGTTCAGCCCAGACTGGCACAGTGCAGAGTGTCTCGGGCGCAGTTGTCTGCTCGAACCCGCCCTGTGAGACCCATGAAACGGGCACCACCAACACCGCCACTCAGTCCTCGTCCAGTATAGGAGGAGAGCTGACGGGCACCGTGCAGAGGGTGTGCTCGAACCCTCCCTGTGAAACCCACGACACGGGGACCACCAACACCCCGTCCACAGCCACCTCAAGCATCGCTGGGAACCAGACAGGAACAGGGACGGTGCAGAGAGTGTGTTCCAACCCCCCGTGTGAAACCCACGAGACTGGGACCACCAACACGGCAACCACCGCTACAGGTACCTTGCCTCAGCATCAACAACTCAACTAGGGTCTCGATCAGACAGCACTAGGGTGTCATTCAGACATCACTAGTGTGATAGGGCGATATCAAAATGTTTCTACTTTTTCACAGTATTACACTACAAAATATACACATCTTGTGACCCCAGAATTGGTGTGATGTATATTTTAAAAATACAGTTATACTGTTGATTGTTACTTTAACACTTAGTGGGAGGCGCAGTTTGCGCAGTCAGCCAAACCATTGCCCCAATATGGCTGTTAATTATTCAATCAAAACATATATCCAAAGAACTAGAACAGACACTAGTTACTGAGTCTAACTAGTCAGAAGCACAACCAACTTGGTTGACTCTGTCGGAGCCGAGACCAATACATGGAGCAACCTAGCTAATCTAAATTGCAAATACAATAGCAAGCATGGATCCTTACAGTTCACCGCTGATGAAGACTCACGGTAGAAGCACTTGCTTTATGTGCCATTGTCGTAAGTTTGTTGATCTGGCATAAGAATAGTGGGGTAGTGGGGTAGTGGTGGTCTAGTGGATAGTGAGTTGGACTTGGGATCGGAAGGTTGTGAGTTGAAATCCCGCCTGAAGCCACACCACTACTAGTGTGCCCTTGGGTAAGGCACTTAGCCCTCAGTTACTCCAGGGGGAATGTCCCTGTAATTCGTAATTGTAAGTCGCTTTGGATAAAAGCGTCTGCTAAATGGCAAAATTATTATAAAATTATAGAATATGAATCTCAACGTTACTACATAAGGCCTGCTTAATTTGCTTTTAATAATTAATAATAACCCTGATGTTAGCTCGGGTGACTTGGATGAGATGTATGTTTTTTGCAGATCTATGCAATTCACATGGGTGACCTATTTTGAGGTTAAAAATGGCGAATTTCGCCAAAAAGTTGCACCCCTATAACTGTGATGAATATCTCAACTCTTTGAGATTGCTTTGTAACCCAGTTTTATCCAGCTTTATGCAAATCAACAATACTTGATCGTAGGTCTTCTGAGATCTCCTTTTTGCGAGGCACGGCTCACATTAACAGATGCTTCTTGCGAATAGCAAACTCTAAATGTTTCAGTGTCAAAATATCTCTAACTCAAACCTCCAATCTCGTTGATTGCACTCCAGGTTTGCTAACTCCTGCCTCACAAATTAGCTTTTGTGGAAGTCATTAGCCTAGGGACTAGGGCTGGGCAAACGATCAACATTTCTTTTTCGATAATCGCAAGAATTAACGATCAATTATCGATTAATTGATGAGCTTTTTTTTCATAAAAAAAATAAAAAGGGCAGAAATAACAAGCATGTTTTCCTTGGGGGAAAAACTTTATTTGTGTTGCTATTGCACACATTAATTCATTCACATTCAAACTAGACACTACAGTCAGATAACAATTCTCTTAAACAAGGCAGTGAGTAGCCTAAATTGTTTAACTTAAAAACACATTTTACGTTATAAATAAAAATATAGGAAGTAAGTAACTCACCATAGGAGCAGTAAAAAAAACAGTTACTCACAAATAGGAGGATGACTGATTTTTTTTTTTATATATATATATATATATATATATGTATTAATGATTATCGAGCAAAATATTTTGTGATCGACCAAGATCCTTATCGATCAATTGTCGATCATTGATGCCCACCCCTACTAGGGACAGCCTCCTGTATGTTGTTGGACAGGTTTCTTCTGGGACAGTTCGAATTCTACAGAATTTTAAAAACATTTATGGAAGTTAATGCTTACTGCCTACTGACATGTGTGTTCATCTGTCGCCTACAGCCCAGCAAAGTGAGGGTGGAGAGGACAGTACCACCAGCACAGAGGTCCCCTCCACCACTGCACCAGTAACAACCCCCGCCACCACCACCCAGAGCCGGGCCATCACTACCGTCACCCAGTCCACCCCAGCCCCTGGTCCCTCAGTGCCTGTAAGAACATCACCGATTCTCACACAGCAGTACACAAACCGTCTATAATCCACTATGCACAAGCAATATTTGGGGCTTTTAAAAACCACACGTCTGATTTTGCTGTTTTTATCTCATTTTGCTTTGTTGATTTTAATGTTTTGATATGGGGTTTTAAACTGTCTTGCAAGCAAGGTGTCCTTGAGAGCCTTGAAAGGCGCCCATAAATAAAATGTATTATTATTATTATTATCATTATTATTATTATTACTCACTGGTTACTTAATTATTGCTGAAGGCATGTCTGTCCAGATCAGCAATACAGCACTTAAATGAAGTTGTAATTAAATAAATGCATCATCAACATTCATCCATTCATCTGTATTATCTGACCTCTCTTTCTCCAGTCCATCTCGTCTATCACGGAGGGCAGCTCAGAGGCAGCGGCCGCCACGGCGGAGCCCATGCAGACGGACGAGGCGTCAGCGGGAGCCATGCCCATGGAGGAGGGGGGAGCCACGGCTATGGAGACACAAGCATCAGTGGCCACCTCCTCCCACGCTGCTGAGGCCCTGGGGCTGCCCCCAGAGCTGATGTCAGACGGCCAGGCCCACGCCCTCATGGTGACGGGGCTGTCTGCGGAGGAGCTGGCTGTGACCGCTGCAGCGGAGGCAGCGGAGGCGGCGGCGCAGGCTGCAGCCACAGAGAAGGCCCAATCCCTGGCCATCCAGGCCGTCCTCCAGGCAGCACAGCATGCCGTCATGAGTAAGAACCCCCACATACGGTCCCATTTGAATTGCGATTTATCCGTGTATCATTATGCTATCTGTGATGGTTAAATGACATTTAGCTTATCTCAGGGTTTGTGAAAAACAACAATGTCAGGATATCACCGGGGTTCCCGCGCTGGTCTTAAAAAGCCTTCAAGTCTAAAATCCAGCAATCCCATTTACAAGGCCTAAAAAGGTCTAAAATGTTAGTTATTCGGTCTAAAAATGAGGTGCTAGGTCTTAAAAATTAGATCCTGCGAGGAAATCAGTCCGACCACATCTATTTACGCGGAAATGAATCAAGCAAAAAGCTACCATATGGTGTCACGAATAGGTCAAACATTGTATTCAAAGAGGTCTACAAAAGGGTCTTAAAAAGGTCTAAATTTGACTTGTTGAAACCTGTAGGAACCCTGTCTCACGCTTTCAACGTCACGTTGTGTCTTCCCAGATGAGGGCGACTCTGGCTCAGACCACCAGCACACCACCACCATCCCCATCGTCCTGACCCAGCAGGAGCTGGCCGCCCTGGTCCAGCAGCAGCACCAGCTCCAGGAGGCCCAGGCCCAGGCCCAGGCTGCCCAGGCCCAGGCTGCCCAGGCCCAGGCCCAGGCTGCAGCAGCAGCAGCAGCAGCAGCCCTGCTGCAACAAGGCAACGCCCAAGCCTCCTTGCCCACGGAGGGCTTGGCACCGGCCGACAGCCTTAACGACCCTGCGTCAGAGAGCAACGGACACAACGAGATGGCCGCAGCTGTCAGCAGAGCTGTGGCGTCACTGCTGCCACGCACCTCCGCTGAGAGTAAAGTCCTTGTTGTTTTTTCACCATGTACACCCATTGTATATGTTACGGTACATGTGGGAATACGGTACATGTGGGGAAACTAGGGTTAGGGTTAGGTGCTAGGGTGACTTGGTACATGCTGGCATGTCTTACCCTAACCCTAACCGTAACCCTAACCTTAACCCTAGCACCTAACCCTAACCCTAGTTTTCCCACATGTACCGTATTCCCACATGTACCGTAACATATACATTGTGACTGTTGGATGGTGTTTTTAGAGATCTTATTGTGACCTCTCCCTTTTTTTCCTCGTTTACAGCTCTGGCCCCCTCGAGCACGTTTTCGATCACCAATCCAGCCAAGCTGCAAGCTGCCGCTGCCCTCGCTGAGGTGGCCAACGGCGTGGCGGGAGGGGTCAGTGTTAACGTCTTACTTTTCTTGCTTAGCTTAGAAAGGACAATTCATGGGGCGCTTAGGTGGCGTAGCGGGTTAAGCGTTGACCATGTAACCGCAGGGTCCCCGGTTCGATTCCGGCCGGTTTGATTCCGGCCGGGGACATATCCTGCATGTCATCCCTCCTCTCTCTCTCACCCATCCTTCCTGTCTAAAATCTCTACTGTATCTGTCAATAAAATGAAAAATATGAGTGGGACTGCCCCACTCAGAAAAAAAAAAAAAAAAAAAAAAAAGGACAATTCAATGGAACAACACTAGTTTTAACCACATTTTGTATCGGTCTCTAACAGAAACAAACCCCTCAACCAGCCCCACTAAAGACCCTCGTAAGGAAAGATAACCAATGGTTTGATGTCGGAATCATCAAGGTGACGAACATGGTGGTTACCCACTTCTATGTGCCCGGAGATGACTCTCACGTAGAGGTACGTTTTACTGACTGTTTCTCCCAAGAGGACCAGAGGTTCAGAGTCCAGTTTGGCTCTAATACAGGGTATCCGCGGTGTCTTGAAAAGTATTAAAAGTTGATAAATCAATTTTGGGAAAATCAAGACCCTTAATAAGTATTAAAAAGTCTTATCACGATTTTATGAGGTCTTGAATTTCATAGGTATTTTTCTGAATTAGACTCTGTCCAAAGAGTTTGAGTCCTAAAAACTTTGAGTAAAAGTTTAGTGAATTTATTAGTTTTATTACAAAACAAAGATGAACCGGAAATTGTGTTGTATGATAGTGGTCTAGTCTATTGCAAACTCAAACTGTTAAGTTAAAGGTGTCACTGATGTAAACGGTTACAGCTCCAAGTGGCGGTGAGGTCTGGAAAAATATTGACAAGGTCTTTAAAAAGTCTTAGAAAGGTATTGAAATTAACCTCAAGATTCCTGTATATACCCTGTCTAATAGTATCTTTGTGTTGCAGGATGACTCCGGCACTACCCCAGACTATAACCAGATGAAGAAGATGGAGTTGCAGTCTGGCACAGCCTATAAGTTCCGTGTGGCTGGCATCAATGCTTGTGGGCGCGGGGCCTTCTCTGAGATCTCTGCTTTCAAGACCTGCCTACCAGGCTTCCCTGGAGCACCGTGTGCCATCAAAATCAGCAAGGTACAACTTCTGCACATAACATGTACAGTACAGGCCAAAAGTTTGGACACGCCTTCTCATTCAATGCGTTTCCTTTATTTTCATGACTATTTGGTACATTGTAGATTCTCACTGAAGGCATCAAAACTATGAATGAACACATAGGAATTATGTATTTAACAATAAAGTGTGAAATAACTCTAAATATGTCTTATATTTTAGATTCCTCAAAGTAGCCACCCTTTGCTTTTTTGTTGTTAATAAAATATATAATAATAATATTAAATATTATTAACAACAACAATTTTTTATTTTATTAACAACAAAAAAGCAAAGGGTGGCTACTTTGAGGAATCTAAAATCTAAGACATATTTAGAGTACATCATTCCACATGTGTTCATTCATAGTTTTGATGCCTTCAGTGAGAATCTACAATGTAAATAGCCATGAAAATAAAGGAAACACATTGAATGAGAAGGTGTGTCCAAACTTTTGGCCTGTACTGTATATTATATTGGAGTATTTGCAGGGTTCCGGTGCTGGTCTTAAAAAGCCGTTAAGTCTAAAATCTGATTTATAAGGCCTAAAAAGGTCTTACATTTCAGTTTTTCGGTCTAAAAATGAGGTGCTAGGTATTAAAAATTAGATTAGCTAGGAAATCAGTCCGACCACATCTATTTACGTGGAAATTAATGAAGCTGGAACCAAAAACATGCCAATTTGCTTCCTTTTTTGTTTGTATGGCAGTGAAATCCCTAATTTCATCAACTCGAGGATGACAAAAAGCTATCATATGGTGTCGCGAATAGGTCTAAAATTCTATTCAAAGAGGTCTAAAAAGGGTCTTAAATTTGACTTGTTGAAACTTGTAGGAACCCTGTATTTGGTTTGCATCACGTGAATTGAATTGAAGATTCTTTCAGTCTTAGAAGTGTGGATTGTAGATTCTGTGGATTGTAAGACCTTCTGTTTACATAATGGTTCCAAATCTCTTATTTGCTGTCCTATAAATGTCTGGCGTCTACTTTTGCGACTTGTTAATCATTCACACTTCCTGCCCCCTCAGAGTCCAGATGGTGCCCATCTCACCTGGGAGCCTCCCTCTGTGACGTCAGGGAAGATCATCGAGTACTCTGTGTACCTGGCCATCCAGAGCGCCCAGACAGTGGAGCCCAAGCCCTCTACCCCGGCCCAGCTGGCCTTCATGCGTGTGTACTGTGGACCCAACCCCTCCTGTCTAGTGCAGACCTCCAGCCTCGCCAACGCCCACATCGACTACACCACCAAGCCCGCCATTATCTTCCGCATCGCCGCGCGCAACGAGAAGGGCTACGGCCCCGCCACACAAGTCCGATGGCTTCAAGGTGGGCATCCTCTGGGGCGCTTAGGTGGCGTAGCGGGTTAAGCGTTGACCATGTAACCGCAGGGTCCCCGGTTCGATTCCGGCCGGGGACATATCCTGCATGTCATCCCTCCTCTCTCTCTCACCCATCCTTCCTGTCTAAATCTCTACTGTATCTGTCAATAAAATGAAAAAATATGAGTGAGACTGCCCCACTCAGAAAAAATAACCCAAAAAAAGAAAAGGTGGGCATCCTCGTTCAAATTCACTCTGATCAAAACACTGCCTGGTGGCTTAAAGCCGAAATGGGAGCAGTCTTGATTTCAACGATGTCAATGCAAGTCATTGTAAAAGTATACTTTTTATGGGATTTTTCTGATTTTTATTTCACTCCCCTCTCCCCTCCCAGAATCCAGCAAAGATGGAGCCTCTGCCAAGCCCGCCCCCAAAAGAACAGTCTCCTCACCGGACGTGTAAGTGCTTTGATCCCCTCATCTATATTCCACATATCGTGACGTTAGAATTATAAGGTTCTATCTCCATTTTTGTAAAAATTGAGTTTTTTACATAATCTGATCCATTAGGTGTTTATGAATGCCTGTGTGGTGTTATTTTTAAAATGTTGACATTTTTGAGTTAGTAATTCATAAAATACAAAGGTTCCATCTCACAAAACATAATGGAATGTAAAAACTTTGACGCTCAATATCTCTGAACTACCCTAAACGGAGATAGAACCTTATCATTCTAAACGGAGATAGAACCTTATCATTCTAAACGGAGATAGAACCTTATCATTCTAAACGGAGATAGAACCTTCTCATTCTAAACGGAGATAGAACCTTCTCATTCTAAACGGAGATAGAACCTTCTCATTCTAAACGGAGATAGAACCTTATCATTCTAAACGGAGATAGAACCTTCTCATTCTAAATTCACAAAATGTTTTCCTCACAGACCGTTTGGGGACCAAACCTCAACACTGACGCACATTGTCTGTATTAAAAAACATTTTTGTTTCTGTCTGCCCCTGTAGTAAGACTACTGGTCCAAAGAAAGCAAGAACGGACCAATGAGAGACACAGACGCCCCCACCGCATCTCCCCCCTCCCACTTGCTGTCCTTTTTGACCAGGAAGGCTGATCCCTCCATCTCTTCTTCCTCATCCTGACTTCACCATCCTCAAGTTTGACCCAGATCTAACCAGCAACAGATGAAAATGGCAAAAAATAAAACCAAGAGGAAAGTCAATCTAAGAGAAATGATTCTGTAGACAAAACCCCCTTTTTCTGTAGGTCATACTATTTCTAAAGCAACACAAATGAAAAGCACATTAGAGCTTCTTCTTCAGTTAAGTGTTTTTTTTCTTTTCTTTTCTTGCTCTTTTTGCTTTTCCCCTTCCTCCTCTAATATACATATTCTTTGCTAGTTTCAGTAGATAAGCAGCGTTAGAAAAACATTTACAGCTTCGTCAGCTGTGAGCTGGCCTGAGCTTAATTAGACTTGTATTGTTTTCGGACTCTTTGGGGACGTAGACAGAGACTACATGGAGAGGATGTACAGTTCAAGGTTGTGGTGAACCAGGAAGCAGTTAAGATAGGAGGAATCATCTGGAAAACAAGCAGCACTTGTCCTCACTATGGGGACATATTTTCGTTCACTTCATCAAGAAACCCAATCTATACAGACATCAAACTGGACTCCAGTCTCCTGGTAACGTCATCGATGTGTTCTTTTACCACGAGATGACTGATTGCTGATGCTGTGAAGTGGACAGAGGAATGACGAAGGAAGAGATTTGTCGAGAACGACAGACTTTGCTCGGACTGACGAGACATGGCAGCACACAAAAAAATCTTGCGAAATCTTCCCAAAAAATTAGCAAGCAATGTTGCAGAAGATCTTTGTGTAGTTTATTTTTGTATTTTTTAAGCTTTCTCCTGTATATGTGCGCGTGTGCGCTCGTATGTCAGTGTGCATTTTTAAAATGTTACGTTGTTTTTTTCTTTTCTTTTTTTTTTTAAATACTATTGTTCAACCCCATAGTTTTCATATATTTGTGGGAAGAGGGGGGTGGCAGTGTTGAGGTAGCCACTATATTTTAAAATCTTAGTTCAATCAGTTGTACGTTCTTGTTTGTACGTTCAGAGTGTATGAAAAATAAATACTTTTTGTATTTGTTCTGACTTGGACCGCAGATGAGATAGGACTGAAGGGAACGTTAATCAGACCCAGGGAGAAGAGGGCTTTCACTTTGTTTACTACGTCTTTCACCGCTTGTGTCGCTTTTTGTCTGCCAAACCTGGAAATCTAAGGAATATAAGGAAGAAAATCAAATCCGTTCCTCCCCAATATAACCCCAGTCAGTAGTCTGCATTTTTTAGGATCACGAATTTGTTGCTTGGCCTTCCCCCGTACATGAATTTTAGAACATGGCAAATTTTTATTAGTAGTCTTACTTTCCCTAAACCGTTGAGGATTTATGTGAAATTGTCAAATACAATTTTTATTTCTTTTTTTGCGGGTCTCTGTATTTCACATTACAGAGGAGGTGTGCACGTTTGAAGTGAAATGTAAACCTGTCTCCCAAAGGCAAGGAGTGGGACATAGCCAGTGTTTTGGAGTGGACTCATTTGTTAATTATTCCTTCATATAGCAAAAATAAAATAACATCTTGGCCTTTTATATAATTTACCTGTAACAAAAATGTTTTTACATGTTGGTCATCTCTTGATTGCCTTTTGTGTCTTGACATATAAAAGAAAAAGAAATATATACCGTGTCCCTCAATCAATCGTTTTGATTTCTATTCGTCAAACCTATCCAGTGTTCATTTTTACAATGCCTAAAGATTTGTATTGACAAATGACATGACAGACACAGTATGTAAGTATGAGTGGACTGTATCAATGGTTTGCAAAAATACGACAACTCACAGCCTTCCTCAAAAATTGTGGATTTCAGTCTCCAGTTTTTCCCGATTTACTTTATGAAAAACCTATTTCATATGCATCCATTATTTTGTACTTGTCAGTATGTCTGTTAAGTTAACAAAACTAGACATGCATGCAAACCAGTGTATTCTTTAGTAGAGATGCCTTAAGTTAGACCATAAGCTGAAGGATCTTTAAAAAAAAGCATTTAATGAGTTTGTTCCTATCCATGTGGTATACAAATGTGTCCTTTTCTTCCACAGTACCTTTGCTGGGTCACTATTTTTGCAACCTTACTAGGTCAGTCTTCAGCAGTGCCGAGGTCTCTCAGAGCTCCTCCTCTCACACTGGACATGTGC
>NC_137685.1:5841061-5883561 GCF_963989245.1 Nansenia antarctica | reverse complement strand
CTCCTCACTCTGAAACACACGCACGCACACACGCGCACACACAAACCGTTTACTAATTTTGGAAGGGAAACTGCTGGAATGTTTGTTTTTATATTTGGAAAACATTATCTGATAAAACACACAAGCAGGAAGTTGACCAGTTGTCCAGACAGACAGACAGACAGACAGACAGACAGACAGACAGACAGACAGACAGACAGACAGACCGACAGACAGACAGACATCTGATATATGGGGTAGTGGTGGTCTAGTGGATAGTGAATTGGACTTGGGATCGGAAGGTTGTGAGTTCAAATCCCGCCTGAAGCCACACCACTACTAGTGTGCCCTTGGGTAAGGCACTTAGCCCTCAGTTACTCCAGGGGGAATGTCCCTGTAATTCGTAATTGTAAGTCGCTTTGGATAAAAGCGTCTGCTAAATGGCAAAATTATTAAAATTATAAATTACAGACAGACAGTCAGACCGACCGACAGACAGACAGACAGACAGACAGAGAGGCAGTAGTCCCTGGAGTATAGTGGTGTCTGAGAATGGCTCAGCAGGCTCTGTGTGGTACAGATAAGACTTCTGCTTACACAGAAACCTGATTCTTGGGAACCCCAATGTCCCCTGGCCCTCTCTGTCCCTGCTGACTCCATCATCAAGTCAGGTACATACAGTACCATACAACTGCTCAACGGTACTGTACTTTGACCTCCCCCTTTATCAGTTTTAGGTAGACACTAAATGTGCATCAAGGACATGAATACTGTGTGCGTGTGTGTGTGTGTGTGTGTGTGTCTGTGTGGTGAATGGCATCCTGTGACAGTGCATTGAGCACATCAATACTATGAGTGAGTGTGTATGTGTGCGTGCTTGCATGAGTGTGTGTGTGTGTGTGTGCGTGCTTGCATGAGTGTGTCTGTGTGTGTGCGTGCGTGTTTGTGTGTATGTGTGCGTGCTTGCATGAGTGTGTGTGTGTGTGCGTGCTTGCATGAGTGTGTCTGTGTGTGTGCGTGCGTGTTTGTGTGTATGTGTGCGTGCTTGCATGAGTGTGTGTGTGTGTGTGTGTGTGTGTGTGTGTGTGTGTGTGCGTGCATGTGTGCATGCGTGCTTGTACACGTGCGTTCATGCGTGCGGTGAGTGGTATGGCGTTGCAGCATGCCGTGGTCCTCTCTGTTCCCTCTGAGGCAGTGCTGGGCCTGTCATTCCTAGCCTTCTCCTTTCATCTTGATAACCTCTTATCAGAGCCGAGCAGCTCGCTGACAGAGTCACCAGCCACATCCCTCGCCGACGCTCTCCTAACACAAACCCAGAACGAGCCCTCATCATCCCTCCCCTCCTTGCTCTCTCTCTCCCTCTCTGTCTTTCTCTCCCTCCCTCTGCCTCTCCCTCTGTCTCTCTCTCTCTCTCTCCCTCCCTGTCTCTGTCTACACAGACGACATTATTTCTCTTGTTATTCTTTTGAGTGAGCCATCAAGCTCACACGGTCTGTCTGACTTACACGGTATGCTTTCACCAACAGTTAGGCTCTTGCTCTTCACTGTTCAAATTAGGGAAATAGGTCAAGATGCTCAGGTTGGTATACACAAAATGTGTCTATTGTGGCATTTAGTATACACTAGAATACAATAGGGTCAAAATGTTTTTGTTTCCGTGTTGTTTCTTTGCTGTCTTGTTTCCTACTCAATTAGTCCAGGGTAGTGAGCTCCATTAAACTGGTCTCTCATGCAATGAACAGGTTCACTTCTCCCTAACTCAACTCTCTCCTAATTTCCCTGAAAACTGTATAATGAACAAAGTAGGAGGAAAGTGGGGGGACACTTTGACTACCAAATGACTGTGACAGCGTGAGCCCTGTCTGAAGCATGCCCATGTCCAGACCATATCTCTCTCCATGATTGCAGCACCTATCCCGATTTGCATGAGTGTCGTCCATTCTAAGCTGCGCTGGACCACAGAGAAATGTAGTCTTTGCATGTCTTATTTGCTTTGTTTAAATACCTATCGCACGTTTTTTCCATGTGGGTTTGGTATTATCAGTGTTGTATGTATATTCATCAACAGACAGAAAGAGTGCCCGCTGTAAAGTAGCTGAATTAAGATGTACTGTAATTTTAGGAGCAAGATACAGCAACAAGATTCTATATGTAAAGAAAGGTCCAGTATTAGCTGTAAAATCCTGAGATATTAGTCAAGACGAGAAAGACGTTGATTGATTTTTATTGATTTTATTTGGGGAAACACAGATTCAACTGTCCCAGAGGATAACACAACAGTGTGGAACAGTTATTTCCACTGTGGTACATTGGGCCAAATGAAACAATGCAAGACCAGTCGCATACAGTATTTGTCATTTACCAGGCCTGCTTCGCTCTCCCTTCAGAGGAAGACTCTTAGCTCCTCTGATTTCAGTTTTGTTTCTTTCTTATGTGTTAGAGAGACATGAGACTGGCTGTGTGTGTTATCATTATATAAGTACGCAACCACAGCAAGAAGAGTACAGAGGACAATGGAATAAAGTGGAACAACTTTCTCTTTGGAGGTTACTCTTGCATCCGATCACAACTTCACCCTTCATCCCTGGTTTAGGAATACAGCTGACCCCCCCGTCAATGATAAAGTGTAAGGAGTCTTTGTGTAAAATGTTGATGCCGAAACTCTAGTAAGTTACAACTGCCTATGACAGTAGATCTACCCCAATGCACAAATTATATATATCTTCGTATGGCAGGAACAGGAGGTGTGTCTTTCAAAAAAGTTCTCCCTAACCCCTCCCACGTCCTAACCCTAACCTCAGTCAGTTGCTTGAGGGCGACTAGACCTAATTTATTAATCTGGAGATTGGCCCACACGCATACAGACACAAGAACCTTGAGTGTTTTCCACTGTTTTACCTGGCCGGGTACCATAGAGGCCTTATCCTCCTCACCTTTGACATACTGTACCTTCCTCACTAGAACTTCAGGTAGGTGCACCTTGTCTGTCTCATTACAGTGCTACTGTACATACTTTGTGACGTTAGAATTATAAGGTTCTATCTCCATGTTTGTCAAAATTGAGTTTTGTACATAATCTGATCCATTAGGTGTTTATTAATGCCTGTGTGGTGTTATTTTTAAAATGTTGACATTTTCTAGTTAGTCATTCATAAAATACAAAGGTTCCATCTCACAAATCATAATGGAATGTAAAAACTTTGACGCTCAATATCTCTGAACTACCCTAAACAGAGATAGAACCTTATCATTCTAAACGGAGATAGAACCTTATCATTCTAAGCTCACGACTTGTCTATCTGCTGGAGTGTCAAGGGACGTTTTTGTACCTCAACTTCTGTTGTTGGATTTGCTGGGACATAATAGAGATGATAGATTCTAGACATGGATGTATCACTGAATTTATTGGAAAAACTATAGGCAAGTCTGCTATTTCTGAGCAAACAGTGCTGCCAGAAACTATGAAATGAATTAATCAGAAAACTATTAAATATTTGTATGTGACTTTATTGTAAGTGAAATTGAAAATCATGCTGGTCCCAATTTAATATGCCACTTGATTTGTTTTCCATTGTCGGGTGGCTTGAACTCAGCTGTAAATTTGTGACAATAGATTTCTATTAATCAGATGAGATTAGGGTTGAGTTACGTTCACTATCACTGGTGCTGCTATATTCAGGATGATAATAATGTGGTCTATCTGATTCTATCAGGCCTTAACAGCCTCCTCTCGTTTGTCTTATCAAAAGTGAATAAAGATATGGTGCAAGATCAACATCGTCTCTTCTAATCAGGCCTACTGTTCATACAGAGCACAGAGTAGTAGAGACTACTTCTCTTATTTACAGAGCATGATCAATGTATTAGTTCATCTACATCAAAACATGCCATCAAGTGAACTGGATGTAATCAACTTATCTTTTACTACACCTTGATTGTACACCTTTATGTAACGCTAATGATTACCTATCCAGTGTTATCACATCGCCACACATCTGATAAGTCCTAACTTATCAAGTGTTGAGTATGCTCAGTACTCAAATTAATTAATTAAATACAATTTGGTTGACTAGTTCCTTAAAAGAACAAACTTTCAACTGACAATAATAGAGTGACACTTCTCTTCTCGCAAATTCTCTTTACATATTTTTTTTTTTTAAATAGAAGTTCCTTAAGGTCACTGGTTTGTAGTGTGCAAACGTTTTGGTCACTGTATATAGGCCTGTTTATTTTTAGACTTTACTTTCAGCCACAGTCAAATGAGGATTGTTGAAAAGGAAGTTTGAAGAGATCTTCTGTTGAGTGACGACCCTGATATCTTGAAGTTACATGGGTTTCCATAAAATAGCAACCACACAAATACAGAACTACAATAATTCCTTTTGCTGTAAATCACATTGTTTTACTGAGATGCTGGTCCTGCTGTTGTTTCCCTAGTTTATACAAAAAAGAATAAAAAAACACATTCGATTTTTTTTGTGTGTAGTAATTTGGGATTTTATTAAAGAAGGCACCCACTAAGATACACTTCATATGACATTCATATGATGTGGTCCTCTGTGGCTCAGTTGGTAGAGCATGGCGCTAACAACGCTTAGGTTGCGGGTTCGATTCCCGCTGGGACTATATATGCTGAAATGTATGCACTCACTGCAATGTAAGTCGCTTTGGATAAAGGCCTCAGCTAAATGGCATGTATATGACTCCCTTCGAATGACCGATTTCTCCAAATCCTGTTTTGTCGTCTCAGAATGGATGATTCTTCAGAGCAGTCACACTGGGTGTCTCCGTCTCTGATTAGCTCTGATCCGCTAGCCAGCTTCTCCTCAGAGGCCGGTCTGTTACCTCCAGGAGAGGAGGGGGAACCCTTCTTCTCCAACCCCGACACTGACTTCACCAGCCTGCCCTCCTACTTCTCCACCCCCAGCCACAGCAGAGCCTCGTCTGCCTACAGACACAGTTCTGGTCTGTACCTCGTCCCTCTATCCATCCGTCTACAGTGGCTATAGAAAGTCATCATACCCCTTCACTTTTTCCATATTTTGTTGCGTTATAGACTACATTTTAGATTAATTAAATACATTTAAAAATGTCATCAATCCACACACAGTAGGCTTCTAGGCTACCCCATAATGACAAAGTGAAAATACGTTTTTAGAAATGTCTGCAAATGTATTATAATTGAAACACAGAAATACCTCATATGCGTAAGTATTCATACCCTTTGCAATGACACAAACATGTCATCAACAAATCACTCAATAAGTTGAACTGAGTCCATCTTAATGCAAGGATAATAGTTAATGTAATTTTGGAATCAATATCTTTTTTATAGGGTCTCTGATTTGCATAGGAATCAATTACACACTGTGTGGATCAGGTTGTCATTATAAACTGAGCAAATGGAGAGAAACAAAACTGCTCAGGAACGTGACCCTGAGGCCTGGGGAGACTCACACAAATGTACAAAGTTGAAAAGGTGGATCATCTCAGGCACTCTACAAAATTGGTCTATAACCAAGTGGCCAAAAAGAATCCCTTAATGGAAAAATAATCTCATATCCATAATTGTGTTTGCAACAATGAATTCAAACGATACAGCAAAAAAAGTGGAAAGAAAAATTGAGCACTTGCAATGCACTTACTGCACCATCTCTTGTGTGAAGAATAGTTATGGGTATATTTGTCACTGGCAGGGACTGAGGAGTTTGCCAAGATCAAGAGAAAATTATACAATTTGCTGAGTTGGTAGAGACATCCTAATCTACACAGTGTGTAATTGATTCCAATGCAAATCACAGAGACCCTATAAAAACAAAGATATTCATTCTAAAATGACATGCACTATTATCCTTGCATTAAGATGGACTCAATTCAACTTATTGAGTGATTTGTTGACATTTCTGCTTTTTAGCTCATTTTAAGAGTGTCATAGCAAAGGGTATGAATACTTATTGCACATGAGGTATTTTCTGTTTAAATTGTAATACATTTGCAGAAATGTCTAAAAAACGTGTTTTCACTTTGTCATTATGGGTCATTGTGTGTGGATTGATGACCAAAACATTTTATTTAATCCATTTTAAATCGAATCCAGAACACAACAAAATATGGACAAAGTGAAGGGGGTATGATGACTTTCTATAGGCGCTGTAACTATCCTTCTACCCATCCATCCATCCCTCCATTCATGCATCCATCTTTCTAAAAACCTACTGCAGTGCCTTTTTGATTGCTGTTGACCCTTCATAACTGTCTTTTACCACTCTAATTGTGACCCATCTCATACAGTTCGTCAGGTGTACACCTCCTCCCCCTCTCTCCTGGGCAACCTCCAATGGCTGGACGGGCCTGGCAGCCACTCTCTGAGCGCTCCTTACAACACATCATCCTCAACCTGGACAAACAACCCTTTCACTAAGACTCCTCTGCACCCACACACCCCAGCCTCTCTGTACGCCTCCAACGCCACGCCCTCGTTTACCTCCCGAGATGGTTACTCTTCCCCAGGCAGGGATGGAAAGGAAAGTCCCAGGCTTCAGGAGGCCTTAAAGGCCGAGCGATTGAGTCCTATGGGCGGAGGAGGAGGTGGAGGCAGTTTCCTGAATCTCACCTCAGCCGCTGGGGGTGTGTACACACATTCTCCCCACTCCCATCCACACATGCTGGGCCCCTACAGTTCATACATGACCTCTGCACAGGACTACAACGCAGCGGCCCTCTACTCCTCCCCCGGGGCGTGGATGAACCCCTCCTCGTACTCCCCTAAACTCCGTAACAAAATGAGGATGTCACCACCAGGTGAGCATAATGTCCTCCACACCCTCTCACCTCGTTTAAGGTCAGTTAATGCACTGTAATGATCGAATTCAAGTATTTTACATGTTGCTATGTAGAGCTGTGTGGACATGTTTCAGGTATCAATTAATTTGTGACGTTAGAATTATAAGGTTCTATCTCCATTTTTGTCAAAAATTTAGTTTTTTACATAATCTGATCCATTAGGTTCAAGAAATTTTTGAGTTAGTAATTCATAAATTACAAAGGTTCCATCTCACAAAACATAATGGAATGTAAAAACTTTGATGCTCAATATCTCTGAACTGCCCTAAACGGAGATAGAACCTTATAATTCTAAGCTCACGAATTGTCTGAAAAAAGGTCTGATATAGTGTGTATTTGTGATTGTTGCAGAGGCCAGAGAGTGTGTAAACTGCGGAGCCACAGCCACCCCTCTATGGCGTCGGGATGGGACGGGCCACTACCTGTGTAACGCCTGTGGACTGTACCACAAGATGAACGGCCAGAACCGACCTCTGATCCGGCCAAAGAAAAGACTGGTATGATTATTTCAGGACAGGATAACATATTGTGGTGTGGGCAGATGGGTAGCGAATTTGTGAAAGATTAATTAATTTGTCAAGGACACATGTAATCTCAAGTTAGGGTTCAACCCACCACGATAAAACGGAAGGTAAGAAAATACACTTAAATTAAATAAATAAGAATACTATTATTCTACTATTTGTATAATTATGAATAATTAATTATGGTATTGTGTTTTTTTTTGTTTTATTTTAATCAACGAGTCAACATGAATTTCATTCTCCACAGAATCATCTTCTTTTCTCTGTTTCAGATTGTCAGCAAGCGGGCAGGCACACAATGTGCCAACTGTCACACCAGCACCACGACACTGTGGAGACGCAACGCCAGCGGGGAGCCGGTGTGCAACGCCTGTGGACTCTACTACAAGCTGCACAATGTGAGTCAATGAATCAACCTGATACTGACTTGACATGATATTACTGACTTGTTCTGGAATAGATTTCAGCAATAACCATAACCAGTTCACCACCTCTGCTGCTGAAATGCGATTGAATCCTCTAGCCATAAGATCCCACTGACTCCACTGACTTATTTTCAGAATAGGCTTTTAGATACACCTGTAAAACTCTACCTCAACCTGTAGTTTTGCATCAGGGAGGAGGGAGGAAGGAACAAGGGTATGTAGAATAGAATAGAATAGAATAGAATAGAATAGAATAGAATAGACTTTATTGTCCTTGTACAGTTGCCTATACAATGAAATTGTAGTGGTTCTTCTGAAGGTGCAAAAACAGAAAACGACAAATATTACACACTAGACAAATTAAAAAGCGAAAACGCTATAAAACAAGCTAAGAGACAATGAGGCCCGTGGTGTCATAAGTGCAAATAAAGACAACAATCTTAAGAAAATAAAAACAACTATAAAAGCAAGCTAAAAGACATGAGGTCAGTGGCGTTATAATACTGTAATAATACTGTAAAAATATATAAACGTATAAATAGGCACTTAGAATAGAGTTATTGCACATTTCTATTGCACTTTTTCCCCTGTACTGTACCAACTTATCTGAAGTGAAGCAGCCACTCATCTCTTTTCACAGGTCAACCGCCCTCTCACTATGAAGAAGGACGGTATCCAAACTCGGAACCGCAAAGTGTCCAACAAGAACAAGAAGGGCAAGAAGAGCTCCATGTTAGAACCGTACCTGGACTTGTCCCAGGGTGCACCCCTCGATGAGCATGGTGGTCCGTACTCTTTGGGCCCAGGGGGGTCTCTCCTCTCTTATACCCACACCCCTCACCTGATGACCCCACACTCTGCTCTGCACCACTCTGCCACCATGCCTTACACCCACCACCCCAACACTGGCATGGTGCCTGCACTGGTATGAAACACAGATTGGACACACCCATGCTTTACCATATCGTGACGTTAGAATTATAAGGTTCTATCTCCGTTTAGGGTAGTTCAGAGATATTGAGCGTCAAAGTTTTTACATTCCATTATGCTTTGTGAGATGGAACCTTTGTATTTTATTAATTACTAACTCAAAAATGTCAACATTTTATAAATAACACCACACAGGCATTAATAAACACCTAATGGATCAGATTATGTAAAAAAACTCAATTTTGACAAAAATGGAGATAGAACCTTATAATTCTAACTTCACGATATATATGTATAACCAGGTTGATATGGTTAACTCCTTAAGGTGAAGTACCTCCATCCACATCATCACATTTCTAGCTTTTCGGTGGCGTAGCTGGTTACAACATAACATGGGGTATTTTGGTGACAGTCACATGTGTCGGCAATACAGAGGACACAGGTTTGAGACTCATATGAGCTCGGAGTACAAAAAAGCAATACTGTTTGAGGCAACGTCACACCTGTTACATATGCAGTCACGCACGCTCATACAGAGGCAGTAGCACATAGGGACACAGTTTATGAAGTTGATCTTGTCTATAAGCGCTGGACATAATAGGGACATTTTTACAAAGATCAAAAAATACACTTTTATGGATTGGATTTTCTTTTTCTTCTTTTGACTGTATTTTGTGAAAATCCATATTTTGTAGATATATGAAGGACTTAGGAAAGTTAGGAACGTCCGACTGTAATAATAATTTGTCTGGGTGACATAAGGAATGCTTGTATCTGTATTTTGTAAATACATATCAAATTGTCTAGACTACAGCTGTCATAGCCTTTTATCAAATGTTTGTAATTTTGGTAGAGCAAGGTAATGAAAGGGTGTTCAAATGTGAAAATATATGTTATTTTTACTTGGATAAGTACTACAGTATGTTTTGTATTTGCTACATTCCTATATTTTCTAAACAAGCTCCACATAAACAATAAACATGTATGTATTTCGTTCAAAAACAAAGAAAGCTTACAATACAATTGTCAATCTATCGTTTCCTTTACCAATATCTGGGTTTGAGTCATTAACCTTGTTGTGTAAAATGGTATTTTAATTCTCAGCACTCTTTCTGGTACTGCGGTGAGTGCTCCACCATAGTGGCATTGTACTCACTCACTGAGGCATAATAGTGCCTTTGTAAAGGCTGTGTAGAGGTAGATACTCTGACAGTACTGTATTGGGAGAACCGGGCATGCAAATCCATTTTCCATTAGAGTGAAAGTGACAAACACATTCAACTCAACTTCAGGCACTTGTGCCAAGTTCTAAATTTAGATTGATCTCACCTAGGTTAACAACGATCTATGTCTATGTCTATCTGTCAATGTTCAGCATAAAATGCCTGTATGCTCATTGAGTTTTTAACGCATAACACCATTTCCAATTTCCTCTCTGTATGATATGGTGATACATGAATGCAAAGGTCATTTGCTAACATGTCTAAGCTTTGTTAGTCAGGAATGACATGACTTTGCATAAGACAGCACGGTGCAATGACAGCACTTGATATTTTTCCATTTGCCATTGTTGTCACTCCAATAATCAATGCAGAGACAAGTGTAGATAGATACTGTATAACAGTGAAAGACACTGAGCAGATTATGAGCTCAAATTATTTAGCCCTTGGAACAATGCCACAAAAGGTGGTGATTAATGAAAAACTAAAATGTTTCTAGCAATTCGTGAGTTTAGAATGATAAGGTTCTATCTCCGTTTAGAATGATAAGGTTCTATCTCCGTTTCTGGTAGTTCAGAGATATTAGAGAGTCAACGTTTTCACATTCCATTATGTTTTGTGAGATGGCACCTTTGTATTTTATTAATTACTAACTAAAAAATGTCAACATTTTAAAAATAACACCACACAGGCATTAATAAACACCTAATGGATCAGATTATGTAAAAAACTCAATTTTGACCAAAAATGGAGATAGAAGAACCTTATAATTCTAACGTCACAAATTCAATAATATTAACTCTCTGTGTCATTTATTCTCTCTCTCAATGGTGGGGAGTGGGGCTGGGCCAGGTCAGTACAGTGCCTGTCAGACTACTGATAACTTATCATCTTAGCAACAGACTCAAACAACCCACCTGCTGCCAGAGAGACACTCTCACACACACACACACACACACCCACACCCACACCCACACACACACACACACACACACACACACACACACACACACACACTCACACACACACACACACACACTCACACACACTCACACACACACACACACACACACACACACACACACACACACACACTCCCTTACAGTTACTGATTCAGGACGACTGCACAGGTTGCCAGATGCACTTGCCTGAGCAGACCAATTCATCGAATACAGATAATGATGTAATGATAATATAAACGTGATAGAATGATATGATAATATTCACTATGACTATACTATGACTATTCAATATGACTACCAGTGCTCTCTGATCACAGAGTCATCTGCAGTCCTACTGTGAAATCACTGAACAAGATCAAAAAAGGGCTTTTCTGCCATCTAAATTTCCCATAACTATCTCAATCCCTCCCCACATTCTGCCTCTCATTAAGCACAAGTTAAATGATTGAACTATTTTCAAAACGATCTTTCAAAAGAGCCAGAAGCAGAGGGGATGTGAAATGATATGACAAATAAGGAAGGCAAAGGGTGAGAAAGGTTAGATTCTCTAAGACTGAGTGTCTTTTATTTTATTCTTCTGCACTTTCCTTAACTGGTTTTCTATGCTGTAGCTAGCCAGCGAAGCTTTGGGGAAATGGCAACAAATGACAGGGAGAGATTAGCAACCACAGGCTCTATCAGCCTGCTCAATAGGCCATCCGTTGGTGCCACGGCTTATACCCTTCTCTCCTTCTCTCCTATCTTTCTTACGCCTTTCCCATTCACACTTTCAGTTTTATTCCTTGAGTAGTAATCTCATGCCTATGTTTATATATGTATATGATATGATATATCTATACATACTGTACATACATACAGGTGCATCTCAAAACATTTGAATATCATGGAAAAGTTCATTATTTTCCGTAATTGAATTCAAAAAGCGAAACTTTCATATATTCTAGACTTCATTACACATGAAGTGAAATATTTCAAGCCTTTTTTGTTTTAATGTTGATGATTACAGCTTACGGCTCATGAAAATAAAAAATCCAGTATCTCAAAATATTTGAAATATTAGAATATAATTTAGTTGAATTTATAATAATGTATTGGTATTCTGCCTCTCACTGTTAAAATGAACCTTATATATTTTTTTAAAGACTGTTAATTTATTTGTAAGGGGATAAACTCACCAAATCAGCAGGGGGTGAAATACTTATTTTCTATGAGTCTATGCTTTATAGAGAAATGCAAAGTGAAATGCAAAGTGAGGGACAAAAATAAGTCTTACACAGTGTGGTTGAGTTGGACTCTCTGGAACTGGAACACATACACTATCTGTCTGAAGATTAAAATGTGATTTAAAATGGATTGATCAACATGTTCTATTAGTTCAAAGATGACATGATCTTCATTCTAAATCAAATAGATCATTTTACTGGACACTCTACCACCATGGAGCGCTCAAGCAGAAAATATGATACTGGCACTAAATCAGATACTTTTTCTTGGAAACAGGATAGGTATTCCAGGTATCTTGCATTGAGAGTTGAGGTTGAAAATCATCACTCCACAAAGTGTTTATATTGAGAACATGCGCCCCCTAATGGCAATATATGAGAATGCAGCATGAGTAAACCTGAATTCATGACTTTCCCTTATGTGTTACGGTACATGTGGGAAAACTAGGGTTAGGGATAGGTGCTAGGGTGACTTGGTACATGCTGGCATGTCTAACCCTAACCCTAACCCTAACCGTAGCACCCTAGCACCTAACCCTAACCCTAGTTTTCCCACATGTATCGTAACATATGTACTACTGCCTTGGCAGAGAAATCACAATGAAATCAAATGATCAAATAACACAATTTTAAAAATACAGTTAAAACATAAATATGATGTTTAATTATTTTGTGCATGCCTGAACAAAACATTACAGAAATTGCCAGGGAAAACAGATGTTTGGGTTAACATCATCATGGAGCAAACACAATACAAATGTAATATTTTATCATTTCTGAATGCAATTGGTCAAATGTGTCATTTGGAAATAATGACTGTTACTTGGTCCTTGGGTATGTTTAACAAACAAACCTTCAACACAAACAGTCTCATCACACAAGCTGTGCTATTTCTCCCATTCCCTCTTCGCAGTAAAGCAATTCCAGTCTTGCCTGCAACATGCATATTTCCAAAAATAATTTAAATAAAAACAATACTGAAACAAAATAATATTAACAATAATAAATCGTAAGAAAATAATGTCATAAAATATTTTTTTTAAATGTTAGCGCAACAGGACGGGTGGCGAGTAGTAAACAGCTCACCAAGCTACATACGGATGCCTTAGCCAGGGCTATCAATTGGGGTTTTGTCAGTGTCAGTGCACAAGCAGACCAGGCTTATGTAAACAAACTATTAAGTTATATTGTTGTTGATTTAGTGTTGTATATGTATTGTGGATAAACTACTAGCGCGATTGCAGATTTCTTCACTTGTGTTTCCCTGTGATGAGAGAGCAGACCAGCACCCCTGTAAGCAGCACCACCCCGACTAGCAGCCATCTTCTCAGGCTCTCCTCGGACCGTCGAACCTCTGCGGCTACGTCCCTACCAAAGATCTCCACAAAATGGTCCTTTCATGGAAATGACAGAGAGAGAGAGAGAGAGAGAGAGAGAGAGAGAGAGAGAGAGAGAGAGAGATATTAATAGAGTGTACTTTTGTTTGTTTCCCACCCATGTGTCCTAATGGTATTCCATTAAATATATATAAACAATATATATACACTTAAAGTGAGTGTAGCAATGGACACACACACACACACACACACAGTGACCGAGTGTCGTCAGCACAGAGGACAGAATCCCCAAATCCGAATATCATTAATTATCATAACAACAGAGGTGGCTAATATAGAGAGAAACGACCCTGCCCCCTACTACTCACCCATCCTCCTTGGCTCTGGATCCAAGGCTGGATGTGGTTGTCTAAGTAAGCGGTCATCCAGTCAGCGATGCGTGCCACCAAGTAGCTCATATCCTTCTCGACACACTCCAGACACAGGGCGCCTCCGAAGGCGAACAGGCCCACCACACGACCCCAGTTGACCCCGTCCCGGAACACTTCGTTCATCACACTCTCGAAGCTGTGGTAGGCGGTGGCGGGGGTGATGTGGAACTGGGAGGAGAGGTCTTCGAAGGCACGGGTGTAGCGCAGCTCAAACTCGTCAGCCGAGTCCCGTAACGCTGCTTTCACTGCCTCCATACTACCTCCCCTCTGGGCAGATGACCCAGACAGAAGAGCCAAACTGCCTCTGTCTCCTCCGTTCCTGCTGTTGTTCACCACAGACCCATTTACAATGGATGATGCATTTGTTGCCTCATCTCCCTCAGTCTCATCACTGGCACCTTCCAGTTCCCTCAATTGAAAACCTGGGTTCCTCTGGGACAGTTTATAGCTTATAAAGAACATCACCAGTTCTCTGTTACTGTAAGACATCTTTTCCCACCCCTATGCACCCTCTCCTTCCATCGACTCTCCCACCATACCTCAGTCACTGGAACTTCTGGAATGAAGGCGGCTTATCGGCCGAGTAGCTTACTGCTCTGCTGCATCTAGTAACCTAAAAGCACCCTGGAGACAGAAAGACATGTTAGTAAACGTACACCACGTGAAAACAGGGGGACTGTGGACTGTCTTGTTCCCCATGGCAGCATCATAGATAAATCACCAATAAGAACTGGTGAGGTGGTGTGGGCCAACGAACCTCGGTCTGTCTGTGCAGTTTACACACTGCAAAAAGTTAATCTAAGTAAGATGAAAGGCAATATGCTTGTTTTTTTGTCTGACATCAGATATTTTAAGATATATTTGACTTGTTTTAAGAACATCTTGGCAAGTGAAATCTTCCTGTTCTGTTGGCAGATAATATAGCTTATTGTAAGCAATATTTCCCCCATTTTATTGCTTTTTTTTCTTGTTTTTGAGAGCTGACTTTTTGCAGTGCAACAGTACATCTTCAGCGGCTAGCCAGCTAGCATAGTGACTGTGCTAGGGTTAGGGTTAGGTCTGTCGTTCATGGTTTGGGTTAGGAAGCACACAATTTGCTTTCCACGCTGCGTTATTATATAGCCATTTAATGAGATCTAGTGGGGTAAAAAATATATAATTAACCTGCTTGTTTTTAGGCAATTTAGCGTCGCTAGCTAGCTCCTTGACACCATCTGTCTGAGTCAGTTTAGGCTAACAGTTAGCTTTAGCTTCCCATTTCCATAGCAATAAATATGTTCTAACCAAAACAATATGCTCTAACAATCATACTCACACTTGTAAACAAGAAGGATGTAAGTTAGCTACCTCCTTTCAAGGCAGAGTTATCGATTTTCTTGAATGTGAAAGCTCCTTTTTGTGTATAAAAGCGTAATACAATTTGGACATATTTGCAGCAAGGGAACCAGTAATGCAGGTTGGCCATTGGCCAGTTCTGTTACCGTGCGTCGGACGTCCCCCCTCCTGGCAATGATCACAACCAATCAAATTGATTAAATACAAAGGAAGTCACGTGGGGTCGCTTTCATCAGTGTCACAGCGAGCTATTCCGAAGTGTAAACCCTATATCAGAGGTGTGTTCCAGGTTCCCCTTGCACAAATAATAATCGGTTGTAATATAAATGGAAGACAGCTAATAATAACTGCTAAGATTTACACACCTCTCTCTGATGCAAGTCAGAAAAATTGCGTGATGCTTGATTGTGTTATTTGAACAATAGGTTATATTGTTTTATGTAATAACACATTTTAGCACCCACCCACACACACTTCTCTTACAACTGTATCAAAGGAATATCTTTATTTAAACAAAGTAAACATAGGCAATTGGTATATCCTGCTATTTCTAAACGTGAAGTGTCAATATAGTAGTACACCATCCCTCTACTCAGCTGAGAGGGCACTATGTGAAGAGCACTGTCTTTATTCACATACATGATCTTTGTGACAGAGATAGATAATCAATGAGTAACACAGTCTGAATGTACTGTATGCATAATTCTAGTGTAAGCCTACAAAGTAAGTATGTACAATGTTACAACCAATATTTTGTTATACAAGTCTTGCAGCACAATTAAGCTGGACATGATTTCAGCATACTTTAAGTTCATAAAAGTTTGTTTCTCAATACTGGTACTGTTTAAGTTCCAAATTTATTAATTTCATCCTTTGCCGTACTTATTCATCAGAGCAACACATCCAGGTATTTTGGCCCCCGCCCCAAATATAACACACTCATCTAGGGACTGACACGGCAAGTCTGTAAGGACTTGACTGGAAGGTTCCCACTATTTACCATTTGCATCCCCCCTGCGGCTTTTCTTTGACTGTCCTTCGCTCTTTGGGGAAGTAAAGAAAATCGTAAACTGGGACTTATTTGAAATATTTGACGTGCAAAAATACTACGCGTCAGCTTTTAGGCATGGTGACATTAGCTTTTCCAATAAGGGAACCAGCACTTTGCCGCGCTCGATTTCGCCAAAAAGGGGGCGTGGTCGTCTGATGACAGGGAGGAGGTGACGTATGACTGCTCTGATGAATAAGTCCATCCAACTTTTGCGATTCTCGTTTCCCCCCCCGTCAGTCACACCCAAGCTTTCCTATACCCAAAGGACTTAAGAGTCTTATACAGTCCAACAAATTCTCCCACCCCTTATACAGATCTGAAGGTAACTCGTTTTGATGCACCAGATTCCTCGACCCCCAAGGCACCATGCTGGAGCTGGGCACTAGCAGAAAGTCATACAGGTCTTTGATTGCCCGTCTTGCAAAGTGCTCCTCTCCTCCCTCGAAGGCCCGTCGATGTTTGAAGAGATCTCCTCATCATCATCTGGCAGATTTGAGTCCTCTGGGGATCTGACATCCACATGCTGCGTTTGGTCAATTTCCCCATTCTCAGAAGAGGCCTTCTCTTCTTGTTCCGGTTCACTATCAGAGTCAATAGATATGGGCTGTGTGTAAGTACTCAGCTTGAGAGTACAGTTTATTGTCTCAATTTGCTTGCTTTGGTCTGCTGTGTTAAGTGCACTACTAGACGACTTACGGCCTAAAGCCAACCTCCCCGTCCCCTCTGAGGTACCGGAGAGTTTTGAACTGTCCTCAAAGTTCATGTCGTGCGTGAGTTTCTTGAGTGCCTGCATGTCGAAGCCGAGGAGCACCTTCAACCTCTTGGTCTCACAGTCTCTCTCGCATGACCTCCGTCTGTTAGCAAAGTGGCTGGCTATATCTGACTTCCACAGCCACAAGCTCGCAGACAGCTTTTCCTCCTCCTGCGGAGACAGATAGGGACGCTGATTGAAGTAGGTAGTGAGAAAGGCTTTTCTCGCCTCATAGGTCTTGTGCTCATAGCTCCTGGGGTCCAACACAAGATCGACAGACTCCCCCAGCACCGCAGCACCACTGGGGGAATATCCGACTTCGTTGTTCATCTTCATCCTCTTCGGGTCAGACAAGGTCGTAGTGGGTAGCTGACGCTTTAGGAAACCCGCCCCGGAAGAGTTGAGTGTCAAGGCGGACGACTTGATGCCCTGGTCCTTCTGGGCCCTGCCCACAGCTCTGCACTGCACGAGGTGCAGGGTGATCGTGGAGGCCACCATGTTGCTCGTATAGACCCCCAGACAATGGATGCACTTGTACGTCATCTTCTTCTCGACGGGGTGCATCGTCTGGAGCACTTGGTGTCGTTCCCGCAGGTGCTGTCCCAGTGCATCCGTGATCGGGCCCTTGAGGATGGTGAAACACAGTGGGCACAGGGTCTTCCCGACCTCACTGTTGCTATACACAGTGGCTTGAGGGATACTTCTGGCAAGTGCGTCGTTCTTTCTGTCGGGCATCTTTGACGGCAACCTCTTCATTGTGGCTGAAGAGCTGTTCTGGGCATGGTTGGCCAAAGACGACTCCTGAGCAGACACGGGTTCCTTCATGTTATAGGTGATAACAATAAGTTGTATGTTCTTGGGCTTACCCTGCTGAATTGTGAGGTCAAAGGTGAGGGGTGATGTGGCAGGAGGACCCACAAAGTCATCTGGGTGGGCCTGCCCCACGTGCTCTAGCATCTTCTCCACGTTGTTGAAGGTGGAGTGACACTGAGGGCAGGAGAGCCCATGGATCAGCATGTGGTTAAGCAACGTGTCACTGGGCAGATATCGATTGCAGAGCAAACACTTGCTGGTGAAGTTATGGATCTTCATGATGTACTTTGCCATTGCCCACACCTTCTTTGCCTTGTGGGCCTTCTCGAAATGAGCACTGTATAGATTTTCGGGGAAGAGCTCGTTGCAGACAGTGCATATCTTCCACTTCTGTGTCTGGGCTGTGCTTAGGCCGGTCGCAGTTCCGGGAACCTGTGACGGTGGAGTTAGGCTCTTTGACAATGAGGAGCCTCTGCCCTCTCCACCACTGCCAGGAATTGTGATACGCACTTGGCCAACAGAGGACTGAGTCTTCATCCCTGAAGGGCCTTGCTTCATACTGGCTCCCATCATATGGGTAAGCTGCTCAGCGGTCAGGGTGCGGCCCCCAGGCGACATCATGGAACCCTTCTGGGCTGCCCCTTGGTAGTTTGGTGCCCTGGACACAACGACGTTAGCATGTCCGATCATAGTCGTCACCTGAGAGCCGATGCGCTCGTGATATTCAACGACATGCTGCACTAGCGCCTCGTAGCTACGGGTTGAGAACTGGCAGCGCTTACAGAGGATGTTGTTGCCATTGACGCCGTTAGCCCCGTTTTTGAGTGACGCTTCCGATACCATGGCAACATAGGGTGAGACCACATGCTGGAAGTGCTCCCTGTAGATGTGCCTCCGCACCACATTGTACAGAGGGTCCCGATAGGTACACTTCTTGCAATAGTACATGGCCCTCTCTACGTTGTCTCCTGGTGGTCTGGCCTTATCCGGCCCCTTCTGACCGACAGCAGCAGCAGCCCCTTGGTAGGCCCCCCCCACACCTGGGCGTGCGCCACTGGGTATGTGGAAGATCTTGACATGTGTCTCCATAGTCCTCTTGCTAGCGGTGAAGGTGCAGTAAGGACAGTTTAGCAGAATGCGGTTCTCAAAGTTGTGTCTGTGGACATTGCGGAAGTGGTTCTTGTAGCCTGAGTAGTACTTGGAAGAAAAGGAACACTCAGTGCAGCAGAAAGGCTTTGAACGGTACTCCTGTTGGGACACACAAACAAACAAGGGGAGAGTTGTGAGTATGCAGAATTACATAAATAAAAAAACTAAGCAAGAGAGAGAGAGAGAGAGAGAGTGAGAGAGTGAGTGAGAGAGTGAGAGAGAGAGTGAGAGAGAGTGAGAGAGAGAGACAGAGAGAGAGAGACAGAGAGAGAGAGAGAGAGAGAGAGTGAGGGAGAGAGAGAGAGAGAGAGTGAGAGAGTGAGAGAGAGAGAGAGAGATAGTGCTAAAACTAAACTAAGCAAACTAGGACTTGAGTGGTTGTTGGTTTTTACTTAATAATCAGGTAATAGGCTAATCGGTAATTTAATTGAAAGAGAGATTAATGTCCATTCATCCAATGCTGATACTTATTTTTTGTTATGACCACCATAACAACAAATGATCATACAGCCCAAATTAAAGTTACGTTCTAAACTATAAATAGATATTAATGTTGTCGAGGTGACTTACCTGTGTCTTTGAGTATGACGGATCCCATAAACAGATGTCCAGGCATACCGTGTTCTTCACAAGCTGGTCATTGGGGCTATAGTCTTTGAGATCCTATGTTTGAAAGATAGCAGATAACAAAAGGAGGAAAATAATCAGACCGCATTTACCACAAACTGAACACCGCTGATCAAACTGGATAAGCTGTAAGATGTTTTTCTGAATCACTTCAATGTTACTTTCTTGTAGGGGGAGGGAGATCATAACACAGCGCATTGTGAATGCTTAGGCCTGCCCTGAGGTAAAAGATAAGCGAAAAAACTGTCTTAAGACCCATTCACGCAGTAATTTTCTTAGCAACGCTGGAATGTTTGCAACATGCGCAGCGGAGTTGCGGACAGCGAAGAAACACCTGATAACTGAAAGATTATCTGAAATGGTTGCTGGCTATCAGGGATGAAAACAAATCATGGTTTAAGCTTGAAGATTGTTCGGATATTTGGCTTGAAACAACTTACCAGTAACAGCATTGTCTTACACAATGGTTGCCTCTGCAATGATCTGGTTATATCTCAAAAACCCATCAAGTTTGAGATCAAAAGTAGCCCGGCTAAAATGTGCTGTCATATCGTTTATCTTGGGTTACAGTGTAGAATACTTCTAACTGAAACAATAAATCCGTTTTTTCCAGCCAATGTCTTAGTTATTAAATGACCTTGAAACTAGCGATGGACTTGGTTAGCAATGCAGCATTTATTTAGGTTGGAAATGTTCACAGAAATCAGCAGATAGTTCAATGCAATGACTCAGCTAACTGAACCAGGCCCATTCAGCAGCTGTGCAAACTTAACAGTATATGCTGTTTAACGTGACTTCAAACAACAACGGTTTCTTGTTTTTGTCAAAATAAATAGCAGTGCCATAGAAACTAATGGGAGGGAGCATGAACATCACAAATTAGGATCTAATTAGGAATCTAATTTGTGGCAGATTCTTTCTAATTTGAAGATTGGTACCACGTCCTATAAGACAGGTCGAGGCCGAGGCTCGAGAGTGTTGCGTAGGAATGACGCCACCTGTCTTAATGCCTGACAGTGACAATGCAGCAACAATTTATTGAGCAAACACCTGCGTATGAACCAAATAACCCGGGACTCTGTCGGCTCCCATTCACACCAAAACTCGACCTCGAAACTGTTCAATGTTCGGAGGGAGGTGACACTGAGTCGAACAACTGGTGGGTGGACCTATTCACATCGAACCTCACCTGAGTGTTACCCGGGTCGGTGTGTGCTCCAGTGTGAATGGGGTTTAAGGTGACAAGGTGACAGCATGTCATGCTGATGCTCACCTCTACCTGCTCCTTGCAGTACTCAAGTCCAATGTCAGTCAGTGCCCTTTTCACCTGTTTCCTGGCTCTCCGTAACCTCGTGAGGTTGTTCACTGGTAGTTGATACATCTTGACTGAAAAGGCAAGAAAAATAAATAAAAAATACAGGGAGACAATATCAATCCTACCTGGTGTGCTTTATTATGTCTACCTAAAAACCTGTATTGTCTATTAATGTTGATAACATATAATTAATTATAGAATTATACTACTGGGGATGCCATCTAGACAGCTTGGCAGGGGATGGGACCTCTGGTACAACATGTTCTCAGGACACTTTCTCAACTTGGACCTAATTAGCTAAACTCTGATGAACTATTGCAAATGTGCATTGCCATGGTTAGCTAATCTAAAACATTAAATGATTCGGTCGCCTCCCTTTGAGAAACAGCAATCACCACAACCCGATATGTCACTTAGCTAACTACATAACATCGTTTGACACGTTCCTGAGTAGCTTTGCTCTCTACCCCCGGTGTAATAAACAGCTAGCGAATTGTAGCTAGCGAATGCAGCTAGTAGCTAGCAAGCTAACTAGCTAAGCTAGCTTTCATGAGATGTGGAAAAGTAACTAGCTTAGCAGAGAGAAACGGTCTGGTGAGAGGCAAATTCATCCTTGGTGTTTAACTTAGTGGTGGCAACTACGTTTCTCCAACCTGGCGTGGCCAAACTCACCTTAAAATACGACAATATGTGTCTGAAAGACGTCCGTCTGCTGGCGGTGGTAGCTTAGCTTAGCTAAGGGCTAACTGAAGCTAACTGAACTCAGTGGTGCGGTGTCCTCCTGGTCTCGCCGGGCTGCGCGTCGTTCAGAACCTCTCATTCATCTGCTTTAAGCTTTCTGTAATCAATCACTAACGTGCAACAAATAGGTGGGACAGAAGTCTAGATTACACATCCGACATGGCTCAGTTAGATGATGAGTATTAGCTGTAGCTGAAGTTCTCCACACCTCTCTGAGGTTCCTTGGCTTTTAGCTCCCCGGCCCAAGTGGATCAACACACACAATCCAAAATGGCGAGGAGAAAAAGACGGAAGTGAAAAAACTGTTTTGGGCGGAAAGAAGTTCGAAGAGATTAGGGCCACCAACACGAGTTTTAATTTCTCCCGAAAGGGGGGGGGTATATATTCTGAGTTTAAAGTCAGAATTTCTGAGAAAAAAGTCAGAATTTCTGAGATAAAAAGTCAGAATTTCTGAGATAAAAAGTTAGAAAAAAATTAGATAATGCACATATTCATTACCTAGCAACCTAGATGCTCTATTTACAGTTTGCATTGGCTGCGTTCGTAAAATCGCTTTGGAATCTGATCAGCTCTCATGGAATGCCTCTTGTCCAATCAAATGACTTGGTCCCTTTATGACGTTGACCCAGTGTGCGCTCCGGCGTTCTCAGAGCAAATTTACGAACGCACTTTACATTGTGGCAGTTGATGCACCAGTGTTTTCGTTTGAAAACGTGGGATAGATTTGTCCGTGAGTATCAGTATTTACATGTTACAATAAGGTTAATGTAGCTAAAATATACATTCTAATTGTTGAGTTTATATTTGTTGGTTTGATGTTGTTAGCCTCTTGTTGTTAGCCTCATCATCATCTTATCTCATCCAAACTTATTCCTCTAGTTATACCCCATCTCTTGTGCAATGTGCTCTACAATCTGGGCCCATGAATGATCGGATCGGTGAGCAGGGGCCAACTGTAGCGCCATTCATCTCATTAAGTTTCATACTTGGATTCAGTTTTGTATAACATATATAATATACTGTATGTATCCTTTCTTTAGACAGTATAGGCTGCCCTGAACGAACTAGCTGTCTCCTTATACATACTGGAGGTGAGTTCTGCTACTTTCTTCGGAAGCACTTGCTTTTGTTTGAGCTCTGCTATTTCAACAGTTTCAACGTTGGGTGTCATAACAGGTGCAGCTGAATTCAAGTTTGGTTTCTTGGATGAAAACCCGAAACTTTCCAGGCTTGTCGACTCGGTCGGCAGCAGTGGCCTTTTTTGGGGCGACATGATAGCTAGCTACTGAATATTTTCTTCTCAATAATCACATTCGCAAGTTCTCAACGATCATATTCTGCTGTTGCACAATATTCTACTGCGCCCCATAGTGTCTTGGTGGTAAAGTGCAGGCAGTCAAAGGCATACTGTCATTCACAGGAGATTAATGCTGGTGCGCGTAGTTCTTTTGGAAAACGTGTTTATTTTAGAATATTTATCATATAAATAAATATAAATAATACTCATTACATTGACATTTTTGATCAAATAATGGTTGTGGTAATGTATTATTAGCGACCCGCACAGATGTATGATTTGACTGCTTTCATGGGAGCTCAGACCTTCCTTATGGGAGCTCAGCTCCCATTGGCTCCCACATAACTCGAACCCTGTCTCTGGACATCCTCCAACACCTTCAATGCTTTGAATATAATATCCAGCTATGACTTTTGGATCGTTGTTTGTTGTGTACGCTTCCATCCATACCACATAACGACTAGCCATCGATGCAAACATTGATCCCTATTCCGTACGGCTTCAGTTTGTCGTAAGAGTCATATGCCAGAGGGCATTAGGACCTCAGGTAGAGTACTGTAGTAAGAGTCATATGCCAGAGGGCATTAGGACCTCAGGTAGAGTACTGTAGTAAGAGTCCATATGCCAGAGTGCATTAGGACCTCAGGTAGAGTACTGTAGTAAGAGTCCATATGCCAGAGGGCATTAGGACCTCAGGTAGAGTGCTGCCGACGCCGCAGACGATGTGCCCGTCGCAGTTCCACACCTTGAGGGTCAATTAATTTGATAATCTGTCGTATGACATCTTGTTGGACCACGAATCCCATTCGAATGGCACGGAGATGCATCCAACGATAGCCTTGCATTTGGCCACTTCGCGATAGTTCCTCCTGCACAAAGGCTATTACATCATTTAAATCTGAGTGATTTGTCCTTCTGTAAAGACCCAGTTCACGACAATGTCGCTTCAAAGTACGAATACTTGTTATGATATGGTGATTTTGTGCCAATAGACAAAGAATTTCCTTATTACTAAAGCCAATTCCAAAGTTGAGCTGAGGCACAAACATGTACATTTCAAGCCTGCAATCTGCGACACTTTAAATAAATGTGGAATAATACTATTGTGCAATATGACAACCCTAGTTGTCTGTCTGTACAGTATAGTATAGTGGATAGTGTACATAGCCTTTATTTATGTAAACCAGCTCCTTCCCTTCTTGTGATTTTTTTTTTCTAAAAGTGTTTTTTTTTCTCCCTTTCCTAACACCAGGGGAGCCACCCCTCCTAAATTTCGTTGTTTGGTACCTGTACTGTAGCAATGACAATAAAGTCCATTCATTCATTCATTCATTCATAAAGTCCATTCATTCATATAACTCGATAAGAGAATTCATGTCATCCATTTTAACCAGTAGGAACATTCCATTCTGACTTTTTATCTCAGAAATTCTGACTTTAATCTCAGAAATTCTGATTTTTAATCTCAGAAATTCTGACTTTTTTCTCAGAAATTCTGACGTTAATCTCAGAAATTCTGACTTTTTTCTCAGAAATTCTGACTTTAATCTCAGAAATTCTGACTTTTTATCTCAGAAATTCAGACTTTTTATCTCAGAAATTCTGACTTTTTTCTCAGAAATTCTGACTTTAATCTCAGAAATTCTGACTTTAAACTCAGAATATAACCCCCCCCTTTCGGAAAAAAAAAAAAAACTTGTGTTGGTGGCCCTAATACTCTTCCGTAGCATGGTCCTATCCTAGAAAATGCTGTCTGTAATGTAGGCCTATTTGATTTTCGACCCCGACCCACGTGTCACATCGGAGCATCTTGACATCCCACACCTGGGTAGAATGTAGAACCCAATTTCCACTTTGGGCTGTCCTTCTGAGAGAATCTCTACCTGTTAGAAGACTATGACAAATATGGAATCTTGGTCCTAGGCAAGGCAAGGCAAGGCAAGGCAAGGCAAGGCAAGTTTATTTGTATAGCACATTTCATACAACAGGGGCAATTCAAAGTGCTTTACATACATGCATTAAAAAGATACATGAAGAGGAGAAAAGTAAAGAGATTAAAAAATAAAAGTAAAATGATCGAATATATACAGTATATGTAGGCCTAAACATTTAATAAGACAATGAATAAGATAATAAAAAAGAATAAAAAGACATGGATGGAAGTGTTAAATCATAACTGTTGCAAAACATGAAGGTTTTTAGCTTAGATTTAAATATTTTTAGAGTTCGGGCCTGTTTGATTTCTTCAGGGAGTTTGTGGAGGAGCACTTTGTTTTCACTCTTGAAATGATTAGCTGATTAGTCTCAGTTGACCTTAGGGGCCTTGCGGGAATATAGGGTGGGAGGGGATCTGATATGTATTTTGGTCCAAGACCATTTTGTGATTTGTATACAAATGGTCCTACTTTTTTTTTCTAAGAGTAGACCTTTTCTAGAACCTTCCACAAGCCATCTTTGGAGGCTTTCACTGTAAATATGTAGACAAAGCAACTAAGAAGAAAGATTGTGATCCGTTTTATTTTAAGAAAATAAGAGAATCAGAAGTTGTACAGTAGCCTAGGTAGTTTAGAAGCAGCAGGCCTACAGTAGCTACCATACAAACACATGGCTAGCACATCGTCCAATCTAAGACGGTAGCAATGCACATCTCAGCCTAGCGGCTCCATAACCTCCAATACAACAGTGCGTGGTCCCGTCATCACCAGCCTTGTGACCGTACGGTAGTCCATGCGGAGGACATTCTGTCCGTTCACCTGGCACACAAACTGACGTACCTAGTGTAGAGGATCAGAATGCCATCAAATGTTTCTTAGTTTGTAGGCCTAGTTTTGTAATGTTTGGTTATTTTTCTTTTGTACCCATGTACGCAATAAAACGTGAAAAGTCAGTGGGTAGTGTTTGTGTCAGAGCACGGTGTGTGTTTGTGACTGAGTACATGCATGCGTGCGTGTGTGTGTGTGTGTGTGTGTGTGTGTGTGCGTAGACATGTTACCTTAACTCCCGCTGCAGCAGCAGGGCTTCCAGGATCGACTGCTTGTACGTAACAAGGAGCCATGCCTCTGACTACGAAGCCCCAGCCCACTGCATCTCCCATAACCTGATAAAAACATGAGGAGAGGGGCGCTTAGGTGGCGTAGCGGGTTAAGCGCTGACCACGTAACCGCAGGGTCCCCGGTTCGATTCCGGCCGGGGACATATCCTGCATGTCATCCCTCCTCTCTCTCTCTCTCTCTCACCCATCCTTCCTGTCTAAATCGTCACTGTAACTGTCAATACAAATGAAAAATATGAGTGGGACTGCTCCACTCAGAAAAAATTTCTTGAGGAGAAATAGAGACAATTTGTTAAATCTTTAGTGTCCCAATGGAGACTATAACCAAGGCAGAATAAATGATACGTTTATCAGATGGATAGCTCACCGTCAGCACTCTCTTGATGAATGGTGCACCGGGAGACAGCAACTCCTCACATGTCACATTCCTCCTAAGCACTGCCGTTGTGTATTTCAGGGTTTAGAATCAGAATTCAGTCAAAAACCTGTAGAAAAGACTGGCAAAGGCCAATTCAAAACTAACAAGATTCACCTCTGCCAGATGATCAGGCACATAGTATTATTTTAATTTTTTTGAAACATTATGTAATGCGTCAAATTAGTGCAGGGATAATCTGACCTGATTTGGGGTTGCATCTCACCAGCGGGGCAGAGGAGAGAGGGACAGGGGGTACGTATCCAGCAGAATTAAGTTGAAGGGAATTCAAGCTGCCCCGGCGCACGTTGGCGATCAACCTCAGTTCCTTACTGCACTGCACTGCCAGGAGGAGGCAGACAAACAGTCACACATGCAGAGCTAACCATTTTGTCACAACTGTTTGCGGAAAGAAGAGTTTTTTCAAACTGGTGTGTGGTTTGGTACGGAGCCCCCCTGGGGTCACATGGTAGAAAAAAAAATTGGATGTGTGAATCCGTTCCCTCGGTTTAGTAATCTGTTCCCTCGGTTTAGTAATTCGTTAGGGTTAGGATTATGGTTAGGGTTAGGGTAAGGGTTAGGCCCTACGAGCCAGAACGATCGCAAGGATTCTAACCCTAACCCTAATCCTTGCGATCGTTCTGGCTCGTAGGGCCTAACCCTAACCCTAATCATAACCATAACCATAACCCTAACCCTAACGAATTACAAAACCGAGGGAACGGATTCACACATCAAATACTTTTTTTATTCTACCATGTGACCCCAGGGGGGCTCCGTAGTAGGTTTGGTTTTTGTTTTTATGTCACAATTTACCAGATTGGAATCCATTGCAGCCCTCTTGAGAGGGGATCTTGCGCAGGACAAAAGGGCTGTCACCATGGTTGTCCTCCAACGTCTGCACTGCTACTCCCTCTTCTATCTCCCGCTCGCTGTCATTCAAGAGCTCAGACAGGCGGCGCCGCCGGCGGAAATTGATACAGAATTGATACAGTAACCCACTGTCAAAGAAGTTGTGCTTCTTCGATACTGATGATAGAATATGAGACAAAGACAAAACAGAGCATAAAAGAGATTAATTAATAAGGTAACTAAAAGGGGGAGAGCTCAGAAGAAGAAGAAGAAAAGCATGGTGCTGATTGTGTGGTCGAGGTAATAGTAATCCCAGTAGGCTACCTACTGTGAAATGTTGAGGGAGCCATTATTACCTCCAATGTTATGGGTCAAAGGTTAAAAGGAAAATACCATGCTGAATGATGCCATGCTCCAGCAAGGCACGGCAGAGTTCCAAACCCTGTCGCCGGCTCTCTGTCTCTCCGTTCTGTAGTAACCAGTCGATTAACTGGCAGCCAGGAAAGGAGCGCTGGTATGCCACACCCTGCTCCTCCCTCAGGTGCAGAATGGAGTCCCTGCCAGTTATTAGACTGCAGTCAACACACACACACACACACACACACACACACACAACACCTTTAAGGCATGTCAGTAGTCAAAGATACACCTGGAAAGTACAACATTAATGATGTGGCTATGCGCTACCCTTTCCAAGGAGGAGGAGGAGGAGTACTTCAAGGGCAACTAGTCCTGCCTTACAGAGATAGAAAACCCAAGAGGGTAAACAAAGGAGCTCTTACTGCTCGTACAGTCGTTGTCCTCGCATGAAGACCTTCACCTCTGTGTTAAAAGGAAATGTGCCATCATCCTTACGAAAACGATACAGCAATTTTGCATCCTTGAAGACGGCGCGCTTATCACAAACTAAAAAAGAACAGATAGGTAGAGTGACAAAGGAAGAATGTCATGAGGTTATCCCGACTTGCCTTGTAGTTAGTTCAGCAATTTGTATCACCTACACAGTATGAAGTTCAATGTAACATTATGACCTTGGCAGATCTCTGTGTTATGGTGTTTACACCGTGCTGAGACGTTAAACAATGGTTCCCTACCATGATGTACAATGTCATGGTCCATCAGGTGTTGCATGAGGCAGACTGCCGTGACTCGATCTGGTACTTCCTTATGGCTGACCAGCCAGTCGGTAAGCTCTTGGGCCACAAAACAGTTTGGATAGGTGCGCAGGTGGTATCTTCTGTCCTTGATTAGCTTTCCATCATGCAGCCTCAACCTTGGAGTGAACGATCCAGTCATCGGCATGTGAATTGCAGCAGGAAATGTACTTCAAAGTCATTTTAAACAAATTATTCTGTGTTGTGTTGTGCCACTTAAAATGGGATTTTATCCTAAAAAAAAGCTTAACCTCTGAAACTAAACTTGTAAATTGAATCTAAGGTAAAAATAAGTAGCATTAACAAAACATGTTGACACACTCTCACACTCTCTCTGTTTCTTCTGTACCTGAGTTGTTCTCCAGCGATCATAACTTCAGCCTTGTGCAGTCGGGCCACCGCTTTTCTCTTAATGCTACAGCCCATTTTCTCCATGCTCCTTCATTGACATTGGACTGTCAAACTGACTCCTCTTCACAGAGACCTTTGTGTTTACCAAATAACCAATGCACCGTTGTGTACACACACACACACACACACACACGCACACACACACACACACACACACCACACACACACACCACACACACCACACACACACACACACACACACACACACACACACACACACACACACACACACACACACACACACAGTGTTGGTGGAATCCTAATTCTTGTGACTTTCACCTGTACAAAATTACAACAAAAGATACCTCCTATCAAGGCTTTTTAAATGAGAAAGATTTTTAAGTCTTCCAAACAAAGAATAACTTGGTTCTCAATTCTCCCTATAAATAGGTCTATCTACTTTATTTACAAGTATATTGTTAAAAACGTATGGAATAGCTCTCCACAGTCCAGCTTTGCTTTTACTATTACTATAACTTCTATGACTGTAATTCTTGCATCATACTCCTTAGTTTTTATCTTGTTGTGTTATTACTTATTTTTCCTGAAAGCGCATCATATTGTATCTGTGTATGAAGTTGCTATATAAATTAAGGTTGATTTGATACATTCCCCACCTGGGTAGTAATGTTATTAGTAATTATTTTTGTAATACACTCACTCCTTAACTCGATGCCATTACAAAGCAGTTATCAAATAACTATGTAGCGTCATGTTCATACATACATAATGTTGTTTTGACAGATTATCGATGTTAAATAGTTATAGGGGCAACTACAGTGTGACCAGTGGTGTAGTCTAGGTGATACGCAGGACTAGGCCGTATACCCACTAGGAAAGGCCAAGGATTTCCATATACCCACTTAAAAATGTGCAAGGATACGTAACAGTGTTTTGTGACAGAACTTTCACTTTCATTCATAAAATTCACCCCGTCTGTGTTACGAAGCACTTGACTTTTGGACCATTGGGACCTTATAACATGTAATGTTAGATGTATAACGTTAGACAGGGAGCGCAGATTTATTTTTATGGCGTTCCTGAAATCACAGTAGGCTATATTATACCCACTAGAAAACACTAGACTACACCACTGATCATAACATTCTGTCCTCCAGAACCATTTGTAACCCTGGGTTACTAACCTTGCATAGTATTATATTTATGTGTACTGTAAATATATAAATAATATAAAAGAAGATATGAATTGTGTGAAAGAAACCGATTTATATGTGTAAAATAGTAAATAGCAGGGTTGCAGACTTATTGGATTGGTCAGTCAGAGAAATTGACCCGCCTTTTGGGTTTCCATGGCAACGCGGAGAGTAACGTCTTTTTCCTTGGTTTCCCCGCCTAAATGAAGCGAAGCAATGGAGAACTGGTGGAAAATACTGAGCAAAAACACGACATTTCTGACCAAAAACACGACATTTACTGACCAAAAACACACATTTACTGACCAAAAACACGTGATTTGATTGAAGATACAGTTACAGATAATAGGATTTGAAGATTTCCTTGGTGAGTCTTAAAAAGAAAAGTGTAAATACTAGATTAAATACTAACTGTGTTGAAATGGATCGTTCTGGCCAGTTAGGTAGCTACACATCGCGCTAGCTTTAGCCTCTCTTTAGTTAGCTAGCCTTAGCCTCTCTTTAGTTAGCTAGCTTTAGCCTCTCTTTAGTTAGCTAGCTTTAGCCTCTCTTTAGTTAGCTAGCTTTAGCCTCTCTTTAGTTAGCTAGCTTTAGCCTCTCTTCAGTTAGCTAGCTTTAGCTGCTCTTTAGTTAGCTAGCTTTAGCCTCTCTTTAGTTAGCTAGCTTTAGCCTCTCTTTAGTTAGCTAGCTTTAGCCTCTCTTTAGTTAGCTAGCTTTAGCCTCGCTTTAGTTAGCTAGCTTTAGCCTCTCTTTAGTTAGCTAGCGTTAGCCTCTCTTTAGTTAGCTAGCTTTAGCCTCTCTTTGGTTAGCTAGCTTGAGCCTCTCTTTAGTTAGCTAGCTTTAGCCTCTCTTTAGTTAGCTAGCTTTAGCCTCTCTTTGGTTAGCTAGCTTTAGCCTCTCTTTAGTTAGCTAGCTTTAGCCTCTCTTTAGTTAGCTAGCTTTAGCCTCTCTTTAGTTAGCTAGCTTTAGCCTCACTTTAGTTAGCTAGCTTTAACCTCTCTTTAGTTAGCTAGCTTTAGCATCTCTTTAGTTAGCTATAGCTTTAGCCTCTCTTTAGTTAGCTAGCTTTAGCCTCTCTTTAGTTAGCTAGCTTTAGCCTCTCTTTAGTTAGCTAGCTTTAGCCTCTCTTTAGTTAGCTAGCTTTAGCCTCTCTTTAGTTAGCTAGCTTTAGCCTCTCTTTGGTTAGCTAGCTTTAGCCTCGTGATCGACCTATTTTACTCATGATATGAGTGTAATAGAATTAAGATGACGTCATACATATACCAACATATTAGGTGACATGTCCGGCCGGACACATGAGACATGAGACACGAACTCATGGCAGGGCGACATTAAGCTTTTTCATGTAGTGAACTTATCTTGTCCGAGAGCTCAAGTTACTTGTCCAAATCCAAAGATTTTGAAAAAGCAATAAATATTAATCATAATTTATTATACTCTCACCGGCCACTTCATTAGGTACACCTTTTCAACTGCTTGTTAACGCAATTATCTCATCAGCCAATCATGTGGCAGCAACTCAATGCATTTAGGCATGTAGACATGGTCAAGACGATCTGCTGAAGTTCAAACCAGCATCAGAATGGGAAATAAAGGTGATTTAAGTGACTTTGAACCTGGCATGGTTGTTGGTGCCACTGCCAGACGGGCTGTTGCGTGATATTATAGTGTCAATATGGACCAAAATCTCTGAGGAATGTTTCCAGCACCTTGTTGAATCTATGCCACGAAGAATTGAGGCAGTTCTGAAGGCAAAAGAGGGGCTCCAACCCCAAGGTGTGCCTAATGAAGTGGCCAGTGACTGTATGTGTATGCAAATAACACATTTGACTACTATTGATAATGATGTATCCTTCATTTTCAAATGTATTCATTAAAACATATTTTGTAATTATTTAAAATTGTTACAATGGGGTAATCAGTGATTACCCTAACCCTAACCCTTTTAGATTAAGATTGGCCACAAAAGGGATTAATATTTACAAAACATGTTTGTAAGTGTGACCACATGAGCAAACAGATTTTGAAAGCTCGTCACATTATCACTACTTGGTAGAATCCTTACTACCTCATAATGACCACAAGGGGTCAGCATTGAACCATACATAAAGATTGTTTCTCCCAGGAGTAACCCCATTGCATGAGATGAAATGAATAGTAGTTCTTGCCAGTGTTAGCATATAAATCCAATATATAACATAACAATGTACGACGGCTACAGATGTCTTCATCTATGGTTCTTCTTCTTCTATGGTTCTTCTTCGTTGGAGAAAGACATTGGTGATAAGACCACCGTGGCCTAGTGATGGAGGACTGCAACTCTATTTGGATTGTGTTGTTGTTGACTGGAGCATTTACCATTGACATAACCCTCAGCCTTAAGCCCGACAGATCACATGTCTAACATATCTGTGACACTAAAGAGTGTGATATAATCTCGGTATGGAGACAGCTAAATTGATTATGGTCATTCTTTTGTATTTAATAGGGACAGACACAACAGCCCAGTTACATTACATTTCAGTACCAACCAGTCCTTAAATAATGAGAGTAACATAGATATGTATCTAGACATGTGTAAAATACAAAAATACCCATATTCATTAAACAAAGGATGCATGTGTAGCGTACAGTCTGAAAATGCACAAATCGTGGCTAGGCACCATTCTATGTTCAACCTCTGTAGAATTGTCAAAACACACACATCAGCTTTTATGCAAATGACCATTCTCGGCGTCTTTTGATTGGAGAGGAGCAGTCTATACCGTGTGACGTCACGCAGCCCTGCTTTATGAAGAAAGTGCACTTCCCGACCGGGGCTAGTTCAGCTCCACGCACGCAGGGATCTCCCCGTAGCGCACAGGCCCGAAGACTGTTCAGAAGACCGGACAGAACACTGTCCTACGTGCTTCAACCGACTGATAAACTTTCCAGTCTCTTAGATAGACAAATACGGTACTATTTATCTTTTGTTTTTATGTTATGCACGCCGCGCGCGGGTTTTAGTTCCGTTTTCAAAGTTTCCACTTAAACGGGGGTTTATTGTTTTTTTTCTTATGAAATATTTCATCAGAAGTGACATTATTGCAAAAGACTGCATGAAAGAATATCTGTGTTTTGCGACCCGTCTTCTTGGAAGAGGCCAAGACAAATAAAAAAAAATCCTGGAAAATATGACCGACGAATCATCGCACTCCAATCTGGGTGGACTTCCAAAAAATCCCCTGGATTTTGTCAATGAGTTCGACTTGATGAAGTTCGACGTGAAGAAAGAGACAATGCAGGGGGGGATCGACCGGTCCTTCATCGGGCAGCAGTGCGGCCAGCAGCTCCAGAGACCGGACTCGGTGTCCTCCACCCCGGGCAGCACCCCGTGCAGTTCGGTGCCATCATCGCCCGGTTTCAACCCGGGTGAGCAGAGGAATAATAATCCCGATGATCATTTCTGGATACCGAGCAGTGGGGGGTACTCTCAGCAGATGTATCCTCATGCGTTCGGCCTGACACCCGAGGACGCAGTGGAGGCCCTCATCGGGGTCCAGGGGGGGCACGCAGCCACCCCCCACGGCCACCAACAACCTCTCCAAGCGGATTTCGACGGGTACGGGGGGGCAGTAGCACACCACCTCAACGGCCACGGTGGCCAGCAATACCCCGGACTTCTCCGTCAACCCGACGCCCTCTCGGGTCACCCTGAGATGCAAGACATTGCCAACATTACGCACTGTCAGAGTCAATATCACCACGACGAAGACCTGGACAGCTTGTCTCCGGACTCCCCCGGGTCCCAGCCGCCCCTGGGTGCGCACCACCGTCACCATGACAGACGCAACAACGGGGAGAGCAACTTCTCGGACGACCAGCTGGTGACCATGTCCGTCCGGGAGCTCAACCGGCACCTGCGGGGTCTGGGCAAGGACGACGTGAACCGTCTGAAGCAGAAGCGCCGTACCCTAAAGAACCGGGGTTACGCACAGTCGTGCCGCTTCAAGCGCGTGCAGCAGAAGCACGTCCTGGAGCACGAGAAGACCAGCCTCGTTACACAGGTGGAGCAGCTGAAGCACGAGCTCAACCGGCTGGCCCGCGAGAGGGACGCATATAAACTGAAATGCGAAAAATTGACTGGTGCAAATGGTTACCACGAAACTGGGTCTACCAGTGACAACCCCTCTTCACCTGAATATTTAATGTAAGTGCATTTTTTCTACAAGGAACCCAAGGTAATTTTACTGATTGGAATTGACTATATTTTTTTGGCCTACTTTTTTTCCACTCATAGGCTACCAGGCCTGATGCAAACCCTATCACCTGTAACTCAGCTTTTAAGATGATTGAGATATGGCTGACAGGTCAGATTTTCAAAAAATTACACATATTAACCAATCATGCATGCTGGACATGTATGGAATTGTCTATTTAGTATAGGCGTATGAGCTGTTGAACATTTTCTTACTAAGTCTCAATGAAAAATACGTTAAATAGTTATCTAATAATTAGTCTATTACTTTCAGATTGGTGATGTATTATTTTGGACTTCATGTAGCCTACTGTGCTCTGTTTTGTCTTAAATATAGCTTTATCCATTACACTTTGACAACTATTTTACTTTCACTCTATTTTGTGTTCAAATCTTCACTCAAGTGCTTTCATCATATAGCCCCACTTTGTGAACTTTGCCTGTCACAGAAAAGAGATATCTATAAAAATGTATCTTCTCATTGTGCTAGGGATCATATTATTATTTTTTGATGAGCTGGTTCTGCTGGCCAGATTGTTATTGTTTTGTTGTTTTTATTTCACATAATTTGTAGCTAATTGTAAGTCAAAGCTATAGGTTTTCTTTTAGTTATTTTTTATTTTATTTTATTTTTTAAATATAGGCCTAAATGATAGCCCGCAATTGAACATCATTGTTTTGTTACCTGTCCAGCTGTGTTGAAATTGTTTGTCTTCTGCTTTAGACTTGTAAAGATCAATAAAGCCATTAATACTTCTACTCTGCAAATTTGTGTTTCATCTTATCAGTAATGATCGAGCCTCCTTAGACATTTTCCTGTCTCAATCATGTGTTGTGTAATGTGTTGATTATGTGAGTAATTAAGATAATGCTTTTTATATCAAGTATCATTGTTTGCTTTATTCAATAGTATGAATTGTAATATCTTTAGGGTTTTACACTTATGGCTGTATTAATATCTCAGGTTTTTTACGCTTATGGCTGTATTAAGCGCAGCAGGGAGGTAAAGGCGAATGGAGTATTTGCAAGTCATCTTGCTCACTATCATTTTACTAGTGTGAAAATATTTTTAGCAAAAAAAGCAAGGTCGGTCATTACAAATGCAAAGAACACCAGGAGAGCTGTGGAGGGCTTTTTTTAAAGCCTGTTAATTGCTGACAGTACATTATACACACACCCTGCGACTCCTAATCCATGATGTAGGCCTATGATCAGGTAGACATAATCCGCCACCATTTTCTTCACTACCCTTAAATAAACTTGCATGCCCGACAATAGAACAGCGCACAATGTAGATCTCTGTGCATTATGTTGTAGACGCATGTATAGATGCACTGTGAGAGGGACAGAAGTAGAAGTACTGGATATTTCCAAGTTTCACGTTTATTTCAATTTTTCTTATACACGTATACACAGTAAAAGCACAAGAGAAACAAAAAGTTAAGATAAACGCTTATGCAGCAGACAAACAAAATAACCTACACATACAGAACTGTTGGACGGATGGGCATATGAAGGCTGTTTTTTCTTTCCTGACCTTTGACCTTCATGGACGGCTGCTTCCTGAGGGACCCATGGATGTGAAAGCAATGAAGACTCGCTGGCTGGGGCTGTGTGGCATAGATAATATGAGTGGAAACCAGGCTTCCCCTCTGCTCTTCCTCAGACAAACAGGTCATCTCTGCATTCATTAACAGAGGAAAAGAGAAACACCAACCACAGCACATTGTTGTGCAGTCTTTCGTGAAGTCTAGAGAGTATTTTTTCTTTAGAAATGTTCTACTTTATAGGCCAAATTGTGCTGAAATACGCAAAAACAGCCCCAGAGCTTGCTGTGGGAATCCATCTTTAAACCTTCTAATTTTACAATGTCCATGAGGATAGGTGCGAAAAGGTATTCAGATATAAAATCAACATTACACATGGTGTGGATTAAGTGCCATCTATATCCCATCGATTTGAAATGAGACATTTGATTTTGTGGAGATTGTATCTTCAATTGTGCTTGCTGCATGGGGCAGTTTAATGGTCAGGAAATGTCCTCAAAATCATGTCAAATGGATTGAAGATGGGAGGGTCTCGTCTCAGTGTCGTTTTAATTTTGCTTAAAGGATTTCTAGAGTTCAGCAGAGCAGGTATGACACTAACGGCTCCAACCTTTAGCCTGCCTGACAGTTTCCTCTCACTCGTAAATCACCCCACAGTGTTATCCTTACCCTCTGTGCATTGAAAAACAGCCCTAGAAAACTGACCACAGGTGCCAAAGCACTTTCCCACTGCAAACCAGCAGAATCTCAGAAGGTCACCCCACTGCTTGGTGGGTCGGATAAAGGGGTCTGTTTGTGGTGTCCACCACTTACCGTCACATAGAAGAAGAGCAGGATGTCAGGGATGTAGCTAAGGAAGCCACTCCTTGCGATGTCAATAGATCTATGTAATAACTTGTAGTAATAACACTGTATGACAGCGTTATTAGTAATTGGGTGCAATTACACAGTCATTCTTTAAAGAATTTGAAGAGAATTTTGTGGAATCGTTTTTATTTTTTTATTTTTTTTTTAATTTTGTTTACAATAGTGAAATAAGAAGCATCTAGGAATACTTACTTAATGCAATGTCTTCATTGTGTGTGTTTGTGTGCGTGTGTGTGCGTGTGTGCGATTGCGTGTGCCAGTCACTGTGCTAAGGCCCGCAAAGTAGATCAGAAGAGACAGCGGTTTGTGGTCCTCTCTTACACAGCTTGCAGGGTGCCATTGTAAAAGCCATTAGCCAGCTCTTTTCCTTTGCATGTGATAGGCTATTGGGCCTGATGTGGGAGCCCAGCACTTCCCCCTCCTCCTCCTCTCTGCCACCAACACCCCCACACCGCCTCAGGCTGAGAACTGAGTCAGCAGGAGGAAAAGGTGTCTGCTTCGCTGTGGCGTCAGAGGGAGGGAGAGAGAGAGAGAGAGAGAGAGAGAGAGCGGAGTGGAGTGAAAACAAGATAGAAAAAAATTAAATGAGAGACAGAGGGAAAATGATTAATGGTACTCAGAAAGAGTGAAACCCAGATGGATGGGAAGAGCAGAAGGGAAAAGAGTGAGACGAGAGCACAAAAAAAATGTGGTGAGTGAAAACAGTAGAGAGGGCAAACGTCGTCAGTTCCCTTGTTTTACTCCTTTCAATGTCACAATCGGTTGACCTTCATTGATACCATTAGATCCTCTAAGAGGACCGTTTTTTAAATGTCATCAGTTGTTACTGTTGGATTGAGTAGTATTGGTATGGTAAGGGGCTTATACATATCAAAGGAGCTGTTTAACTTTGAACCCTGCCTGCGACGTATAAACGTGGCTGAACGAACATGAATTCAAAGGTGTAGCCTAAGTCTTGGGTGTTGGTAGAAATGACGGTGATTGGGAATGGGGGATGGGGGATGGGTGCAGGACACCCCGGTCCTCCAATCTGAGCTGGGAGCTGGTTGTGCAGAGGCCTGGTCTGCTCTATAGACAGTGGGCACAGACAGAGGAATGTCAGAGATGTGCGCCATTGTGTGGGGAAAGGCACAGGAATGCAAGCCCGCCAGGCTGGAGTGTCACAAACGAACACAGCCAGGGGCATCAGCGAGGGAGGGGTGAGGGGCAAAGGGGGGCCCTTTCTAACTAAAGCATCAAACCAATCCACCACCACCATCCTCCACCACAATCTTAATCTTGCAATGGAGGACTCTACTATGATGTTTTAGCTACAGCTGCCTGGCTTTGTGACAAGTTCCACTGATGCAAAAAAACTAAAGCTTGTATCGTTTCTTACGAAATGCATTGTCGGAACGATGGAAATTGTTGCAGCAATGGCTGAATGGACTCAACATTCATTGATTGATATGGCTTATGAATCCAAACCATTTGGTTAGTCAAGACAGTGCTACTTGTCCCTGTTTACAAACCAACAAACAAGATCAATCAATAAATACTAAGTGTGACTATGATGATGATTTGGCAGTAATCTTCAGTGTCTTTTCAATGACCAGACATTTGACCTCTACAGCAGGTTACCATTACCAGTTGGAGCCAGTTAATTCCCCTTTAACTATTGTTATTGTGCAACGGTTGAGGCTGGTGCAGATGACCTGTCTATCTGTGGATTCACGTGAACAGCAGAGCAGAGAGAGAGGGATTGAGGATGGGATGGGGGGGGCTTCCTCTTTCACTTCCTATATGAGGGTCCAGTCAAGTGACTCTTTGTGAGAGTATGGGGTTGTGTGTTGCAGGAAAATGCAGTTCGGGCAGCTGTGGTTTCCGCTCAGGATGTCCAGTCGTATCTGTGCAGAGAGTTGTGACAGTCAGAATCACACATGTACGTACGCACACACACGCGTGCGCACGCACACACCACACACATGCACACACACACACACACCACACACACACGCACACACACACATGCGCGCGCACACACACACACGCACACACACACACACACGTGCGCACACACACACACCACACACACACACACACACACACACGCACGCATACACACACACACACACACACACACGCACACACACACACACACACACACACACACACGCACACACACACACTAAAACTAAAACTAATGTTGAAAGTCCTACTGTAAACCAAATGTCTAAACCTGGATCATTGGACCTACAATAAAATTCACGTCTTCAAGATTGGCACATCCTGAAAGGTGTAATTAAGATTGGAGCATGCACTACTGTAAATTACTTAAATTATCACATGATGGCCTTACAAGCCCTAACGGAGTAGACCCATGATCCAGATTAATGTGTAGCCCCAGTGCTACAATAAAGCCTGCTTGCTATCTCGTCTGATGTAACAGATGTACCTGGAGACAGTTCTGGGTGGTGAGAAGTGTTTAGAGTGATTGTGTATGAGTTACAGAGGATCTGATAAGGAGTCCTTCGATTGAGCACCTGTCACGTTTCAATGAGCAGTATTGAGAGGGAAGTGACAAAGTCCTGTCAGATTACTGACCCTGGACTTTGGAGACAGAGCAAAGGTGACACTCTGTATGTAATAATTCACAGTTAAACCTCCCTCCAATTATAACACGAAAAGAACACAATAGGATTTGATCTGCATCCGTTAAGAAGTATATTTATAACGCTTCAGACACAAACTAGAAAGCTTCAGGCACAAATGAAAATTCACACAGAGCATTATTAACTGTCCTTCCAATTCTTCTGTTTCGTTCCCATCCTTTCGCTCTGCGGTTCCTTACATGTAAACTGCAGTCTAAAAAAATCTAAATCTTTTTGCCTATTCATAGTGGTGACATAGCAGTTTATTGGCCGAAACAGTAGAGAGAGCGAACAGGAAAGTTAATCCATATAGTGCTTAATAAACAAAGTGCAGCAGCAGTACGGTAAGCTGGAGGTCAAAGTGTGGACCTGGTCATGTGAGGGAGATAGAGAGAGAGTAGAGAATTGAAATGGAGTTCCTTTCCCTCACTCTCGTTGCCTGGTAGGATTTCCTGCTCTGTTTTATGGGGGTCACGCAGCTGGCAGGCGCCCTCCTGTTTCAGGCCGTAATGATGACAGGCATCCATTAGTGCGCTGTAGAAACATGAGCCATGGAGGTTAACTCAGGCTCTTCCCCCCTGACTGCCTCTTCCCTTTTCACAGCCTCTGGCCCCTGGCACTGGTTCAGTATCTGCGCTCTGCAAGGGCAGAGTTGTTGCTCTCAGTGCTGTTAGCAAAGCACTGCTGATTAAGGGTCAGCCCCCAATCAGACGCCACTGTATGCGCCCCTGTGGAGTTCAACACAACTCTTTTTCAACACAAAAGCAGGTTCCAGAGCTGAGTGGCCGTATGTAATCTCTTTAAGGTAATGAGAGACTTTCATCCTGAAGTGTTAACTGAGAAGTTTGGGTAGTGACATGTAGGCTGATGTTTAAAAAAAAACACAAAGAGCAGGTCCCTCTTATCATGGGAAAATGAAAACGTCTCAACAAATGTAGTGTGTGTGTGTGTGTGTGTGTGTGTGTGTGTGTGTGTGTGTGTGTGTGTGAGTGTGTGTGTGTGTGTGTGTGTGTGTGTATGTGTGTGTGTGTGTGTGTGTGTGTGTGTATGTGTGTGTGTGTGTGTGTGTGTGTGTGTGTATGTGTGTGTGTGTGTATGTATGTGTATGTGTGTGTGTGTGTGTGTGTGTGTGTGTGTGTGTGCGGCTGTGCGCACACACTTGGAACAGTATCCTCCTCCGCTTCCAGGGTGAGACATGCTGGACAGTTTAATGTCGTCTGTGTGAGTTGCTTAACCTTATTATGGCAACATTCACATATCCATTGTAGTACAAGAGATTGCTATGAGTGAGTAGGAGTCATTTGATTTCGGATGACCAGCTCAGATTTAGGGAAGACTTCCTCAAAAAGGCAGATTATGCAATTCACCAAAGCAAAGAGGAAACTTGAACACCATCTGTCATTCCAGAGAAACTAAGATAAACTATATATTTTACCAGAAAAGAAGAGTGAATTAGAGAAGATAACACTGACAGAAACAATGACTATGAACAGAAAACACCACTGGAATAAACAAAACACAAGCCTTGTGCCCCATAAGGTCGTGTATCCGTGTGAGCGTGCGGCCTTACTATACGTTGGGTAAACCATACCATGACTACTGAGAATCGGGCGTGTCCTTCTAAGACCAAAGTGTCATGTCAACGTCTCCTATGTGTCATACTAGACATCTCCCTCCATGTTTCTAAGAAGAAGCCAACGACCTCAAAGCTAGCCGTTTCACAACTCCTCCCTCGGATTCCGCTACGGTTTACTGTGTGTTCCCTCTCCTTTCGGTTGCTTTCCCCTTCACACACCCATTCTTTGATTCCCAAACCCAGTTTTCTCACCATCGTTAAAGCTCGGCTAAAACAACTCAAGTAACCAAAGGATCCCAAACCAACTTTTGTGCTGTGGTTTAGCTTCATGCGAGGAGAGAGCTTTTCATTGACACAGCATAAGAGGCTATAAGAGATCTATTTAAAGGAACGGCCATACTTTTATACAGTACACTCATGTGCTTGTTTTCGCTCTCTTTTGTGGTCGAGATACAGGAAGTACTTTGTTCTGGGATTTTAACAACTGAAATAAAAAAAAACGGAGTAGGAAAACAAATCAGAGGCTTCCCAGAGAAGGGAAAGCAAACCAGAAGACCATGAATGACCATGTTCTCTTCAAGCATCAAACAGAACTGAAGTTCTGTCAAATGTACGCATGAGAGCATGTGAATCTAAACCCTGTGAATGCACCCTCAACGTTTCTCCCTCCCCTAACGTCCATTGATCTCTTTTTGACTTGTGACTTGAGTGTTCGTTTGCACATACATACAGTAGTCTACTGGCTACACACAGGCTCATATGAGGCTGTTTAGGGTAGAGGACGTGAAACAAAGGGAAGAGTGTGGCGAGGGGATACAACGCCCACATGTGGCAGAGCGGTGGGCCTGCATCCCCTGACAGACAACACGTTGTGCAACAAGGCTTTTCAGACCTCCGACCTATGACCCCCAGGACCTATGAGTTGAACCTAACTGTCAGGTGTTCCGGGACATTCATGTGCACCATTGTTGCGGGAAACAACCATCTGGCTGTCTCCCGTACACTCACGTCAACAGACAAACCAATGAGCTCTCGCAAAAATTATGTTCAAGAGGTCAGAGAGAAAGAGAGAGAGAGTGAGAGAGAGAGAGATGATATTATCAACACAAGTAAATATATTGTGATGACAAGCCAAAAGACCAAAAGCTATTGTAAAATGCTTTCTCACTAGGTTACATCAGTAATTGAATGTCTCACTTACAGTAGTTACTTTAGATGTTCACATTTCTGTTGAGCTGTGTTGGAGATATCATCCAAAGTAGTTGGGTCTGATCAAAGTCTCCTTTGTGCAGTTGAGTAAAGGTCAAAAGGTCATGATAACTCTCCCTGACAGGGGGAATGGTGGAGGAGGGCTATTTATAAATAACCCAAGAGAGGGGAATGGCTCTGACTCACATCGTGTGGAGCTGCATCTCCTTTCCTTTCCAGTCACGAATGGATCTACCTACTTGAGATGCCTAATATAAACTTCACATAACTACTTTGCCCTAAGCAGCCATAAGTGATCACCGTTTCCTACCTGTCTTTTGACATATCCACTAACGTTTGAACGGAGCTAGTACTTCATCTGATACATCCATTCAGCGCTTGAGTTAGCCGGCATCTTGAACATGCTTCATTCAGGCTGCGAATGCGTTGGCTTTCTTCTTACC
>NC_137685.1:5821061-5833561 GCF_963989245.1 Nansenia antarctica | reverse complement strand
CACTCCCTCTCCAGGACGGTGACTACCCTTCTCTTCCCGCATGGAAAACAAACCAGAGATGGCATTGCAAAACAGGATTAATTATGACAGGGGACAGTTAAACAGGACGAGATTCTGCCAACCGAGCAGGTTTTATCAGTGTTCTTAGTAAAGGAGTATGGTTAAACAAGAGTATGGTTAAACAAGAGAGCGAACTGCTTAGACCAAGTTATTCAGGCCGATAACGGATGATTAGTAGTGTGTGTGTGTATGTGTGTGTGTGTGTGTGTGTGTGTGTGTGTGTGTGTGTGTGTCCGTCCAAGGAAATGGCTAGTAGACACACACAGAAAAAAGATTAATTTCAGTGACAAATGCAAAAGACACAGAATGGGGCCTGTGGGAATGGGCCGTAGCTCACAGTCTGACCAACGAAGGTCAAGTAATCAAGACCCAATCTCATCAACAGCGTCTGCAGTAATTAAGGGGTTTACTTTAAGCATCAGGAGAGCCATTTCAGTCAGTCAAATTAATTAAAGAGTTTACGCAAGGAGAGGGGAAACTAGATTGGTGTACCACCAACAGAGTACCCACCCAGAAGCTGTTTTAACATTGGGATTACCTCAAAACCCAAAACAATCAACAAACTTTCTTACATAAAACCGATGGAGTAAAAGTGCATACATTCAGTATACCTTTGCTTATTTAATCACCCTCTAATGAATGTCATTGCAAATGTGTGACTTATGCTATAGAGAGAGGACTAGTCAATACCTTAGCACCCAGGCACCAAGGGAGCCCATATAAGTCTTCAGGGGTGATGGATACAAATCCAATAATCAATGGAGGTGGCTGTTACTGTCTCTCACCCCCCGTCTCTGCTGTTCAATATGGGATCAGTGGGGGGATGGACTGGGTGGAGTTGGTACTCAAATACTTGAGTGCCCCTTTGCGTTTTACTTTGCTCATTCAATATTTGACATTACATTGTTGTTGTTGTCGTGATAGATGAGAGGAAGTCCTCTAGCACATGAAAATTAACACACACAACTTCATAAAAACGATGATCCACTTCATCTGAGCGTGGAAAACATAAAAAAAAGGCAAAACTGTGTCGAAGAGGACCCCGTTAGGATTCTGTGTAAACATCAGTATGACTGCCATGCATGTGTCATGTCGGCCTGCAGTTGGACACTGAAAACTATCCTTATTCTGGTGCGATTGTAAGGTTGCTCTAAAACCGCACAAGCACAAGGTTAATTGAAGTTAACGTAATTGTGATCTCAGGTAATACACAATGACATGCTCATAGTTCACTTAATGTGATTAGGATTTAATTCAATATGTAGGAGTGACACAATGTCACACCTTCTGTCAGCCACTATGACAGCCAAGATGACTTTACCCAGTATGCACCACGACAGATTCTGCAGATTAAATCCCCATGGGATTATAGAAATGAGCTAAAAAAAAAAGGACATAGAACAGGACTAGCCTGTGTCTTAAGAAAGGTTCCTTTGATTGTTTATGGAGTCAAGAAATCATGCAGTGTGTATGAAGTATTGTTGCTCAATCTAATCCATCAAATATGTTCTTGATTGGATCCATGGAATGGACTATTTTGATTCGGATCAAATATCGAATATATATTTGCACACCTCCTTAAGAGAAATAGAATTGGAGCTCCAATACAATTGACCAGGCCATACATAGCATGTTGATATTCAAGGCTCTGGCGCTCTCTGGTGGCAGAAAGAAGGTACTGTTGCTGAGCTGACACTTTAGGTCTCAGGCAAGGTTACTCATCACGTGACCTCCACTACCCTACCTCGCAACATGGTATATGTGTGATATACTGTACCTCCAATTCAGGAAACGTTTGTCAATCATATACTTAATGGTATACATGTCATTGGGTGTTTTGTGTAGTATGATATCTTTACAGTCACACTGTATTTATAAATGAGCTCAACCTAATAGGCAAAGACAGCCCCTTCTGCTCCTTCATTAGAACCTGCTCCCTATCATGCTGTTTTTCTTCAGCAGCCAATTTATTTTGTACAATACAACCAGCACATTTACTTGTCAACCGATTCCCTCAAGCTGACCATTTAACATACATGAATATAGTGGGGTTTTGATCTTTTTTCTACAAGTCTGAAAATGAGTTTGTGAAATGTTATTTTAGGAAAATAAATTGAGCCTGCCGGCTTCTGATAATGCCATTGGAGAATTAAAATGTGTTAAAAAAAAAAGAGTCATATGATATATAGAATTTCATTTGTTATAATGCTCAAGTATTTTTTCATCAACAGTCTTGCAATAATCTTGTGGACATTAGAATTATGAGTGCAGGTTTAATTGTGTGCTGATTAATTGTGTGTCTTTATTTAAGGCACATTATTCAGCATCCCACTGGTAATATAAACATAATGTCCTCGTATTCATCTATTCTACACATCATATCAAGCAGCGATAAAATAAACATTTAAAATAAACATTACCTCCCCTGCCTTTTAGGGTAATGCTTTACTTAATTAATCCTTAATTTGGCAGCAAGCACTTGAGATAATTCTAGTTTTGCACTAGTGAATTGTAAACAATGTACAATGACACAGCATAGTAACACCATGCCTAAGGTGTTGTTATTCAAACTTGGGACGCTTTCTGTCTCTGTTGTCTGTGGTTAAATATTACTCACACAAAAACTATGAGTAATAATTTATGAGGGCACTTTTCAGTAGAGCTGGTCTTGGTTATTATAGGACCTTTGTGCTCAAGTGTGAAAACTTGGGAAACACAGATGTACAGTTATACTGTATGTCTATAAACTATAACAATGGTGCAATACCCTCTGAAGCTAAGCCCTGGACAGACTTATGGTAGCTTGCCACCATTGGTGTGTGAATGTGTGTGTGAATGGGTGAATGAGAGGCCGTTGTAAAGTGCTTTGGAATAAGGTGCGATATAAGTGCAGTTCATCATCATAATTGCAGGTAGTCCTTTATTTTCAGGCTGTCATCAGTAAGGCACAATACAACTCTTCTTCTGTCTTAGCAGATAGAATAGTTAAAGCAGACACAATATGTCACTCAAACGGCCATACAAATATACATTTATAAATTGCACTATTTCTCAAATAAAGCTTTTGGACAATTGTGTTGTGTTTGTAGAATAATGACCCTCAAGGCCGGCGGTGTGGAGCGGACAGGGGTGGGCTCAGCTCAGTTTCATATTTGTATTTACACCATGCAGTGTGTATAAGTATTGTTGACCAGGAAGTGATCAACACTGTGTGCATGTGTGTACACTGTGGTGCTAGACCACTGGACCATCCCAGGCCACTACCCATTTTGCTCTTAAGCAACGCAAAACCACCATGTCACCACACAACCACCATCTCACCACACAACCACCATCTCCACCCATACAAAACCAATGGCCCTTCCAGCGTGTTGGCTCTGGCGCCGGACCTGGTGATCCTATCGACAGTGTTTCATTCAAGTCCATTATTTTGTAACAAAATATATTAACATTTAACACCCTTTTTTTTTTCGTTTACTGTTTCTTAAGTAGAAATGTTTAGACAGGGACATGCCACAGTAAAGCTATGACAGTATGACAAAACAATAAAGATTGACAGATACAGTATACAGTACTGTATTTACAGTAACAGATACAGTACCCCTGGTCGGCAACATTCAAATATATTGACCAAGAAACAGGATTTCTTTTAAAACTGCCCTTTTGTAGTGTAGTAGTAGTAGTGTATCTAGGAAACTCAAATAACCTTCTCCCCAGCACCCTCCACCTCCAAGCAAGAGCAGCCCAAGTCCTGTTCATTGTTTATTGTACACATCTGGCTCTTGGCCAAGTGCCCATGTTCACACTGTCCATCTGCACGCCAGGGTTAGGCTCGTGCCCGCGCTCCTTCTGGGCCTTGCGTCTGTTCAGGCTCATCCCCATGGTCATGGTCATGTTGGTGATGTCCCCCAGCTCGCGCCGGTGGGACAGCATCGTCACCATGTGCTCCAGCTTGGTGCGGATGGTGGAGTAGTGGTACTGCCGCTCTTTGGTCAACTTGCGGAAGCAGTCCCTGAGGTCGTTGTCGTGGGGTGCGGTTGTATAGTTTCGGGTGGGATGGTGGCGACGGTCCAGCCCATGGGGGCTGAGGCAGTTCCTCGGAGGGGGGCTGAGGTCGAGCCCATGGGGGCTGAGGCAGTTCCTCGGAGGGGGGCTGAGGCAGTTCCTCGGAGAGGTACAGCTGGAATTAGAGGAGGAGGTAGCCTCGCTCCGGATGTCGTTGGTCTGGGTGTTGGTTGACGTGGTTACCGGATACGACATCTTGCGGTTGCTGGGGTGGCGACGATCAGTGTGCTGGGGAAAGTTCTCGGGGTCGGTCTGGACTCCGCTATCCAGTGTGGTGCAGCTGGTCTGGGTGGAGATATGGCAGGAGGAGACAGTGGGAGTGGGTGTGACCGGCTCGTCCACGGCTGCTTTGGCAGAGGGAGGGTCACCAGTGGGCAGTGGGCACTGAGCAGTGCTGCCAGCCAGGACCTCCTGGATATGCTGCATCCAGTCCTCCCCGACGGTGGAAGAGTTGGACACTTGGCTGCTCCTTCGGCGGCTCTCTCCGGTCTCGTCGCTGGCGGACGGCACTGCCAAGGGTCTACTGGGTGTGCTAGTCAGACACAGAGGGTCACCAGGCAAGGCCCTACTGGGAGTACTGGTCAGACACAGCTCTACAGGCCTGTCCCTGGCAGGCATAGGAGACGAGGTGGCGTTGTGGTGGTGTTTGATCAGCAGGTGGTCATAAATACCACTGTTTCGGGCACTGGCTAGCCCCCGGGTGCCGATGGGCATAGACTGGGCGTAGAGGATGCGGAACTCCTCGTCGAAGTTCTCCGTGATCTGGCCGGAGAGTTCGATCAGATTGCTGCTGTTGAGTTTTCCGTCCGTCCAGTTGAACCTGCACAGGAGGAACGTGATTTACCGAAAATACTAAACTACTTATACTAAGCCAAACCAGTTTTTGACTGACAGTAAGTCATGTATGTATGTATTAATGTATGTGACCTATGTGTGTTTTTAATGTGGAACTGTATTCTTGAGCTGCACTTCTGCCAGTCAAAGGAGAATTTCTGTCACTGTGTGACAGACAATAAAGCTATCTTGAATCTTGAATCTTACAGTAGCTACAGCAAGCATATAAAACAATGGTTTTATTATTAAGTAATGTCTGGTAATTAAGTAGGATCTGGTCAAAACATGGGACACCTTTCAATATGAACTGCATATAATACTGTGGCACCTTCATTCATTTGACTGAGAAGAAAAGTGGGAGGTTTTTACCTGTAGGAGCCTGTAGCCACTCTGTTCCCGTCAATCAACATGAACCGTTCATGAACTTTTCCAGTAATCTTAGCCCCTGATCTCATGAAGTATGTAGGCCCCGTTATGGTCCGCACTCTCATTTGCTATGATGAGAAAAAATTATCAAACCAAAGCCAATCGCTGCTCACATATTATTATTTTTTTTAAATGATAATGCAAAACGGTACTCATCAGTTAATTTGCATTTTGTGCTTTAAACTATCATTGTGATTCATCCTGTTGATGACAGAAGATTCGACATGTGTGAGTGCATGACATTAAGGCTAGATATGGACAGTGGGTAAGTAATGGGACAGTGAAGCATACTTTCTTTGTCTGCTTTATACTGATACTAAAATCAAACAAGAGTTTCTCAGCTTTTATTTGGCATTAGTGTAAATATCGGTTTCACCGTTTAGAAAAGACAACACTATTTACACACAGTCCCCCTATTTCAGGGCACCAAAAGTAATGGGACAGATTAATATAATGTCTAAATTAAGCACTCATGTTTAGTATTTGGTCAATAATCCTTTGGGTAGGGGTGTAACGGATCACGGATAATCCGTGATCCGTTCGGATCGCCCTCCACGGTTCGGAACGCATGTGTACCGCGGATCAATAGCAAAATCGTTTTTTTTTTTTCCTAACACCAGGGGAGCCACCCCTCCTAAATTTCGTTGTTTGGTACCTGTACTGTAGCAATGACAATAAAGACCATTCATTCATTCAAATGTAACCGGTAGAAAAACAATCATGTGCGCTTTATTCTCACTCTCTGCATGTGTACTGAGTTGACAACAACATTCATTCACTCATCTCTGTCCCAATTATATCACGTCATATCACCCGCTAAGCAGCCTGGGTGATTGTGTAAACACACAAAAAAAGTACTCTGTTACTTTGCAGCAGTGATGTTATATATATGTTGTTATATATATATATGTTGTTATATATAGATGTTATATATATGTGATATATATATCAGTTTTGACATCTTGAATGTTGTTTTTTTGTTTCACACATTAAAAGTGGTGTTTTTACAGAATTCAAGGACAATTTTGTTTTTATTAAAAAATATATATGTTTTGTGTTGATCCGAAAAATGATCCGATCCGTGACTCAAAATCCGTGACACGATCCGATCCGTGAGTTAGGTGATCCGTTACACCCCTACCTTTGGGTGATTGTTTGATTTCAAATCTAAACATTTGGATAATAGAGCCAAAACAAGAAACAATGCTTCACTGTCCCGTTACTTACGCAGGGCACTGTAACTATTCCATAAACCAAAACCACGTACCCGAAGCTCGTCCAAGCTCACGTTGATGCTACGGCACATTTTGAGGAACGCAGGTGCACATGACTGGTCCAGGAGGATGTACACCGGCACCTTGCGCTCGGTGCACGCCTCCTGCAGGTCTTTAAAGATGTCCAGGTCTGTGAGAGAGTCCGTCACTATGGCGATCACCTGCAATGGGACACCATCGGTGTTAAATGGTAAATGGACTGCACTTAAATAGCGCCTTTATCCAAAGCGCTTTACAACGGCCTCTCATTCACCCATTCACACACACATTCACACACCAATGGCGGCAAGCTACCATGCAAGGTGCCGGTCCGCTCACTGGGAGCAATTTGGGGTTCAGTGTCTTGCCCAAGGACACTTTGACATGTGGCCAGCCGAGGCTCGAACCGCCGATCTGCCAACCTTGCGATCATTAGACGGCGGCTCTACCTCCTGCACCACAGCGCCACAGGTCAAGTCAAAGAACTATTGAGGTAGTTTACAATTCACTGTGGACTTATGGTTTATGAAGATGGGCCTGAGGTGCTCTTATAGGTGCTTGCGTCTAAGTGCCAAATGCCAGGATGTACTCAAGCAAACATGGAGACGGATCTTCATCGGCCATTATCTCTCTGTCATGTTGACTCAGGTGAACTGCACTACCGACTGTGGTCTGTTACCATAGCAATCATCTATAATTATTTGTCAGCAGAAGAGTTTCTATGACAGACTATCAGGCTTCTTGTAGCCTTTTTGTGCTGCTATACTCTCTTCTTCTTTGGAAGCAGGCTAAGTCTTGTTTGCATGATAAAGCTCTCTCGTGGATAATAACAACTTTATAACAATTTGCAGTGATTTCCAAATGTTTCTTCTTCTCTATCTTTTCAAGTTAGTATTGAGGAACTAACTATACATCTGGGATGTGTTCAGACTGTGTCTGTGCAACTGTATCCTCATCTGCAACCTTAAGATGTAAACCCATCCATAGCACACATGCTGGGCTCGGGATAATACCCAAGGCAAACATAAATGATGGTTAAAGAAAAGCACACTGCAACATTAATAGGTATGAAAAGCATGTTCAGACACATTCAGTGAAGTTGCTCCTCTGAGCCCGGGCACATAGTTTGGAAGCTTTCCTGACATCCCCTCCATTCTGGAATGCTAACTTAAGAACATAACAGTTCTCAACATGTTTATGATAAAATATGTAATTGATGGGTTAATCACACGTTAAAAGGCTCCTGACCTTTTTGAGAAAATAGATCTTATTCCTAAAAATGTGGTGCCTGAAGCTCCAAGATGTAAGGGGAATTCAATAGAGCTATATTCTGAATGTTGCAACAGTACAGTGCAGTGGCATGGTAAATCCAAATGTCACACAGAGCCGTTGCTCAGGAGGTGAGTGATACATTCAAATGATCATTGATCAGAGTCAACAGGAGCGTCCTGTGAACCTACTGGACTGACTCACCAAACATGGTCACACACAATGGTCAATGGTGTAACCTACTAGATTTGAAATCAGGTAGTGAGTGGTCAGGTGAAACCTTGTCCTGAAACATAACTTTATTGGTATTATTAAACGTAGAATTAGCTTTGGAAAAAAATACGTCTGCTAAATGACTTACATGATGTAAATCGTGAGCTTAGAATGATAAGGTTCTATCTCCGTTTAGAATGATAAGGTTCTATCTCCGTTTAGAATGAGAAGGTTCTATCTCCGTTTAGAATTATAAGGTTCTATCTCCGTTTATGGCAGTTCAGAGATATTGAGCGTCAAAGTTTTCACATTCCATTATGTTTTGTGAGATGGAACCTTGGTATTTTATGAATTAATAACTCAAAAATGTCAACATTTAAAAAATAACACCACACAGGCATTAATAAACACCTAATGGATCAGATTATGTACAAAATATTTTGACAAAAATGGAGATAGAACCTTATAATTCTAACGTCACGAAATGTTAATGTTAGAACAGTATTATTATGTGTTTTGGTCTGTTCATTTACCTCCTTGGCGCTTTTGATCATGCGTCTCGCAGCTTCCTTACAACTATAAATGCACTCCCCGTAGCTGGGCTGGAAATGGGCCACGGCCCGGGTGACTCCCCGGTAGGAGCCCGACGTGAAGGCGGGCCAGCCGATCTCCAACAGCGGGGGCTCCACATCCGAGACCTCGGGGAAGTAGGTGACGGAGGAGCAGTCCATGGAGCTGCTCATAGACTGTTCAAAGCCCATGTCCCCCTCTCCTCCCCCGTGGAAAGAGACGCACCGCGGGACCACCGCAGCCCGGCCGATCAATCGCAACTCATCGTCGGACAGAAAGTTGGGGATTTCCTCTTTTTTAAGGAAATCCATAAATCGATCCACTCCCCCCGAGACGAGCTCCTCCAAGGCGAGCCGGTGCCTCTCGTTGTACAACTCTTGGAGTTGGATATTAAAATCATTATTATTATTTCCCTGTCTTGACGATGGCCACGTTCTGGGTGAATCTAGGTCGTCGATACACTGAGAATGTGCCATAATGTTGCTGGTGGTGGTCCACAAAATACACCGGTAACACTCAACACGTCTTGATATGATATACACTCCAATTCAATTTGGAATGTTGCGTTCTGCAAACTGCAAACTCCAGCCCCATGCGTGATGGCCATTGGCTATCCGAAAGTAGATGAACCAGATTCGTACACCCAGACCTGCGCTGCGAGGCTGTCACTCTAATAAAGGTCTGCGCTCATTGGCGCTGCGAGGCTGTCACTCTAATAAAGGTCTGCGCTCATTGGCCAGCAGTTTGAATTTGGAGGCAAACAAAACGCTCTCATTCACTTTCAGTGTTGTGATTGTAATCTGCACTGCACCAGTCAGTGTTACTGTACCCAACTGCGCACATGACGAGGATGCATTAATTAATTAGTTAGTTAATTAATTAATCTATTAAATTCTATAGGCGGAGAGATCAAATGATGACAAAATCTCTCACATGTAGACCTAATTTATCTGTGGTAACAACATTGTATGAACATAGGTCATAAGAAATGACATATGGAGTTAAGTGGTTTGTATAATTAAATAAAACTAGGAAACAATATAAACTCCCATCATATGGAATTACAATTCAATTACCAATGCCTACTATGTTACAGGTGGTAATAGGCTACAGTGTTGTTACTTGTGTAATTACTACACAGGTGTAGGGGCAACGTAATGTCAAGTTTGACCCTAATGTTTACCATATGTATACATATGTATACATATGGCTACAATGTCACTCTCCCCATAAAATAGGCAGATAGCCTACTCTAAGGATAAGGATCTGCTTTGCTCTAGTTGCTCAATTTTGCTTTTTGTTCAGATTGAAACATTGCACTGGCAATCAATTATTTAATACAACATGCACCTGATGCAGGCGATTGTGGCAACTGGCAAGCTCCGGTAGGCCAAGACGAGCCCTGAGCACCTAGGATACAAATAGGCTACAGACAGTTATGAATGTAATATGTCCACTTTAACTAAAGAATAAAACATGTACATCAAAACAACAGAGGGGGTATGGCGAGCCGTTATTTTGGGGGGATATTTACGCGCGCTAAAATATGGCGCGCTATACCTGGGCCTGTGCCTAGACTTTACGGTAAGGTGACAAGTTCCCTCCCCCTCTGCAAACTTCCATTGGGTTCAGTTTTTACATGACAATTACATACAATGACGGGTTTGTAAACTGCCCAAAACGGAGTACATCCCAATTAATTCGGATGGGACATGGACATAGCCTACATATTCTCTATGACAGGTAACATGTTTACTGATTCAATCGGGACGCCAAAACCACATGTAGGCCTATCGTGAAAAAAAGCTCCAAAATAACTCCAGAGATTTCAGTAGGTTGGGCCTGTTTTTAAGTATTTATCGTGGCTGTGCTGCTCAACTCTTCCGCTTCGAATCATAGTCTTTACATTCTGTAGCCCCCCCCCCCTCTCCAAAAAATGAGATGAAAGGGTTTTGGATTTTTTTTTGGGTGACGCTTCTATGATCACGTGTTCATAGGAAATACACTCCGGATCATTTTGGGGCTGCCTCGTCTTTTGCACTGTCTGTCGACCATAATTGTTTGCTGTGCCCCATGCATACATCCATACAGTGAGAGGTAATGTACCTTGCCTTAAGGGTGGTCTCTGGCCGGGTTCACGCCAGTTCACCGGGTTCAGCCGAGGAGAGGTCCCACCCCCCTCCACCTCCTCTCCCAGCGCGACGCACGGACCTAATCTAATATTATTCATTTCTACATTTAATGTCGGATTCAATTCCTCAATTCCTCCTCCGGACCAACGATCAAGGTACGATCACTTTTCCTTCGTGCAATCGAATTGCATCGTATTAATATTATGTGCGATGATAGCCCATACGAAGTTGTTGACTCCAATACTCGCTATTGCATTAGATCTGGTGCAGACAGGAGTCTAGGCTTTAGATGAAGTCGCCAATGTGTAAAATGGCGACAGTAAGGTGGGGGGGGGGGGGTGCAGAGTTATGGATTTGGGGGGAATATTCATATCTCATATGGTTAGTCGGTAAGTACGTGGGTCTACCCCGAGCCAATGTTGCAATGTTTGGATCTCTGAGTCCTGGATGTGAACGGGTTAACTTGTCAGTTTGTTACAGTTTCCAGAATGCACTCAACCTTTTCTTATGTGCACGCACGCTACAATGTGACGTTTCTGATTATTTTATTATTGCACAACGCAATAAACGGAATATCCCCTCTGCTTTTTAGTAAGTGGTTACTTACAATCCCTTCTGTACTTTCTCTGTATAAACAATATTATTACTGTAGCCTATTGCTGATGCCCAGTTGTATTTTGATATCCGAAAATGTTCCTTCTAGTAGCCTAAATCTATGAATTGAATACTCCGGTATGACCTTAACCTTCTTTTCGGTGTGATAATCGGGTACAATAGTTCACCGAAGGCAATATTGGTTATATTTATAGAACTCAATTGCGTTCATTTCCCTCTGCTCTCTCTCTCTCACCGACGTGCGTTGATGCTTCAGTTCAATGATCGGCATTTTGGAGAGGGCACAAAAATTTGAGTCAAAATTTGAGTCAATATGCTGCACACTAAAAGCTCCCTGCTGCAGCCACATCTCACTTAATTAAACATATAGGGACAACACCTTAGTTCAAGTGTCATTAGTTAGTTTAGGGTTAGACAATTAAATCATTTTATTCTGTGTAGGTTATCACTAATCACATTTTTGTTGTGCGCCAATGCTAAGGCTTTTAGGGAATGCTTTGCTGACCATGTTTCTGTGACACCAGGCATTCATTCATGAGGAACCTCCTGGTGCTGTCTAATGTTACCTCGTCACCCACGGCTCTAGATGTGCCTGATGTTAATGCCATTCATAGGGCCCCAAAATGGTGTCCTACCTGCTCCTTGAATGAGCATCACAATCTTAATTAGGAACCCAATTGTGTTAATGTTCACGACTAATGTGTGGGTGAGGAAAGCAGAGGGGGTTGACCCTTAAAGGCGCAATCTGGGATTGGTACATCCATTCTTCCATGGACTTCTAAATTAATTATATTTAGCCATTTGATTCTTGAAGGATATAACTTATAAATGCCTAATAAGATTAGGCAGTTCAACTGTTTTACCAGAACCCCAAAATATAAGATCCTGTTTACGCCATTGTTTGTAAACAATGTATTTGTTAACAAACACTGTATAGCTTCAACACATGGTTAAAACGACTTAACATCTCATCTCGTGGATGGTCAAGCCCTCGCATCCATAGCTCTGTCTATGATTTTGAGAGTGGTCCAATTGTTTCAGACCCCATCCCTCTGCTCTTTAC
>NC_137685.1:5748561-5816061 GCF_963989245.1 Nansenia antarctica | reverse complement strand
ACTATATTGTGCGAGAGTGTGTATGTGCGTGCGTGGGTGTGTTGGGTGTGGGGAGAGGGTTCATTGAGGGGGCAGAGTGTTAAGAGAAGCAGAGCCATGTCTTCACTCATATTTTATTTTGTTTTGTTCAGAAATGCAAGTAACATATGGTAGGGTGCCCAGAGTAAGAATCATCATTATGAGATACTTAGCTACATAACTGTAAAAACCAAATAAGCACAGAACATTGACCAGAGTTGACCTTTGTCATGAAAAGACCTCAAACTGCCTAAAGTGGTTTGGTGTGTGCGCGTGCATGCGTGCGTGCGTGCGTGTGTGCGTGTGTGTGTGTGTGTGTGTGTGCCTGAGAGAGAGAGAGAGAGAGAGAGAGAGAGAGAGAGAGAGAGAGAGAGAGAGAGAGAGAGAGAGAGTGTAGAACTTAGTATAAACAACCAGAGAAAGTTCTGAATGGATGAGTGTCTTCGTGTCAGCATACAATATGTATGAAGTGTGGTCGGGGCCCTTTACTGAAGTCTGTTGTCCATCGATAACTTGACATTAGACAAATGTTGCATGTGTCAACATCACTGTTGAAAGCACATTTAAAGATAAACTGGAGTCACCAGATTGCTAGCAAAAGTAGTTTACACCACAATGTAAAGGGATGGCACAATATTGCCTCTGTCAAATGTGAAAAACAGTGGCTCTCATCCAAGCTTGGCAGCACAGTTTGGCCTTAATGTGAGGCACATGATCAGGGTGCTCATTAAACTCTTGCTGATGGGGAGAGTTACAGGACCCATGTGGATTGATGCATCCATTCATACAGCCATATTAGTTGACTCATAGTATCTATAAAACTTGCAAGTTTTTTTTTTTTTTATGAAGTCTTGTGACTCAGCTTAGCATGTGTGTTTAGACTTATCAGGAACAATTTACCTAATCACGTCTTTTTTTATTATTCTCTCTTTCATAGGTTCCCAGTGAGCGGCTGAAAAAACAAGCTGTGCATGTGTGAGGTGTCCAAAAAGCCGAGGACAAACATGAAACAACATTGTGATGTCACTGCGACTGGTCCATGACACTAAACCTCGATCGGCCCACTCCACCAACCCTCTGTCATCATACTGGACAACCATCCAATCAGCAACCTACACACAAGCTAAACAATGGCCAGCAAGAGGAAGTCTACAGTGCCCTGCATGATCCCATCTAAAACCAAACACATGCGTGAGGAGATCATACTGGGCTGCCTACCTGAGCTATTACCCACAATCCCAGAGGACAGTATCCTCAGCATCTCCGGAGAAGAGGGAGGCCATTCCTCCCATGACTCCTCCAGACCTGACGGGGGCGACCGCTGGCAGAGAGGAGGGGGCACGTTCAGCTGCCCACCCTGCCGATTCGAGGCCAGAGATCTGAACTTCTTCTTGGACCATCTGCACAACTGCCACGTAGACTTCAGGGCCCAGGCCAGCTTCTACTGCCTGAATTGCGGGGTGTCGGTGGTTAGGTTTGAGGCCCTCGCCCTGCATAACGCTAAAGCCCACCCTGGACTGCTGGGGGGTTCCGTCAACGCCTCTCTCCATGTTAGGAAGAGGGACGGCCTGACCACGGTGGAGCAGAGCCTGTTCACTGCCAACGGGGAGGATTTCAGCGATTTATCATCCGGCATCTCACTCACCAAAACTCCCATCGTGAAGATGATGAAGACCAAGGGAGAGCACAAGAAGATAGTGGTCTCTCACACCGTGGAGGTGCGGAGGATAGACACCGTGGGGAAGGAGATGGAGAGGACAACAGACCCCACCATGAATTTGATGAATGTGCCTGAGCTACAGAACGGGGGGAATGGTGGGAATGGTGCCCCCACCATGTTGAGGAAACCTGTCACTCACGTCGTGACGACTGTGTCCAATCAAGCCTTTCACCACCAGCACACTCCCTCCCTCTATTCCTCTTCCTCCTCCGATTCTAACAAAGACCTACCGAAGGTGATGATCCCTCTCAGCAGCATCCCCACCTACGACGCCGCCATGGACACCAGCAGCTTTCTAAAGACTTCCTTTGGCAAGTTTCCCTACCCGACCAAAGCTGAGCTCTGCTACCTAACTGTGGTCTCCGACTTCCCGGAGGAGCAGATCAAACTGTGGTTCACAGCCCACAGGCTCAAACAGGGAATCAGCTGGTCCCCCGAGGAGATAGAAGAAGCCAGGAGGAAGATGTTCAACACCGTCTTCCAGGCAACAGCACCCCAAAAACAACAGCCCCCCAAACCACGGCACACCAATCACATCGTGACCCATCACACAATCACTGCCCAACCGACCCCGATGGGTCTCCACTGCCATACTTCTAAAGTGCTCCACGGCGGTTTAATCAGTAGGCAGACCGGGGTCATAGCCTCTCAAACTAGCATAGGGTCACCTAGCCAACAGGTCACCAGTAGGGTCACCTACGCTGTCCCGGCCATCACTACGAAATATCCACCAATGGTAGTCAGAACAACACAGGTACTGACCAGGAATACCGTAGTACCCACCCTTGAGTCTGATAAGAGTGTCGGTCTTGGGTTGGACATGGCCGGAAGCAACAGTTGTGTCATTAGCACCAGAAGCAGCAGCAGCGCCAGTAGTTGCAGTAGTAGCAGTAGCATTAGTAGTTCCTCCTCCATTAGTAGTAACGGCGGCGAGAACGGCACTAAGAAATCCACGAACAACAATAGTTTAAGCCACAGCGTCGTCAGTTGCTCCACCAACGTTAGCAATAATGACGAATGCGGCGTTGCTAACAGTGAGAAACCATACAGCAAAAGTAACAGCATGCCGTCTGTCTTGGAAACTTTCTGCAGCAGCAACAACAAAAGTAAAGTGATCGTGAATACCACCAGCAAATCTAATGTTATCTGTAACAGTCATAGCAACAGCAGCATCAGTAACCAGGATCAGTATCCGTCAGCACAGATTGATGATGACAGTAACAACAACTATAGCCACAAATCCAACAATGGCAGTGTTATCAGTGACTACCCCAGCATTAGCAATAACAATTGCATCAACGACCTGAATCATGCCAGCATAGCCCAAAACGAAAACACCAGCACCACTGTCATTACCAAAAGCAGCAGCAGCAGCAGCATATCTATCGTAGAGGAGAAGAAATGCATCAAGGAGTTTCCCTTGAAAGGTATGTCAGTGCTGCAACAGCTAATCAAGGAGGAAGACCCAGTTGAGGACAACAGGACCTGTCCTGAACTCAAAGTCGACCCCACCAAGATTAACCCGAGGAGGCTGAAGGTGAACGAGCCGAAAGCAAAACCCGGATCCGAGGCCGTACCTCCAGAGCTCACGCCTGAGATTCAAGAAATACCCACTTCCCACCTATCCTTCTCGGCCCCCTGGGGCAAGAAGACCCCCCAGCAGGTGCACCTTCTCAGGCAGGCTTTCTCAAGCACCCACTGGCCCAGCAGCCAGCAGTACGAGGAGCTGAGCGTCATAACCTGCCTGCCCAAGCCGGAGGTGGTGCGCTGGTTTAGCGACAGCCGCTACATCCACAAGAACGGCCAGCTGAAATGGCTGGAGGGCTACCAGCATTTACCAGAAGAGGGAGAGGAGGGGGGGAAGGGCTTCACAGACCCCGGCGCCGAGACACTGAGGGACCTCCAAAGGAAACTGGCGGAGCAAGACGTGGTGAACAAGCAGCTCGACGAGGTTCCTGGTCGGCTGACCGCGTGGCAGCAGGGTGTCTGGAGGGACACGTACACGCCGCTGCTGGGTCTAACGGGGACAGAGGAGACCGGGGAGAGAGGGCAAGCCGTGGAGGCGGTGAAGACGGGATATCTTCAAGATCACTGGGCAGAGAGCGAGGATGAGCACCAACAGCCTGTTAGCAGCCAGGCCTTTGTGGAGCAGCAGACCGAGAGCAGTCAGGCCAGGTGAGTCACACTGAATTCTTTATCAGGTTGTCTAATGAGAGATACTAATGAAAGATACTAATGAAAGATACCTAATGAAAGATACCTAAAAGCTTCTTCATGGAATGTTCTCTAATTTGATAGAGAACAATTAGATACGCTTGAACCTAAAATAAAGATGAAACATTAGTTATAGTGTTTGTAGTTGTTACTGTGAGATTAGGCAGGGGAGGGAGGGAGGGAGTGTGGGCACTGAGTGGCTTATTCAGACAATCAAACGTCTGTGTTTTAAGAAGCTATTTTTAGACGAGTTTGAGTCGTCTGGGGCTGGGCCATTGAATTATAGATTGAGAGAGCATGCTAAAATATGTTAATAAATCATGACAATTGTCTTTTATGAGATGGCTTTTACAGAGGTTAGTCGCCGATTTCCTGGTATCTGTTAACAATGTTAACTCTTGAAACGTTCACTCACGGAGGATTGGATTTAAACCACAACAGGATTGTATTAATGTGTGTGTGTGTGTGTGTGTGTGTGTGTGTGTGTGTGTGTGTGTGTGTGTGTGTGTGTGTGTGTGTGTGTGTGTGTGTGTGTGTGTGTGTGTCTGTGTGTCTGCGTGTGTGTGCGCGTGTGCTCGTGTTCGTGTGTGCGTGCGTGTGTGTGTGTGCGTGCGCATGTGTGTGTGTACGTGTGCGTGTGCGTGCGCATGTTTTCAGGGACCGCCTGAGGATAGAGCTGCTTGAAGTGTGACGGAGCGACCTATTCTTACTGGGGGAAACGGACGGTTTGGCTGGCCGGCTTTACAGAAGGCCAAGGTCTGGTGTGTTCATTATGACAGCAGATGTGATTGTAGCTGGACCGTTGGATTCTGACTGTAACTGTGAATACCCCCCTCACCCCCATCCCCCCCTCCTCCTCTTCCTTCTGCCATCTCTTCCTGCCATCCTCGAAAGAAAGAACTTCTCGCCTCTGTGATGTTAAAAAGACTTTCTTCATGCTTCTGTGTGGTCGTGTGGGGAGGAAGGGACACGTTGTGGTAAGCTGTATGAGATAGAGAGAGAGAGATAAATGACGCACACTGACTGGACAACCGACTTGAATGAGGGAAGGAGTTTGGGAGAGGGGACATACTGTTAGGGAAAGGGAGATGTATATGATTGAAACTGCACTATAGAGGAAGGTTTTTATTGACTGGACGAAAAAAAAAAAAAAAGTGTCAAGAAGATGTTATTGTTGGCTTTTGTGATATTTTTTACTTTTTTAGCAACCAGTACTTCAGCACTGCCTTGAATTTTACTTTTCTCCGTTATTTCTTTTTTCAACTCTCTACTCTTTTTCTTCTTATAGTCACTGTGTAAGTCCAGAAGCAATTGAGACTAGTTTTTATTTAGCTTTGTATAAATGTTGGTGATTTACCTAAAAAAAGTTCAGCTACACGCAAGAGACAATACATACAATGCACTAATATAGACAGCAATGCTAAAAATTTACCGTACACTGCCCCCAGAGTAAAGATTATTGACACGCTCTTGTCAAGATCAATACACTACACTGCCCTGGATGGATCTGCAAACTCAACAAAGAGAAGCCTATCACGCTAACGTTGCCTTATTCAGCTCTCTGTACACGTGTTGATACTGTATGGCCTGTGTCCATCACCTAGCTTTCCAGCTATGTGCTGCTGAGATCAAAAAAGGGGCCTGTGCTGGGTACTGCTGGTCTATATGTGAAAAAAAGAAAAGAAATCTGCTGCTTCTGTACACTTGGAAAAGCTTAACATTCAGCTGTAATAATATCAAATATATTTACTGCTAATGTTGTAAAAGGCAAAAATGTCAATTTAATCAAATGCCCTTGGACACTGACAGAGGGAGATCTTGTGCTAGCTAGACAGCCAAAACGAGGAGATATTTTACTCCTCTGAATTTTCATGTGTTCATATTAAACGTTTAAACATAGTCACTACATGAATCCTAAAGCTGCATCTTTGTCAAGCTGCTAAATAGCAAAGAAACGGTGCTATACCATCCAAAGTGAAATTGGAGGTTATCTCCTACCAGCAGTGTATGCACTTGTGTCGAATGTTACCATTTTATTGTTGGTTTGAAAAATAAAGATGAAAAAGGAATCTGGACTTACGGTGTTATGATCACCTTGACTTTTATGAAATAGTTTTGATCATAAAGCACTGTTGTATCATCCTTTCTACACTTCTGAATCTTTACAGAATAAACCGAATACTCACTGATGTTTCCTTGGTTTTATTGCCACTTCATTGCATTGTGAATACAGAATACATAGTCATATAATGATAGCATTGAAGTTGATTTAACATATTTCTTATCTGTGCATGTATTCATCAACATCAGTCATTGTCAAAGTAAAAACCAAACACTCGTGTCCAGGTTGTCTTTTTACACACATTTATAGTGTCATCTACTGGAGGTCTGCTGTTGACACACCTCTCTCTTTATTGAAAGTAAAATCAATTGATTACAACAATTTGGCACTGGCTGCTATGACAGTCGAGATTATTTTTTTCCAATCAGAATTCTTTCTCTGTACTATGACACAGCATATCTTCAAGTTATGATCAAAAGTCATTATGTATTTGTTCACATATGCATAATAAAAACAGTAACCTTAATTGTGAGCGTAAACTCTTTCTACATGTGTTTATTTGATAGATTGTCAGACACCAAAGGATCCCGATTATGAGTAAAAGGTTCAGGAAATCTTTATTTGATCATGACAGAACACAGACCCAACCTCTACAGATGCTCGCCTGAGAAGGGCACAGGACGGAGGATAAACAGAACAGCCTCAGGATGCACAAGGTCATAATTAGTCCAGTCAACCACACAGTTGCAGTTCATGCCGAATGTAACCCAGCTGGGAAGTATTCCCTCAAGCGGAAATGGATAGTCTTTGAGGTCTCTTGTGTAAAAGGTTATGTTATGAAAAGCACAGTGAATGAAAAAGACTGCCAAGCAATTCAAGTATTTATTTCGTGACATTTTTCCATGATTAAACACTGGCTTAAAATGCTGCTCCCTTTATTCTGGTACATCCTCTCACTTGCATGTGTTGACTGTTAAGAAGACTCTTACAAAGCTGAAATGATACAAAAGATAAGGAAAGTGCATGTCTTTGGGTTGTATAAAAGAGATCCAATGTGTTCAAGAAGATGTCAACATGAGACCTGGTCCTGGGCCAAGCCATGGCTGATCCCTCCTATAGCTGTTGGTCCAAAACCAACAGGCTGTTGGGCTTCCCGGGGCCTGTTCTGAGGACAGATGAAGACCTTGTTATTGCACTGGGCTCTGGGAACACAGGAAGCATTTGGAAACACTACCGTTGTTCACCTCAATGAGAATGCACGACTGAACGGAACCATCAGCAGGTTAAAAGCCTCCGAAAGTATTCATACAGTGATGGCTGAATTTGAATTTTGCATCTGTATTTCAGCAATTAATAAAATGTAATTTTGTATTAAAGCAGATAGGTTTGACTGTTTTACCACTGTCCAAATATGTATATGTACATGTGGGAATACAGTACATGTGGGAAAACTAGGGTCAGGGTTAGCTGCTAGGGTGACTTGGTACATGCTGGCATGTTTAACCTTAAGCCTAACCCTACCCCTAGTTTTCCCACATGTACCATAACATATACAGTCACTGTACAGTAACCAGTCCTTGCTAGCAGAGGTAAAAGCTGATGCAAACATTTTCTAACATCACATAGTACAAGACAACGAAATACAGTTTAGCATCTAACCAGGGGGGGTTCCATCAACTTCGGTAAAGGAAAACCCAGGCTGAGAGACTCGTAAAAAAATCCAGGCCAAGTCTTGCAAGCAACGTTGACGGAATACACCCAAAAAGTGATAAACATGATATAAAACATGACAATGATAGGCGACATGGTGAAAGACCTCAGACAATAACACAAAACATCCATATTGTGGAGTTGTAGGGTTTTTATTCATTTTCAACCTACAAGGAGCATAAAACCTAAAACAAAAACATGATTGGAGGCTATGACAGAAGAGGTTGTAAAACAGGAAATGAAAGTTGGAGTTTACCACGAGTAACGCCAACTTTCTTTCGAGACAAGTGGAACAGAGTGGAATAAAATTCATGGGTAATTCACATTAAAACTCCTGTTATGGTTCTTCGTCCTCTATCTTTACACAATTAAAAAATAACTGCCTAAATTGTAACAGATTGGTAATTTTTGTTTTTGGCAAAGTTTATCCCTCACATACCCTTCTGGAAGAAAACATTTTCCATTAAACTAAAATACATTAAAATAGCATTTTTTTCTTTCAAGTAACAGATAAGGGAATTTTTTTTCCTCTTGGAAAACAATGATTAGATATAATTAAGTTAAAACCAGATGATAATAGAGCAATGCAATAAAGATCTCAATAAGATCAGAGGATGCTGGCAATGCAAGGGAAGAAAATTAAATGATTGGTTCACATTTACATTGAAAAGATAGTCCCTGATAGAAACTGTAAAACAAAAAAAGATATTCACATTCTGCTTGCGTAGGTAAATAGACATGGTTGATGCTTTTCCCCCCCTTGCGCCTCCGAGCATCCTCTCATGTTACACGATTCGACAGTCCAGTTTAAAACATCACACTTACCCATACACAGCTTTCATGGTCTTTTTCCAAAAGCTAGAGCTCACATTTAATTTCCTCAAAAAAGGCGCGTGTGTGTACTTAAGGAATTCATTTCATTTAACTTTTCTTTTTTTTCTTCTATTAAAATATAGAATTCATTAATAATATATGGTAGGGCTAAAAATACAGACCGAGTGACCAAATGATAAAATGACGCAAAGCATTTGTTTGTGGTTGTGGTTGAATACAGTAGCTAGAGGACCACAGAGTTCAAAGTTCAGACATCCCCAGATCTTGTGGCTGAAGAGGAAGAGCCAAAAGGTAAAAAAAAAAAAACGTCATCCACTGGTTGGTCATCCATTAGGACTACTGCTCGACCCTCAGGTGTGGGTATAGTTCAGGCCTCGCTTCTGACCTCAGGTCAGATCCTCAAAGACTAATCCAACCCCTCCCACCTCCTGCCAGCTCACCTGTAATGGCCTGAGAATCCTGTCTCCTACCCACTGCCACCATGCTCACAATCATTTTCCTATTTCCTTGTCAGGCTGGCCATCAGGTGTATTCAGTTAAGCTAAAAACAAAGTATCCAATAAAATGAAAATAAAAATAATCATGATTAAAACCGCAAACTGGATTTAAAATTCATAGTCTTCCTCTGCCATGTCGATAGCCCAGGCAAACTTCTCACGCTGAGTTTTGTTGTAGATCTTCTCGATGGGGATCACCCACTTCTTACACCTAGGAGACAAGGGCACAGGAGAAGGACATGAGAATGGAGCCATCACCTCCTGGGCTTATGTACGTGACCTTTAGAAGAAGGTGATGGAAGAAGGTTTTTCCTTCCATCAATGGCCCCCCGGGCCTGAGCTGGATTACTCTTCCTGCTACGACTGGTGGATTGATGATTCACTTGCTTAGTCAAATGTATTGATTGTAAGTCGCTTTGGAATAAGGCGTCTGCTAAATGCCAAAAATGTTAAATGTAATGTACGTAACAATCAACACAGAAACTCACTCTACACACTCTACTGACTCTACTCACTCTACTGACTCTACTCACTCTACTCACTCTACTCACTCTACACACTCTACACACTCTACACACTCTACACACTCTACACACTCTACACACTCTACACACTCTACACACTCTACACACTCTACACACTCTACACACTCTACACACTCTACACACTCTACACACTCCACACACTCCAGTCGCATTTCATTTCCTAGAAGAGCCAGAGAAAGTGTGCTACAGAAGAGGAGCAGAGGAGGAGCCATGAGAGGTGTAACCATGCCCTCACCAGGCCACAGAGACACTGTGTGTGTGAGGAGAGAGAGAGAGAGACTGGCAAAGAGAGACAGACAGACAGACAGACAGACTGAGAGGACATGCCCTCACCAGGCCACAGAGATTCGGGGGTCCAGGTAGTTGAGCTTGGAAGTGCCCAGGGCGATCTGCTTGTTCTCCTCCCGGTCCGTAGCCTGCACCTCCAGCTTCATCAGCTGATCCTCTAACCTCTCCAGAGTCTTCTTCTTGACCTCCACAGTTCTGGAGGGAGAGAAAGAGAACATCAGCTCTCTCTATTCGGTTGTTAAGTCTTTTTTTTCTTTCTTTTTTTTCTGAGTGGGGCAGTCCCACTCATATTTTTCATTTTTATTGACAGTTAAAGTGAAGATTTAGACAGGAAGGATGGGTGAGAGAGAGGAGGGATGACATGCAGGATATGTCCCCGGCCGGAATCGAACCGGGGACCCTGCGGTTACATGGTGAGCGCTTAACCCGCTACACCACCTAAGCGCCCCTATTCGGTTGTTAAGTCTGACGTCACGTGTGACGTTTAGCAATTTCCGGGTCCAAATAAGAAACAAATTCCCCGCACCAGAGTACTAAAGTGGTAGAATGACAGTTCAATCGTTTTTTTTGATTCAGATCTATTCATACAAGGGACACAGCACTTTCACGTTTTTCCCATATTTGTCAGCGTCTTTGAGCCTCGGAAAAGCGCTATACAAATATAATGAATTATTATTATTACTGAGGGATTTCGAAAGAGAGAAAAAGTGGGTTTATTCGGTTAAGTTATTTTTTTCTGAGTGGGGCAGTCCCACTCATATTTTTCATTTTATTGGACAGAGTTAGTGAAGGTGGACAGGAAAGTAAAGAGAAGAGGGCATGTCAGCAGGGCACGGGCCACATATGACCCCATGCCGACATGGGAGTACGTGTGCACTGTAGACCACAGTGCTAGACCCCTGGACCACCCCAGGCCACAAGCCCCATCTTCTCTCAACACGTACTTTTTGGACCTCTCGTCTCTCCGTACTTTGGCGTCCGCCTTGGAGCTCTTCAGCTCCCTCCTGGCTTCAGACAGCAGAATCTTCTTTGCATCGATCTGGTGGAACATGAGAACGTTTAAAAAACGGATGACCGAGGAGAGGTTTGAGAACCACTGCCCTAGAGAGGTTTGAGAACCACTGCCCTAGACTCTTCCGACATGACCAGCTCTGAAGACACTCACTTTAACCTGGAGGTTCTGCATGGACTTCTCAAAGGTCTTGGGCGGGGCCCTCTGATGGTTACACAGGATGGCCACGGCTCTGTTGGCCCTGTTGTACGACAGGATCTTGGCGGTAATGTTCTCGTCCGCTAGAGAGGATTAGACAGAGGCATCATAAGCTTGACACCAAACGACAGGCAGAAGAGTACAGAGCAGTGTTAATTAGCAGGCTTTTTAGTCACTTAGTCTTTGGTGTTTAGATTGAAGATGCACACCAGTTCTAGTCACACCAAGTCACCTCCATTTTTCTTAGTTCCAGTCCAGTTCCAGTTAACTGAAAACATTCCAGTGCAGTTTCAGTCCACAAAAACCCCAAAACATTTTAGTCTAGCCGTAGTCAGCGACGAAAACTCGACTAAAATGTTTTGGAGTTTGTCAGTTCTCATCAACTGGAACTGGACACTGGTACAGAGAGGTTCTGATTTGTGTAGAACCAGTCTACTATATAACCAAGGAATGACCCTCTACATTTACATGACATAAGTGTCACCTATTTGTCAGCGCATGCTGCTGACCTGATAATGATCTACCAGCAACATAGACTACAGTTTCAATGTCTACATCTGTAAATATGTATATATAATATTTTTTTAAATCAACACTTGCGCTATCTGTTTCAAAGCAGAAACCCCATGTAGGCTATAATTATATGATGTTAATAAGTTAAAACAACATCAGGTGACAGGCAGTATTTTTCCAGTGATTTCTCCCTCTCTCTCTGTGTGTGTGTGTGTGTGTTCGGTAGTCTCTTGCCATGGCAACATTGTGTCGCGTGAAATAACACGCCGGTGTCACGATTGCGAAATATTAAAACCAATAACATTCCCGTGGAAATGCTCATGCTCTGAATGATTCATCTACTACCGATACTCTTTCTCTCTCTCTCACACACCCGTTCTCTGTGTCTCCCTGTCTGTGTCTCCCTGTCTGTGTGTGCACGACTGCGTTCTGTATAGAACCATTTCACTTTTTGAATCGCTCATTAAGGATGGATGACAGCAGAGATTGAACCCAGAAGAATTCATAATGAAGTGAAACTAAACATATTATTGATGGCCACTATCAAACTCAATGCACAACGATGGGGCTGGTAGTGGCAGCTCCGTATTAAAGAACGCTAGTCATTTCTCCCCCCCCGGTGATATCTTAATTAAGTTAATGAAAGTGGTGGAGACGGAGAAGGTGAAAGAGGAGGAAACAGGGACGGCGGGCATGAGAAGGAGACGGAGAGGTAGAGGAGCACAACTAACAAAACTGCAGGCTGTACATCAAATCAGTTAGAAGGAGAAGAGATTTTAATGAACCCCAAAACTTGACTTTCAAAGATGAGGTACTCGTTTCTATGGATCATCATCTTGGTGCTGCGTTCTTCTAGCATCAACATCTAACGATCATCTTCCTCTACCCTCCCATCTCTCTCTGTGTGTGTGTGTGTGTGTGTGTGTGTGTGTGTGTGTGTGTGTGTGTGACTGTTGGGCTTCGTCTCACTTTTCTACTTGTTCATTAAGGATGGATGACAGCCGAAACTGAACCCAGAACAATTTATAACGAAGCGAAATGAAACATTATATTATTGATGGCCGTTATCAAAAGGCAAACTCAATGTACAAAGATAGGGCTGTCTGCAGCAGCTCTGCAGTTGAGCCGTAAAACAAACAGGCATGCGGTGAGGACGACGCTATAAAAAGTCAGGCAAAAGTTCCGCCACACACACACACACACACGCCGCTGAGGTAACGTTCCCCGGTGTCATTTAGGCGCAATCGGGACAGAACCGTTGGTGACTTACGGCTGGTGAGCTCCTTCAGCTGCTGCTGCAGGGTGATGGAGGCGTTGTAGGTACGGAACACTTTGGCCGTGAGTCCGTCCATCAACTCCTGAAGATGCTTGTTCAGAATGGAGGTCTGGAGAGATGAGAGGATGGAGAGAATGGCATCGTAAGAAAAAAATGGGACTGATGGGAAGAGGGGGCAGAGTTAAGTCGACATCAGATTCTCACACTGGGGATGTCATGGTACTTTTTCACATCATGAGGGTGGAGCAACATGACTAAAACACTAATTCACAGTAGGTCAGTCCTGGGGTAAAGAGGGGTTTCACACAGGACCTCATTCCACATTTACAAGCGACGTTCCTGCTTACGTTGAGACGGTCGAAGAGGTCATCCTCTGGCTGCTTGTTCTCCATGAACAGCTGGAGGTTCTTAAAAACCTATAAAAGGCAGGGAAGTATTTAGTAGCAATTCTTTATTTTATATATATATATATATATATGTGTTATGGTACATGTGGGAATACGGTAGGGATGGACGGTTTTTCGGTTAAACCGAAAACCGGGGTTTCTAAAAATAGAAACGGTTTTTTATCAAAACCGTCTGAAACCGTTTTTTTTTTTTTTTTCTTTTTTTAAAGAATAAAATAGAATAAGAATAAAACTGGAACATGTCACATGTTTGTCGTGTGTGAAAATAACAATGATACAGTCTGAATCTGCCGTGCAATGAGTGAGAGGTTTGGTCAGTTGTGAAGAATAACTGAGGATTAATATCTAATTGGGATTATATTTAAGGGTAACGAATCACTCTATGGGAAAGATAGTTGCCTTCAGTTATTGGTAGATAGGAAAGTTTTTTTACAATTACTCGCTTACATTTAATAAGATCATTTTCGCTGCTCTCTGTAAAGCGCACCACACTTTTGTGAGAAATGCGCTATAGAAATAAAATGTGATTTGATTTGATATCAATCAATCAATCAAACTTTATTTATGTTCTATAGCACAAATCATGCATTGAATGTAACTCCAAGTGCAGTATTTACTAAACCACAATATAATAAAACAAGAGCTATACGGATCAAGAGTGTTTGTGCACAGCGCCACTGTGTGTGAAGGCGCTACTGAAAGTGATGACAGAACGCATGTCTCAGAAGATACGCGGTCACTTAGTGACGCAAAGGTATTTTTCGGTTAACCGGAAAACCCCGGTTTTACTCTCTGACGGTTTTTCGGTTTCAATAATTGGAAACCGTCCATCCCTAGAATACGGTATGTGGGAAAACTAGGGTTAGGTGCTAGGGTGCTAGGGTTAGACATGCCAGCATGTACCAAGTCGACGTAGCACCTAGCCCCAACCCTAGTTTTCCCCACATGTACCGTATTCCCACATGTATCGTAACACAAGTGTAATCAATTATAAATAACAGGGGTCAAGAATTCCCATGAGTTCTCCAGAAAACACCACCACATTTTACTGATGGCCAATTCCAAACCAAATCTAAAAATCCCAGAACCACTCACCCTCTTCTCCACGGGGACTTTGTTGTAGTAGCGAATGGAGTCTTTACCCAGGAAGTCAAACTCCACCACAAACTCCTGGCCGTCTTTCTCGGGGTACAGGTTGATGTGTTCCACCCGGAGAGAGCAGCAGCCCACCGTGTCCGCAGTCTCCCCTTCCTCCTTCTCGTTACCCGCTCTCAGAGCCAGCTGGGACGCAGCAGGACAGGAAACATGTCGTGACGTTAGAATTATACGGTTCTATCTCCATTTTTGTCAAAATTGAGTTTTTTTTTTTTTTTGCATAATCTGATCCATTAGGTGTTTATTAATGCCTGTGTGGTGTTATTTTTAATATGTTGACATTTTTGAGTTAGTACTTCATAAAATACTAAGGTTCCATCTCACACATTTAGTAGCTTTAACTTTCTCTAACTTCTCTAACTTTCTGTCCTGCTGTAAACCGTGCTCCACTGTCCCAAACCAAATTCCTAACATGTTTACATGTCATGGCAATAAAGTCTTCTGATTCTGATTCTGATTCTGACATACATACAAACATAATGGAATGTAAAGACGTTGACGCGCAATATCTCTGAACTACCCTAAACGGAGATAGAACCTTATCATTCTAAGCTCACGTTGTTACAACTGAACTGAACCATCTCAGATCGCACCATGTCTTCTCTGTGTGTGTGTGTGTGTGTGTGTGTGTGTGTGTGTGTGTGTGTGTGTGTGTGTGCGCGCGCAGAGCAGGTGTCTTACCTTATCAATGAAGTACAACGCCACTGCTCTCTGCCTGATCCTCATCTCTTTGGATTTCCAGTCCTCACGGTACTGGTTCCTCAGCCGTTCCACACATTTCTTCAGCCTCCGGGCCGTCTCATATTTCTGCCAGTCTTTTTCCCCCTGTGGACCAACCGACAAACTGCCATTAGAACACTCAGGGGGTGGGAGACAATGGCTGTTGAAGTGGCATGCAAACTAGCAGCGAATGGAGAAAGCGGCTGATTGGCTCAACCACTCCCTTCTCATTTAAACGGTAGCCATGTACTTCACAAAACGGGTTTACTCGGACATACTCATCCACAGGCAATAAATAAAAAGAGTCGCCCTACTTTGAACGTGAAATAATGTCCAAAAATCAAAGTCAAAAGTTCGATACAGACGCAGCCAAGATGTATAGACGTGCAACGATCTTCTCTCTCCTGTTCTACCAGATCACCCGCTGGTCTCAAGCCAATAAAACATACATTATACCACTTCCATCTCTCTATATAAACAAGCACTGAAGATTCTGGACAGAAAAATCACAATACAAATCACTAAGATTTTCCCCAAATACAATCGGTAATCTCTAACTTTATTTCTCTCAGATGTCTGTCTAGTTTCTAATAACAAAAACGTTGCACCCCGCACCCAAACTGCCCCAGTAAGCTCTGAACAAAGCAGCCGTCACCCAGAGCTCATTCCTAACAGAAACAACACAGTCAGAATCCCCCTCAGGTATCAGGAACATGACTCTACATCCTCCTCCATGAAGGTCATAGCATGGATCAAGACGCATCCTGCCTGTACACTGACTAGTCTCAATGTGTTGATGTGTACTGTATTATTTGTTGTATTTATATTTCGTCTATCTGTTCTATTACTGTATGAGTGCTGTGCATGCAGCCATGTTTAGGCTATGTATTTAGTAATGTTCAGTTAGGGATGCAAATTAGCTGTGTTTAGCCAACTCTTGTGGAAAACTTTTCCCATAGACTTTAATTCCAAACAACAAAAGCCGAGCTGACCTGTGGAACATCTGTCCGACAAAGCGTGGAACATAGCTTTTATATAGTTTCATAATCATGTATGAAGTGTGGCCATTCCGTATGAAAATGGTCCAAAACCCTCAGACGTGCACCACTAATATGTCTCTACCCGCCATCTTCTTTTGGCTCCACCCCTTCAGTCTAGTTTGCCCTCCTCCTTTCTATGTCATTCCGGGGTATAATTATATTGGTAGCGTGGCCATTTTGTTTACCCAAAAAATTATATACTTACCATACATGCATATCATATTTTCTAGCAAAACAATGACTCTCAATGTGAACCCCTCTTAACACAACTTCTCTTAGTCTAGACTCTAGACCCTTCTCATTCCTGCACTGACTTGAATTGACTGAATTTTATACATAATTTACTTAATGGCTTCCATCTTGGTTTCTTCACCTGTTGTCAATATACAATGGAAATTCACCAGGTAAACATTAGGGGTTGGGCGGTATCAATTTCTTCCCACCTTTACACCGTTCTCAAATGTGACCCGGGTAGGTGGTATTACCATACGAACATAAAGTCAGAGTGGACTGGCATAAGGAAGTTGTCTTTGCGCCATATATTAAATCTACATTGAAAAACTGCGTTATTTATGTGGTGCTATACCGTATGACATTGCGCCTAAACAATCTTTTAAATGAAACATCCCGATAGTTGGAGTACAACACGATAGCTTGAGGTGGTGGCCAAAACAGTTGAGGCAATTCGGGGCAGCTGCAATGTTAGCAGCATTGTCAATCGTCACGGCCGAGAGTTTATTCTCATCTAATGGAGTGCTGCGCAGAGTGCATCAATGTTGTCCACCGTGTGGTTTTCTGGAAAAAGCTAGGCTTGTTCACTGTAGTTTCCAGTCAGGCGTGATAAAGTGGACAGTTAACAGCATGTGGTCGTCAGTTAACATCAGACTAGACATTTCCGTTGTCAGTCAATAGCTGTCTGCACCCGACAGCAGCACTTGATCCAGATCTACCATCTGTGCAGCTATGAGTGTGGATGAGTTCCCATTAGTGTTTCCCATCCCTGGCGGTCATCGTTTTCATCGAAATCCTGCAAATAACCTCGTCCAAATCTGCAGGCTCTCCTTTACCGTCGGGTCAGAACCCAAAATGCTGCCATATAGCAGCGGTGGCATTTTTAGGGACCACGCCATTAGCGGCACTCTTTTCCCCCCCCTCCTTCTCTAATGTTAGGTGGATGGGGTCATGTGCAACACGCTTTAAATATTGTAGTTCTCTATTACACAGAGGTTGTAGTTCTCTGTTACACAGAGGTTGTGTGACAGATGACTGTATTGAAAAGCACACCGTGGGCATTTGTCGTTACACCGCCCAACCCTAGTAAACATATTTCTGAAATGTATACGGTCCCTTTATATAAACTACTTCCAAAGAAGAGAGGCCGTAATCGTAACAGCTAACAAGACTGTCAGAGCGCTCCATGGCTCTGTGGGGCCCTGTTGGTATAAGCCACCCCGTAACGATGAGCATACCTTGATCCTGGAGCTGGGGTTCAGCATGATGTACTTGATGGATCCCTGGATGTTCTCGGTCCACGACACCAACCAGGTCACCTTGTTGTCATGACGCACTTCCTTCCATTTGGTTCCTGGGGGAGGCTTGGGGTGCTTGGAATCCCTGGGGGGGGGGGGGGTGACAAACAAGGGACAGGGTGGATGAGAACAATATCTCAGTCGATAGAATGGGTTTTTACCTGTACAGATAGATTTTCGGAACAACGCTATACCGTTGCCTTGGCCTCAATCTAAATGGTAAATGGACTGCACTTATATAGCGCCTTTATCCAAAGCGCATATTACAACGGCCTCTCATTCACCCATTCACACACACATTCACACACCAATGGCAGCAAGCTACCATGCAAGGCGCCGGCCCGCTCATTGGGAGCAATTTCGGGGTTCAGTGTCTTGCCCAAGGACACTTCGACATGTGGCCAGCCGGGGCTCGAACCGCCGATCTGCCAACCTCGCGATCATTAGACGGCGGCTCTACCTCCTGCGCCACAGCCGCCCCAATCTAGCACTGACTGAGCGAGACCCCGACAGCCATGCCTTCCCACTCACTTGCTGCAGTTAATGATGACGTCCTCCGGCCGGATACGGCGCTTCAGCATGCCCATTTTGGGGTGGTCTCCTCTGCCCCGGAACAGACCGGGGGGCTCGATACGGAAGTTAGCGATGCGCTCCTTGTGGTTGTCCATGATGCAGAAACCATACTCCTGGAGGGTACGCTCATTCTCCCCTTTGATTTTCTGCAAGAGAGGTTTTGTTTTCGATTATTCTTGCTGCTATTTTGTGCGTGTGTGTGTGTGTGTGTGGGGTGGGCTTTCCATTAGTGAGGGGGATGCGTGTGTGGCAGAAACAAACCGAAGTGATGGAAGCTTACCAGTTTTTCATCTTTTGTCATGGCCTTTCTGGCCTCAGACTGAGCCTTGAAGTAGTCACCCAACTCGTTGAAGTTACACTTTTTTAGGTCAGTGATCTTTGACCGTTCTTCAGAGGTCATTTCCTGTGGAGGAGACGTGTTATGGATGATGTAGAAACTCAACAACATACAACAGTTAGTTCCGACCAAGTAATTTGATTGGACAAGAGGCATTCCATGAGTGCTGATATACAGTATAACAGCACTGGGACTTTTAACTATATGTATCACTCCACCGCACAGATGTTCTACTAAATGACCGTTAATTAGACTACATGTTTGTGTTCAGGTAACTAGGCAACAGTCTATTTGAAGTTCAGTTGCGGAACATTTTTTTTGTTTATTTTTATGATTAAATATGATTGTCTTCGGTACTCGGGCTGCGGCCTCGTAGCTACGACCCAATCACAGCCGTGCTGATATTCAGTATAACAGCACTCCCTCTCGTGTGGTATTGCTTTAGTATAAACTCAAACTCAGCCATATATATCTATTTCAGAAACACCAAGACAACTGAACACTACCCATCCAGGAAACCGTACCTTTTTCCAGTCCTTGAAGAAGTTTTTCCGGAAGGCATCCTTGGTAGTGTACTCGTGGTCAAGCATTTTGGCAAAGAAGGTGGCCACCTCCTCTGCTCCTGGGCTGAGCTTTGTGTGCTTTCCTAGAAAGAGATTCCAACAAAGATTGATAACAACCCACCATTTCTTTTTTTCCTGAGTGGGGCAGTCCCACTCATATTTTTCCTTTTTTAATGACAGACACAGTAGAGATTATGACAGGAAGGATGGTTGAGAGAGAGAGAGAAGGGATGACATGCAGGATATGTCCGCGGCTGGAATCGAACCGGGATCCCCGCGGTACATGGTCAGCGCTTAATTCACTACGGCACCTAAGCGCCCCAACCCCCACCATGTCTATTGAGCATCAAACTCCTGACCAGTCGTCAATAAACACAACTCGCAGTGCCGGAGTTAAACTCACCGTCATAGAAAAATTTTACATTGCTGGGAAGAGGATCGTAATGTACAGCCAACACCGGGCCTTTGTGTTCCAGAAACCTCCATTTGGAGCCGTCTGTGGAGCGCTCCTCTTCCCACCTGTAGTCCAAAAAGGGACCGAGAACACGGGGTGAGGATGAGCAGGAGATGGTTGGCACACATAAGAGAACCATTTTGTCCACTAGTGACACAGTAGATCCACATTTTAAGCATTACCATATTGGAAACTCGAGCAAAATAGAATCAGAATCGCTTTTATTACATCTTACTGTACAAGTACACCAGAGTCAAATGATTTGGCTTTGGTTCCTCAACACTGACATGCAGCATTCAGGTACATGGCAAAAAGACAACAATAATAAGAAGCAACGCAAGTTAGCAAAAAAGTAATCCCACAACGACTCTCCACCAAGGCCACCAAGGACAAGGCCAAGCTGCAGCGGGTGATACGCTCGGCGGAGAGGGTGATTGGCTGCCCTTTGCCCCCCCTTGAGGGTCTATCTACCCTCCCTCCACCCCCACCCAGAGAGCTTTGGACTGTCTGGATATGAACACTTGAACACTTGATCTCTGCACTTTATATTTATATTAATTATGACTCTTGCACTTTGATGTTGGTTTGCACTGTCTTGTCCTGTCTTGCACCTGTCCTGCTGTAAACCGTGCTCCATTGTTCCAAACCAAATTCCTAACATGTTTACATGTCATGGCAATAAAAGTCTTCTGATTCTGATTCTTTAGCCCCTAGTCAATGTTTCAGTTTTGCTTTGTTTGTTTTCTGTTTTGTCTGTCTGATCATTTCCCTTAGAATTGTAAAGCGTCCTTGGGTTTTTTGAAAGGCGCTATAGAAATTAAAGTTATTATTATTGACGACTAGGAAATAAAGTGGCCTTTTGGTAAAAGTGGTAGATCTTCTCGGCTGTCGCACTTTGCAGCGCTGTGTGGTTTTGGGCAGTGCAGTTCCCGTACCAGGCAGTGATGCATCCCGTCAGGATGCTCTCTGTTGTGCCTCTGAAGAAGGCCTCTAGGATCTTAGGCCCTAAGCCGAACTTTTTCAACCGCCTGAGACAGAAGAGGCAACAACGTTGTGCTTTTTTCACCACCTGGTTGGTGTGTTCCTCCCAGATGAGGCCGTTGGTGAGGTGAACCCCCAGGAAGTTGATGTTGTTAACTCTCTCCACAGCAGACCCGTTGATGGTGATGGGGGGGGTCTTGTGCCTGCCTCTTCTTCCTGAAGTTCCCTACCAGCTCCTTGGTCTTGTCGGCGATGAGCGCGAGGTTATTGACCTGGCAATACCGAGCCAGGCGGTCGACCTCACTTCTGTAGGCCGTCTCGTCAATGTCGATGATCGGGCCGATCGCTGTTGTGTCGTCGTCGGTGAACTTGATTACCGTGTCGGAGCTGTGAGTGGCCACGCAGTTGTGGGTGTACAGGGAGTAGAGTAGGCTTAGTACACAGCCTTGGGGGGGGCTCCAGTGCTGATGGTCAGAGGGGCGGACGTCTTAGAGCCCCATCTTCACCACTTGTTTACGGTCCGACAGGAAGTCCAGGATCCAGTAGCATAATGCTGGGGTTGAGGCCTAGGGCCCTGAGCTTGCTGTTGAGTCTGGAGGGGAAGACTACAAACAGCAGTTCCTCCTGTCAAGGTGGGTGAGGGCAGAGTGGAGTGCAGTGGCAATAGCATCATCTTGTCGGTCTGTTTTCTTTGTAGGCAAACTGGTGAGGGTCTAGATAACCACCGGGGGCTGGAAATGCCTTGAAGATAAATACAGGTCCGCTCAGTACACAATGTTAAGCTGGAGGGGCAATGTGAAACTCACCATTTCCACTTCTCCTCTGGCTCTTTCTTGGCTTTCTTTTTCCCGTCAGCGACGGCCCCCTTCTTGTTTCTTGTTGGCTTTTTGGACTTGTCCTGAAACAAAAAAGAGGTAAAAAGACCATGTGAGCCTTCCATCTCTCCCAGGTATGCAGAATGAATTAGAGAACACGAGGACACTCACCTCCTCGTCTAGAGAACACGAGGACACTCACCTCCTCGTCTTGTTTCCTCTTCTTGTCTCTAGCCTTCTTGTCAGTCGCGTCGTTTTCAACCTTAATTTTTTTGGGCTTGAATTCAGAACTGAAAAGAGAAACAACAGTCACTGTTAAGGTACCTAATGCCAGTGGTTGTTTGAACAGTAATTCTACCGACCGACATGGCTTAAAAGGTGCTTACAGGTGGGGAAGTGGCAGCTGCGACGGTCTGAGACTGAACGGGAGTACGATCGCAAAAAGCAAGCGGTTTCGCAAGCAGTGCGGTTAGCGGTGCACGCTGGCTCTCTGTACCAAAATGCTAACATTTTCGGGAAGTCTTGAGCGGGTGCGCCGCAAATGGTTTACCGATGAGCAGAGTTCATCTGGTCATTAAATCAACATTCGAGCTGACTACTGCCGCTTGACCGGCGGGGGGTAAAGTTGCTGCTACCGCGCCCCATGCGTAAGCACCTTTGGCAGCTAGTGATTTCTTGCAGAGCAATCGGTTCAAACATCTGGTCTAAACTTGGAGGGGCTGGTGTAATATTGTGTGCATCCATATCGTATCATGGGGCCTGCAACTGAAGCGGCACGGTGGGGGTGAGATAGGAAGGACGAAGGGGACGTGTGTTGTTCCAGATTTACTCACTCGTCATCGTCTCGCTCTCTCTTCAGGGACTTCTCGTTTTTGGGAGAGTGGTAGAAGTCGTCGTTGTCAGGCTCAGACTTAATGCGGGCAGGGCTGGTATGATATAGAATAATTCCGATTAGTTTCACATTAGAATAATGTTCCCAAAAAACCTTTTCATCCACAGCTCGTACACCTACCTGGCAAAGCCGTTCTCCTTTTCCTTCTTCGGCTTGCCATCAAGGGACTTCGTCTGGAAGGGAAAAAGATGTTGAGGACATACGGTACTTTGAAATATTACAAAATACCAATTCAACAGGCAAACCTTCAGGGACTCATCTAAACCTCAACACTATCAACGGCCCTTTTTCAATTATTAGAGAAACTGTCCTCTTCCCGATTCGGCGAATTGCGATTTGGCCATTTCAATAGGTACAGCCCATGCCATTCTTACAAACGTGTTTCCTCTCACCCGTGTGTCCTTGTTCACTCCTCAAACCCTCTCATCATTTCAACGTAACGTTATGAGTAGGACGCAAGTGGAGGACAGAGGGGAGGACGCGAGGAGTCGAGTTTCAAACCATTGAGACAGGGCCAAAGCGTCCGTCGATGTGAAAGTAAGGGCTCACCTTCTCCTCCTTCCTCTTGTCCTTGTGCTTGTCCTTGTGTCTGTCTGCGCTGCCGATGCCGTCTTTCTGCTTCATCTTCTCCTTGTCTCTGTGTTTCTTTTCAGAGAAGTCCTTATGGTCGCTGGAATATCAAAGACGCATAATAATAATAATATTCAAACTGCATAATATCAAAAGGAGAAAACTACTAGTCATTTTGAAGAAACACTACCAGAGCAATTTAGGAGTCTCCTCTCCTGTCATTCAGACACGGGCACACACATGTTGAAGAGCTCAGAGCCAACTGGGTGGGTGGCGATTACTACCGTGACCAGTTTCTTCCACCAGTGTTTACTCAGGACAGTCCTGTTGCCCATCCGTGTCAAAATAAACCTGCCGTCAACAAGGGTCATACCTGTTGCCGTACTTTGATTTCTCGCGCTCCTTGTCCTTCTTGTGGTCCTTGTGTTTGTGTTCTTTATCCTTGTACTTGTCTTTATGCTTGTGAGAATCTGGAAACAGAGGAAAGTTGAACACGCGTTTTACATATGTCACAACCATCACTTGAGAGAAGAAGAGGTGCATATTGGGTTGCCTGGGTTCTCTACACCCAGGAAGTGAAGAGACCTAACAATAGACTACATCCACCTAACCAGGAACAATGAGTCAACGATATGCATCTTGTGTCTGCACTCAACAACAAGTTCAGACAAGAAGAAGAAAATGAGTTGGAAAAAAGTATTCCCCTGGGGTGCAATGTGAGAAATGGGATGGGTCAGACAAACTCAATTCAAAACCAGCCTAGGAAGAGTTTCTGAATGACAGACTTCGTTCGGCAGCATAGTTGCGCCTTTTGGCTCAGGAAGTGCACGGACAGAACACTCAACACCTGGGTGAGAATCGGAATACTGCTGAGTGTGCGCGCACGCACGTCCATCCACCTCAACAGTTGAACAGGACCGTATTATAGGCCATTTCCAGTCGACCTGAGGGTCCATGGTTCACAGCAGATGAGGAAATCACTCATCACCGATCCATAATTCACCAACTAGGGTAAGACTTGGGCTCGGCTTCAGGCGTACTGGGGGAAGTGTTGAAATGGCACAAATTGGTTCTGCCAACAAACTGGGGGAGTGGATATAACTTTCCTGGTACGACAGCACCTCCCAGTGTCCATCCATAGGCCATTACATTTTACAGGCAAACCAAGTGAAACACGACAGCATGTAAAAGAGGCCTTCCACTTTGACATAGCTAAACCAAACACCTAGGAGCCAAAATCAAAAGCCATGACAATAGCTAAATGAAATCTTTCCCCCTTGTTAACTCACACAACACAAGCACTTCACACAATCAAGAGATGAAAGAAGACTCAACTCATTAGATTAAATGACTTTCAGAGTGCCAGCCAGGCATGTTTTCAGACGTGTGAGGCTTAAGAACATGACTAGAGACTCAGACACAAGCCTCCATCCTCAACAGCAAGATACTTACTCAGACACCAATAGACATTTCTCAATGTCGAGTGCACCTTGTTCATAATCTCACATTAATACGGGTATGGAAGAACATGTCACCTCAACAATTACGTATATGTTGAGAGAAACCTAAGACCATGATTCAAAACATTAGCCTAGTTGGACAATTTGTATTGTACTTTCTTCTGACATATTCCAGCCATTCTAAGAGGTAGACCTTTGCTTGGAGTAATGATTGTATAAACTAGGTAATAGGATGTGGGTAGCTAGTACTGTAGGTAGCTACATCATTACATGGAGATCTACAATCTAACATATCAAGGCAAATTAGTTTCTGGCTGTCCTCACTTCAGGGGTCCCATGTTGTTACTACGGCAGACAAAACAAGGGGGTCATCCTCGATGACAGGGTAAAGGCTCAATCATTGGGTCTCCACTTGACCACCAATGAGTCATTGGCAATGACCATGTCATTGTATTACACATTCTACTACCGATTCAAAAGCATTATTGTTGTTGTGATACCAGGATCCAAACAATACTGATATACAATACTTAGTGGGAAAGGTCTTGGAGCAGCAACATGTTTGTGATGAATCGCTGACCAAAACCTTCAAAAGTATACTATGGAACTATCACTGCAATTGACAATGAATCCCCACTCTATATTAAATGAACAGCTCGGAGAAATGGGACAGTTGAAACAAACTTTAAAATGTTTGGTATTGACAAACTAGCTTAGTATCTATTCTACATTCCTGGAAATGTCACCACCTGAAAGCTGGAAAATGCAACATTAACTTTCAAATTGAAGAATCATAATGAATGATAATTGTGGACAAAGATGGACCACAACATCAATTTTAAAACAAAATGTTTATTGAATGAACCCCATCTCTGATTATTTAACTTTTAACACCCTTGGGGGAATGATCATGTCTCATGCAAACTGTCCCTCCGTGTTTCGCCTCCATATCACATCTACAGTCAGACCCGCTAGAGACACAGAGAGAGAAAAAAGAAAATGGCGCAGAGACTAAGTCCTCAACCCCCAAACCCTTACTTTCAGAGCCGTAATGTGACATTAAAACCCGCTCAACAACAAAATCACAACCCACAACCCAATAAAACACCTCCGGATCTTTACGAATATTACCTCAGGGTGAGATAGTAAATTGCCCAAAAGCTATTTAAGAGCCACCCTTTTGAACAATAGGCGGCTTGTGAGCGAAGCGGAGGACTTAGTCTCTGGACGCCATTTCTGTCTCTTTTAGCTTCAACTCCTATCCCGGCTAGCGAACGTAGCCACATGCTAAGTAGCTAACTAGTGCAGACACGTCAGAAACCTAAAGCTAAACCTATCACACACTGTTGACACGTTACACTTACCATTGACCCGAGAGCTGGAGTCCATCTGTGAAATGTCACAAAACAAAGATTGGTCAGATTTCCTGATCATTTCATGATCAATTGGCTTGGCTTAGCTGGATAACTTTGAACTTGCTTGCTGGCTGGCTTGCTAGCATAGCGAGTTAGCATAGCTTAGCATAGCGGGCTAGCTTGGCAGCCCTGGTTGATGGCTGTGCTAGTGACTGGGTTTGATAAAATGGCTTTCCAACACAAATTGGCTAGCTCACACAAAGTTTATACCCATGTGAATTATACCCACTTTGGGAAAACATATGTACATCTAAATCACGCTACGACATGAAAAGTATCACGTACAAAAGTTAAAACTGTCACATTTGTTGCGAATAAATTCACTGTCGACTTTGCTTAGATAAGAGAGACAACTAGCCAAGTTACCAACCTGGCTAGCGTTATGTGGGTACTACTACTAGCAGAGGCACATTAAAACAGCCAAGCCCAGAGAGTTTTAATGTCCTACAAAGATAACCCAACGCAATGACATGGCAGAATGTTCTCAACATTACCTGGCCATCGTTGTGGGAATGATCCCCACTCATTTCGTATAATCTGATCTGACCAAACACAAACGTGAGAGAGGAACGCCGGCGAGGAAGATTCGGGCAGAATGAAGAAAGAAACAGTTGTGTAACAGACTAAGTCCGAATTATAGACGAGTGCGCATGCGCACGGTTTTTTAAACGGGTGGGAAAAACGCGTTGGCCAATTCCAAGCCCCTCCCAAAACGTGCTCCTGGTATTATCACATCCTGACCTGGGCCCCACGTTATTATCACTGTATGGGCCCCACGTTATTATCACTGTATGGGTCCCACGTTATTATCACTGTATGGGTCCCACGTTATTATCACTGTATGGGTCCCACGTTATTATCACTGTATGGAACACACGTTATTATCACATCCTGACCTGGGCCCCACGTTATTATCACTGTATGGGCCCCCACGTTATTATCACTGTATGGGCCCCACGTTATTATCACATCCTGACCTGGGCCCCACGTTATTATCACATCCTGACCTGGGCCCCACGTTATTATCACATCCTGACCTGGGCCCCACGTTATTATCACAGCCCAGGGGGGATATGCAGGCAGTGGTAGATACATACTATCTCCATAAAAACTTTGAAAAGGCGAGACTTTAACTGTTGAAATAATGATTTTGATTAACAATAAGCTGATTCATCCCATGATGTACTGCACAAACTGCGACTTATTTACGCACATTTCAGCTGAAAATTCAACTTTAGCAGGCTACCACTGACTTGTCCCTATTGATGTTTTAGATATCCCGCGATATCACGTCAACTGTTTTCAGAGATCTGACTTAATGGTGTCTGAATCTCTTTCTGGAAATTGGGATGGTGATTTTACACAATTCCTGTGAATCCTCCGTTTGCAATCTCACGCACCCTGTATCACATCACAGGCCTAATCTTATTTTGTAATATTACAAAATGATAGAGAAAAAATGATAGAGAAAGTAACGACATGACGACCATGGTGCGATGGTGACTCTAAACTCCTTATCAATAAAACAAGGAGTGAAATGGAGAGGTCTCTGGTTCATGTATAGGTGCACATGCGTGGGAACAGCTGGGATTTTGGGGGGTTTTAACATTGGATTTAATATTAGAGGAATAGGCTTGAAAATGATTTGCTTTATCTCAAGGTGGAGGAAAGAATGCATGGCTTTGGGACACCTCAATGTAGGGTTACACCATTGTTATTTTCCTTTGACATACCACTACATGTATTTCTCATTGCTGATACTCTGCCCTCTGTTGGCCATAAAGAAGACTGCATCCCACACATCTTAAAATTAGAGGTTATCCTCAAAGTTCATTAGGCTGAATGACTATGGATATCTGTGAATATTTCACATCAATATTTCGTCAAGGTGAACTGTATTACTGTACTGATTTGATTTGATTTGATTTGATTTGATTAATTCATGCTTGCAGTGGAGCCAAGGCCCCACTGAAAAACTGCAGAACTTACATGACACGAGATAATTCATACATGACAAAAAATATTAGCAGCGTACACAACAATTATAAGGTTACAAATATTTCAAGGCGGCAAAGCGAGGGCAGGTAGCAGTCATGGTAGCCATGCTGTGTTTTTTTGTGGGTCTAGATACTGTCATTGTACAGCCTAACTGCAGTATGAAGGGTTGAGTTTTTCAGCCTGCTGGTCTTGGCCTTTGGTTCAGCCAGCTTGTGCTGGTTCCTTAGTGTCCTGGCAGTGCAGCTGCCTCGTGTTGGAGGTAGCAGGTCGTGCAGAGGGTGTTGCTCGTCATGCATGTTCCTGCCCAGCTTCACTGCAGCCTCCTCCCTCCTGGTCTGGCAACACATAGGCCTACTGTTGAGAGTAATTCACTATGTTCATTGTTTTAGGCTAACTCTACGGACATATCTCACAGAGCACTGTTCCCAGGGTGATCAGTGGGGCAGATCTGTGGTTGGATCATTTTAAGACTCAGATCAGTGCATAATTATAATATCACTAGGAGGATTATCAAGGTTGATGGAGAACATGAGGTAATACCAGCACCTCCTGCTTATTAGAGACTGCATGTTTTTTTTTTAAATAATCAAATATTTTCCTTCCTTTTAAAATCATGCTTAGCCAAGCTAGGCCTCAGGTGGTCTGTGGTCTGTGTTGACTACTCTCATGTTTTAATGACTGCAGTTTCAATTGCTGCAAAAAAATAAAATGAATACTCACAAATTATTCAAGCATAAGATCAACCACAACAACAATTAAAAAAATAAATAAACCGACCAATAGTCATTGTATCTGAAAGGGGGGCAGGGCAGCAGGGATGTCACTTCCAGAAAAAAAAACGTTCTTTCCTGACTGTGACACTGCATGTGATTGGATTGAAAGATTGAATAGAAGTTGAATCCTCTTGGACTGATTTTTATTTATTTGTCCACAAGAGGGCGTTCCAGTCTACACCGTCCCTGTCCTGCTGGCTGTTTGTGAGTAATTTTTCAGATGAAAGAGCACACAACACACCTTGACCCCTTGTTGAATATCAATGGCACTGGGTAAAGCGACTATTTCAAGCCCAATGTTTTCTTATAGTACATTAAATAAATGTGTTCATTATAATTCCATCATGACATAGTATATGTGACAGGGTCTGGTGAAAAAGTCCTCAAGTAGGTCATGGTCATTTTTCAGTTTTTTTTTCCAGATTATGAAAGTGCAGATTGCTTTCAAAATAGTTGAAGATATGCTTATTTGAATGTTGGTATCAAACCAAATACCGGAGAAATCCACTCCGAATCAAAACACACGCAAAACAGCTGCTAGTAGCTAGTAGCTAAAAAGGAATTTCTGAAATACTTGAGTTTAAGTGTCAATCAACCCTTTAGTCAAATTCAATCCGTCATGAATGACACATTATGACAATATTGACAGTCAATAAATGTATATGGTGTACATTAATTATTTAATTCATTCAATATAAAAAGCAAGGAAACATTTTAAAATTCAACAGAACAAAATCATAGAGGTTCTTCAATCGATTCATAACCGGAGTATAAACACATAACAGAAATGTGCAACAATAAAACAGCACCTGCAGTCGACGACGGTGTTGGTAATGACACAGCAAATCATATTTTGCCCATCCTAAATTCCATTGCACCAAATCAACACAACTTATCAAGTACAATAAGGCAAAACACATGAGTAGACTTTGGCGATTTTAGTTTTGTGTTATTATAAAAGCATCCCTTTAAAAATCCAGCTAATCATCAGTGTTTTCAGAAACTTGCTGTGACGATGGCACGGATGCCATGGCGACACTGGAACCAAGGTTATTATGACACTGTTGTGAGAACACTGTGCACCCCCCCCCCCCCCCCCTCCCCCATGCTCTCTTGGGGCTTGTGCTGGCTGGCTATTATCTGTAGAGCGCCATGGATGCACTCTGGTAGAAGCACATGTAGGAGTCACACAGCAGCCTGCGGACAGGCTCCCCAGCCTGGGAGGGGTCGGCGTGCAGAAGCTCCTCCTCTGACTGGGACAGGAAGTCCCCCACCTCGGGGCACGCCCTGATCTCCGGAATGTTGAAGCCACTCTGGTCATCACCTGAGGACGGTACACACATTCACAAGACTAAATATCGGGACAGAGAGAGATAAGAGTAGGCATGTACGTCAGAGTGCACCTTTATCTCTCCATCTAACCATGAAATTCAGATAATAAGACAATAAGACAGTCACGGGGTATTCGGTGCACAGAATACAAATAAAATAAGATAGCAAAAGCATTGCACTTGCACAAACATTACTATTTAAATCAGTATCTCTCCATCTAGCCATGAAATTCAGACAATAAGACAGTCACGGGGTATTCAGTGCACAGAATGCAAATAAATAAGATAGCAAAAGCATTGCACTTTACTATTTAAATCAGTAGTTAGTTACAACTTTGTTGGATAATGAGAAATGTGTTTTTCAGATATGAATCTCACCACATCTGTCTGCCATGCTGTCATAGAAGAGCCAGGAGCAGGGATCAGGGCCGTACTTCACAAAGGACACGTAGTGGCTGGTGTGGATGCAGAGCACAGCGAACAGCTGCATGAGGTGCCGGGGCACAGGGGCATCGGCGGCCACCTCCGCTGGCACTGCCAGGGCTCTGGGGCAGTGCCCCTGCCGGGAGGGATAGGTGTGCACCTGTAGTGGGGTGGGGGGGGGGAGTGGATTCAAAAAGGAGGGGAATTCAATAATTCAATAATTCAATAAAAATCCACTTCTATTGCCAGTAAAAAAAAGTCACTGTTGTAATTCATATTCAGGAGTCATACTGCAGACAGTTTACCTGTGTATTGCAGGTAGTGCAGAACTGTTTGATTCTCCCTGGTTGAAGCTTGCGGTCCTGTAGGCACTGGGGGCATTCATACTCTGCCAAGCGGCCACAGAGAAAGCACTCTCGGGGCGCTGTTTGGAGAAGGAGGTGGGCATGGGTCACTCAACCTTCAAAAATGTTGCCACTGCTTTGCCAAGTGGTATACATGCATACAGGTGCTATGGGTTTTACACCAACGTTTATGTCAGCGGTCTTGACTGACTCACAGTTGTATAACAGATCTGTGATGTCAAGCTCTGTAGAGGGGATGATGTGAGGGAACATCTTGTACTTCTTTCCAAACCTTGGCATCTGGACCATGAGGCAGGATGGGATCTAAGGGACATTAATAGACAACAACGTTAGAGGAATTTAAAACATGGGCAGCCTACAAGGCCTAATAAATACTGTTCCTTAGATAACCTTGCAATGGCCACACCCACCTCCTCAAACTTGAGGTCACATGACAGGAAGGAAGTCTCCAGCAGCTGTTGGACAGTAGGAGTCTGTCCCACCTGCTCCTTCTCCAGAATAATCTGGAAGGTATAGGCATCCTGAGACGTCTCGCTGATCGACCTGTGGACAGAGACAAGTCTCAATGAGTGAACCAACTCCACCATAACAAGGCAAGGCTATTTGTATAGCACATTTCATACAACAGGGGCAATTCAAAGTGCTTTACGTACATTATTACATTATTTAAAAATACAGCAAGAAGAGCATAGTAAGAAAATAAAAATGACAATGAATAAAAGCAAATATAAGAAGTAAATAGATAAAACATTTAATAAGACAATAGTTAATGGAAAAAAAGACATTGATAGAAGTGTTTGTGTTTAATCATAACTGATGCGAAACATGAAGGTTTTTAGCTTAGATTTAAATATTTTAAGGGTTTGGGCCTGTTTGATTTCACAACACAGCTGCTGTCACAGATAAGGAGCAGGTGCAGTAGCCTACACCCTGTACATACAGGGTTCCCGCGCTGGTCTTAAAAAGCCTTAAAGTCTAAAATCCAGCAATCCGATTGACAAGGCCTAAAAAGGTCCCAAGTTTCAGTTATTAGGTCTAAAAAATTAGGTGCTAGGTCTAAGAAATTAGATTAGCTTGTCCTGCAAGGAAATCAGTCCGACCACATCTATTTACGTGGAAATGAATCAAGCTGGAACCCAAAAAATGCCAATTCGCTGGCCCCGGGAGAAATGATTGGCGAACGAAGCTACGGCAGGATGACAAAAAGCTACCCTATGGTGTCGCGAATAGGTCTAAAAATCTATTCAAAGAGGTCTAAAAAAGGTCTAAAGGTCTTACATTTGACTTGTTGAAACTTGCAGGAACCCTGTACATAACGGAGCAGATATAATAGAGGAAAGAGAAGCTAAAAGTAATATAAGGGCTCAAACCTGAGCTTAAGCAATGGCTCCATGCAGAGTACAAGCTGCAGAAGAATGGTGATGAACTCCTCAGGGTCTGCAGGGAAGCAGGATGACACCATCAGGGTCATTCACAGGCTGACTCAGGAGCACGGTTACAGAGTACGTCATTTTGATGTGTATGTGGTTTACCTTTCAAATTACTTTGAAGTTAAATAACGCAGTCATTTAAAATAATATAACTACATTTGGAAATCATTTCTTGTTGTCAAGTATCAAAGCCATGGGTATATTTATAAATTTAGTCATATTTTAATATTGTAGTATTTATTTCTAATCCAGAAACCTCTATCCCCATTATTTTAGATTTAATTAAAAGGTTTTGCTCTTGTTATGGCTGCAAAACGTATGTAAAATATAGCTGCAAGCAGCGGTGACCTTGGGTCCAAGCCTTTCTGCTTTCATCTGAATAACAGCCTTGTTTTATAAGTCATCACATCGAGGTTAGGCAACACACCATCACTGTCTAGGGCTGCCAATCTGAAAGCGCAGGTGGCAGGATTTGAACCAGGGCTGCCATTGGTCGGTATGTATTACATAGATTACTAGACCAAACATGTATATGTTACGGTACATGTGGGAATACGGTACATGTGGGAAAACTAGGGTTAGGGTTAGGTGCTACGTCGACTTCGTACATGCTGGCATGTCTAACCCTAACCCTAATCCTAACCCTACCCCTAACTGTAGCAGCCTAGCACCTAACCCTAGTTTTCCCACATGTACCGTATTCCCACATGTACCGTAACATATTTATGAATTGTAGAATATAATAGGTAATATGCTTCCTATATTACCATGATAGGAATATGTTGCATCTGGAGCCCCTTCAGAGCTTGGACCCATAATAAATCAGAAGCTATGCCCCATGATTCTGTTATCTTGAGGTAAAAATGTATTCCTGTCTTAAGGAAAGGTCAAGGACGATTTAGACAGATGGATGGATTTGCCAATCTCATGGATTGGAAGAGTCAATCTTAGTCATCTTAATGTGTTTCCAAGGCCTCTGTATCCTCTCCAGATGCTCCCAATATATTTACTCCAAAAGACCATTAATGAACTAATAATAACGTAACAAAATATCTCTCAGATTTGATATGGCACAGGAAGAGACCAAGGCTGCAAACTGCAGCTACCATATAATCAATATACCATATAATATCATATACCATATCATCTAGGAGGCCTGATATAACCTAACTTGTTTTTTTATAATAAGATCTTGTGTAAAGAGCACTATGAAATGTGTGTGAGTGTACCTTTTTCCTCTGTTACAAAGGTGTTGCATCCAAGTTGCTTACGGAAGTTCATTACGCTCTCCGCAGGCACAAAACCTTGTCTATGGAAAACAGATATGGAAAACAGATACGCAGATGGAAAGATATCACTTTCAATGGATGAGAGACAAACAAACACACTCTGTCACATGGACACACACAATAGGAGGCAGTCACCCATATGGAGCGCATTTAACCTGAACATACTGTATTTACATTGCCAGTGCTATATCACATGTTATGCACAAATGCTATTTTGTAGACCAGCAGATAATACAAAACAAGCCTGCCTCAAGGACAAGAAGATCTAAAAACTGCACATGCAGAAAACGTTTATACCTGCGCAAAGGGTTGACAATGTCTTTCCTGAGAGTGCGGGTTATGTCCTGTTCTGTTTCGGAACGCGGGTGGCAGATACTGTCCAGGGTCATGGACGAGCTGAACAGACTGAGGGGGGAGGACAGTTTTAGCTTTGTTAGCTCAGTAGTTTGTGACGTTAGAATTATAAGGTTCTATCTCCATTTTGGGTCAAAATTTAGTTTTTTTTACATAATCTGATCCATTAGGTGTTTATTAATGCCTGTGTGGTGTTATTCTTAAAATGTTGACATTTTTGAGTTAGTAATTCATAAAATACAAAGGTTCCATCTCACCAAACATAATGGAATGTAAAAACTTTGACGCTCAATATCTCTGAACTACCCTAAACGGACATAGAACCTTATTATTCTAAGCTCACGAGTTGTCATGAAGCAGCATTGTGATTTGCTCTTTTTCTAACCCTTTTTTTGGAAGATGGGCTCAAAGACAATTCTGCCCGTTATTACATTTTCATGCAATCGTGAGAAAATGGTAAATGGACTGCACTTATATAGCGCCTTTTTTGCTCCTCCAAAGCTCTTTACAACGGCCTCTCATTCACCCATTCACCCATTCACACACACATTCACACACAAAATGGCGGCAAAACCGAGTGGCCAGAGAGGGCTGAGTTAAGTGTACCTGAAGAGAGTGACGTCGAGGTAGCAGGAGTTGTAGTGACCCTGGATCCCCTTCATTCTGCCGACTAACAGAGACAGGGCCGCCGACTCCGGGATAGGAGGGACGTTCTCGTCTATTTCTTCTAATGGAGGGACTGAAACAGAACATCACAAAACTGCCAAGTGATTTTGTTGCCTCTAGGTACACATAAATCACATAATCTACATACAACACGTAACCAATGTTTGGTTCGGTTCTTTCGGTTGGAGTTTGGTTGATGTTTTTATGAAATGAAAGCGTAAAATATGATTATTATATTGTTATTATTACCTGAGATTACGTTCCAGTGTGTGTATGTGTGTTAGATCATGTGAGGAAGTGTCTAACCTTGGGGGAACTCTGTAGGTTTGAGGGTCTCTTTTTCAGAGGGGGAGCACAGGAACCTCCCATCCGGTCTGCACTTAGTGAGGGGTACGAACAAGGCCCTTCTCCCTTTACAGGTGAAATACTGCTGGTCTCCATACTTCCCATCTGAGCAACCGTTCACCTCGTAATCCTGAGAGCATGAAGTGTCAAAACAATCACTGTTTTAAACAGAATAGCTGATCACGTACCATCAATCTGACGTATCAAATCAGATACATGTACCGGTATACAGTATAGAGGTCTCAGAGAGGAGAATATAAAAAACACAACCATAGCTTTCACAGTTAACTTACCAGCTCAATTCCTGCCCAGTCATTTTTCTTCCCTTTGAGGGTCCCCATCCACCGGATCACCCCATACACTGTCACCCCAGTGTCGGACACAACCTCCACCATGGATCCCACCTCGAAAGAAGGTACAGGTGACTGGGTTTGGGTTTGGCTTTGAGTGGTACTCTGGTGTGTACTGGTCTGGCTCTCTCTCCCTTCTTGTTTGCGAGACCTCATATTGGGCATGGAGTTATTGCGTGATACCACCTTTTTGTTCACACCTGGAGGGGATTAGAAAGGAGTTATTGCGTGATACCACCTTTTTGTACACACCTGGAGGGGATTAGAAAGACACATGTCATGGTTTCTCCGCTTATCAGTTGTCATGTGTTCTTTGTCATGAGACTGACCTCCGGTAAACACGTCTCTATCTCCGTAGGAGGTATGCAGAGAATTTGAGAAGCACACAATGTACATGAATCTCTCTGACATGCCACGAGCACCTGGGCCAGTTTTTCCGGTTATGTAAAAAAACGCTCCCTGTGCCCCTACTCTGTCTAGTCACAAGCCCCACTGATATGCTTGGGAAGTGATAGCAATTTGAAGAATTGTTTTTGAAAAGAAAGTTTGAAATGAGATCATAACACCACTGAAAGCTTGACAACTGAGATTGATTCATTTCGCCAGGAACCAGAGCTTCCCTTTTTTTCTAGGACTGAATACAGCAGAACATGTGTACAATACTGTAGCTGCATAGTATAAGTATGAGCGTTCAAACCGAGCCACACTAGCATGTTAACCCATGTCTGAATGGTTCTCCATGGACGCTTGCAGTACTGACCCTCAGAGTGGCCGTCCCTCCAGCGAGGCCCAATGGGTACTGAGTAAGCCGGGACCACCTGGACGATGTCTGCGGAACTAAACAGCGGGAGAGGGGCTGGTGGCTTCTGAGAGGACACCTTCTGATCAGAGTCATGCTGAAACAGACAGGAAACATGACAAACTGAACTGAGGTTCATTCAATCAACTTACGATCTCAACAGTGTGCTGTTTTATTAGTTTTATTAGTTGGAAATGCAACAACAGCTCCTGAGCCACTGGAAAATTAGCTTTGCCCCGGGTTATCAATATCAGGGTCATGGAAAGGTTATGTGGTTAGATAAACATGTTGAACTTCCTCTTAGAGGGAAACACAAGATCACAAGAACCTATCTTTATATTCCTATCCGGGGCTGTCACTTCCTGAATGGCTAATAAATCAATACAAGGGTTTAATTACAGCACAACCAGACAGGCGTGTCAATTTCTGCCTTTTTGTGAACCATCATGTCAAATGACATCAGTGAGGACAACCTGAGACACCCAATGATTACATGCATAGATTTAATTCATGCCTCGACATAGTTTATATATATGGCAGTGTCATCGACGAATGACGATACAGACACTACGACTCACCACGAACTCGACGTCAAAGCCGAGCATCAGCAGGTCCCCTTGGTTCTCCTTCCTACCGACCAGCATCAGGTTCTTGACCAGTCCAGGCTGGTGACCCTTCTTGTACTTCACCACCACTAGGTCGTCCTGAGAGAGCTCGCTGATGGCGGCGAACAGCTGGGGGTTAGCCAGGAGCTCCAGGCGTTTGCTGGCGGGGGAGATGAAGAGCAGGAGCTGGGCCTGGTGGCGGGACAGCGGATACACGTCCTCCCTCTTCACCATTCCCCCGCTCTTGGCGCTAGTGCCATGGCTGTACAGCAGTCCCATGAGCTCCCCTTGCTTCGTCTCCGACTCCACACGGCCGACACATCCTCTGGAGAAGCATTTTCTCGCCTTCCCCCGTGTCACTATGAAGAACTTGTCCCTTCCTTCTCCTTTAGGGCTAGGTTCTCCTTTAGGGATAGGGTCTCCTTTAGACTCCATTGAGTTCGTCTTCTAAAGCACACTACAGTCTTGCTGACAGGTGATCCACTGGTTGTGTGGTCCAGTAACAGGCAGGAAAACCCTCTAAGAGAAGGAAGGAAATTATAAAAGTTATGATTCTATTTTTTCTCATTGTTCTCCTCTCTTGTTTATGAGAATGTGTGAAGTCACAGTCATCTCTCATAGAGCTGTCATATTCAAAAGGACATTCAATGGAAAGCTTCTATCCATGACAGAACAATAAATAGGAGTGATATAAATATCTGACTGCCATAAGATATCATATCACCTATAAAATACATTTTTAAAAATTAAATAAAAAATCACCTATAAAATAAAATAAAAAGTTAATATAGACCATCCATCATTTACCTTTAAGGCAATGTTATTACTCTTGTTCTGAGTTGTCATTCAATTGTGATTTTATTACAATTATTAATGTTACATCACCAGGAAGAAATTGTTTAAAACAAAAATGGTACAAATACCAAGAGCCCCATCTGGCATTGCCTACTGTAGCCTAAACTGTTTTTTATTTTGTTAAACATCCCTGCCTTAAGTGATGTTGTTACTTTTGCAATGAACATAATAGGATAGAATTTAAAAAACATTTTACTGACCGTTTCTTAGGCGTCCGAAAAGCACTTTTACTCCAACGCAGAAGACATGCTGATAACTGCAAAGCAATCTGAGCATTTATCACTGAGTGTCGTTTGGAAGCAGGAAGTACAGCTGCTGATATAGACATGGCCATGAGATAAGACGCCCACATGTGCCCAGCCTCCCTGTCTAGATACTGGGGGGGGTTGAGTCTCGGCCCTGGAAGCGCTTTCACATGCCATTATGAAATTATGAAATTATGAAATAAACATAGGCCTGAATGACACCTATGACCTATACTAAAATATCACGTTTAAGGTTAAAACAACGCCAATTGCTCTTTGTTTTGTTGCCTTCCATGATTAATGCATTCCTATTTAGCCAGAGGTACAGTATTTCAGTATGCTCTGGTTGATAGACAGGGAACAACAATGCTCGCCTGAAAGATCGGAAGATAATACTATTATATCATCATGTAACATGTTTTGGCAATTCATAGTTTTGCTTGAGAGCAGTGCCCTCTAGTGGCCACATCACAATGAGAATCTACCATAACATTGGCTTGAATGTGCTATACTCATATCAGGTGGTTATGCTTTAGATATAATAATAATAATAATAATAATAATAATAATAATAATAATAATAATACATTATTATTCAGATATCATGAAACTTTTAGGGGGAAAACTTTGCTTTTAATAACCTTTTGCTTATATTGTCTCAACATTTAGTAAAATGACAATCATGATTTTTGACCGTTATTTGAGTTACATTCCAATCAAAACCACTGCTTATGTTCATATACACTAAACACAAATATAAACGCAACACTTTTGTTTTTGCTCCAATTTTTTCACGAGTTGAAATCAAAGACCTAAGACTTTTTCTATGTACACAAAAGGCCCATTTCTCTCAAATTGTGTTCACAAATTTGGTTAAATCTGTGTTAGTGAGCACTTCTCCTTTGCAGAGATAATCCATCCACCTGACAGGTGTGGCATATCCAGATGCTCATTAGACAGCATGGTTATTGCACCAATGTGCCTTAGGCTGGTCACAATAAAAGGCCACTCTAAAATGTGCAGTTTTATCAGACAGCACAACGCCACAGATGTCGATTTGAGGGAGCGTGCGATTGGCAGGAATGTCCACCAGAGCTTTTGCCATAAGTCGTCTCCAAAGGCGTTTCCGAGAATTGGAATTGGAAACGCCTTTGGAGACAGCTTATGGTAGAAAAATGAACACACCAGCAACAGCTCTGGTGGATATTCCTTGAGTCAGCCAATTGCCAATTGCACGCTCCCTCAAAACTTGCAACATCTGTGGCATTGTGCTGTGTGATACAACTGCACATTAGAGTGGCCTTTTATTGTGACCGGCCTAAGGCACATACTGTATGTGCAATAATCATGCTGTCTAATCAGCATCTGGATGTGCCACACCTGTCAGGTGGACGGAGAAGTGCTCACTAACACAGATTTAACCACATTTGTGAACACAATTTGAGAGAAATAGGCCTTTTGTGTACATAGAAAAAGTCTTAGGTCTCGGATTTCAAACTCATGAAAAATTGGTTGTGTTTATATTTTTGTTCAGTGTAGAAACATTAAAAGGCACATTTTCACAGAATAACTAGGCTACTAAGTTATTCTATAAAGCTACTATCCAATGCACGAGGGTCTCCCATGCCCCTGATGATGTCATTGGTCCGCTGGATACCATGCACCAGGGAGAGAGTCCCAACCCTTTGGACAACATGGCCCATCTGACGCAACACCTGCATATCCTCCTCCAGGAATCCAGCTGAGGGGAGAAAGTTGGGGAGAGCAAAACGTATCAAAAGATTGACAGACAAGCGTTTCTATTCCCTGTCTAATAATAATAATAATAATAATAACTTTATTTGTATAGCGCTTTTCCTGCAAACGTTGCAGCTCAAAGTGCTTTAATCATTATATAATCTTAATTTTATTATTCAGTCATTTAAAGGCAATATTAAAAAGATGGGTTTTTAGTCTTGACTTGAACATATTTGCTGAGGTTGCATCCCTAATGTAAACTGGCAGTGCATTCCACAATTTGGGTGCATAAAATGAGAATGCAGCCTCACCAAATCTCTTCTTTTGTACATGTGGTACACAGAGAAAACCAGCGTCAGAAGACCTGAGAGCTCGATTGGGCTGATATGCTAGCAAAAGGTCTTTCAGATATTCTGGTGCTAGGCCAGTGAGAGCTTTATAAACAAGCAGAAGGATCTAAGTTACATACAGCATTTACATACAGCATTTGATAACAGATCACAATAAAGAGGGTAAATAGCTTTCACACTGTTGAGAGTTTTGCATAACAGTTGCCTTTCACCAGTCAGGAATATCAGATATGCTCACAGTCCACGAGGAGGCGGCTTGGCAGAAGCTGAGGATGCAGCCGTCCCAGGCCGATGCTGTCGTTCAGATTCTTGTGGAATGATAAAACATTAATCAAGACCTGAAACACAAAACACACATGACAAAGCCATTGGCACAGAAGGAGGATTTGAGATCATTGCCTTGATCCGAGACAAATGAAATCCTCATGTGTTGAAATTAAGTCGTCAGATGTACTACAGGCCTTCCAACATTGCAAATCAGTATGAATACGTGAGTTTAGAATTATTAGAAGGTTCTATCTCCGTTTAGGGGAGTTCAGAGATATTGAGCGTCAAAGTTTTTACATTCCATTATGTTTTGTGAGATGGAACCTTTGTATTTTATTAATTACTAACTAAAACATGTCAACATTTTTCAAAATAACACCACACAGGCATTAATAAACACCTAATGGATCAGATTATGTAAAAAACTAAATTTTGACAAAAATGGAGATAGAACCTTATAATTCTAACGTCACAAATAGTACTGGAGCATTTAAGGGAGGTGTGGCAGACCTGGGTTATCCCACTCAGACCACGGTCTCCATTAGAGGACGCCAGGGCTATGTAGACCCCACATACACCCACTGATGGTGTCACTACTGTGGGCATGAGAAAGGACAGGGGCCTCCTCTTTGGCTGGAGCCTATTCCTCTGCAAAACACACAACAATGTTGATAAGAGACTTAGAAGTGTGATATTTCTATCACTCCCATGTAACTGATGCTGTAGATTGACATTTCCTTTCTTACTGGGGATTGAGACGGCAGAGTAGCACAATCTAATGTTATTAAACGAATGTAGTTTGGAATTCTGTATTGTATTGGGTGGGAAAGGAGTCAGGTGATTGGTTGCTCTACCGGGTTGGGTTTCTGGAGCAGTCCCTGGGTTTTATTTGACCAGGAGAAATCCAGAATCTGGCTGTTGAGGAGAATGCCCGACGGAGTCAATATTCTACTTCCAAAGGGCCTATTCAGTGAGCTGTAACATCAAAAACGAACAAATACAGTATAAGAAAAAAGTGTCTGTACTTCCACTACACACATTACGGTAATGTTGTTCTGAAACATGTGCTTCGTCTCTTTCAGGTATGAACTCCTCCGTCACAGCACCTTGCCACAGACACAATGAGGTTGTCCGCGCCCATGACCATCACCTGACTGGCCTCAGCTCCACTCTGCAGGTCGAACAGAGGAGAGAAGTGTCCTGGAGGAGACGCATGGGAGGCGTTGATCAACTGGCGTAACACTGCAGCATGTGACTTGCTTTAACAGAGGTAGAGGAGACAACAGTTAAATGGTAAATGGACTGCACTTATATAGCACCTTTTTTGCTGCTCCAAAGCGCTTTACAACGGCCTCTCAATCACCCATTTACACACACATTCACACACAGTTGCGGCAAACTGCCATGCAACGCTCACTGGGAGCAATTTTGGGGTCCAGTGTCTTGCCCAAGGACACTTCGACACGTGGCCATCCGGGGCTCGAACCGCTGATCTGCCAACCTTGTGATCATTAGACGGCGACTCTTTTTTTAATTTATTTTTTAATATTTTATTATAAAAAATATTCTTTTAAATACAATCATAGCTATACATATTCATACATGTTCATTTTAGACGGCGACTCTACCTCCTGCGCCACAGTTAACTGCTCACAGAAATTCATGGTCTATATTGATTAAAGACTATGAATGTATTATAACATACAGCTGGAAATAAAGATTATCCACCCATTTAAATAAATATGATGTAAAGGAGTAAATACAAAAATAATGGTAACTGTGTATTTACATAGATAAAATCTCAAGTGATATTATTGATCAGGTCTATAGTGTAAGCACATACTGTATTACCTTAACATCTTGGAGAGCAGCTCAGAGACTGAGGAGTCATTCAAAGGATCTCCTAACCCACTGGCCATAGCCAGTGCTGCTTTCAGAGACTTCAAAATGAATGTTATTAAGTTTTTAAATGGCAAACCTTATCCATTGTAATGCACAAGAGTCTTATTTCAGAGCATAACATGCAGTACCTCAGCAATCCAGTGGTGGGCGCTAGGCGTATATGCTGTGTTGTTGCCTTTGAGGTGGATCTGCTCCAAAATGTTGAGGGCGGAGATCAGAGCAGCACCGACAGATGGCGGAGGGGGCACGAGAACTCGAAATCCTGGGGGGAATTTGATACCAGGAATATGAATATCAAATACAGTACATTGTCATACAGAGAATAAGACGAATGCATCTGCCTCTTGCAGATTTTTTAAAAATGTAATCTCTCAAAAGTGAAAGCAAGAGGATTGAGGATACCACCAATTCAAGCTTTGGATCATGGTACAGCTAATCCCCACTCACTCAAGGTCAATGTTAATATAAATAATAATAATAATAATAATAACAACTTTTTATTTGTATAGCACTTTTCCTGCAAATGTTGCAGCTCCAAGTGCTCCAATCATTATATAATCATAATTTAATGATTTAGTCATTTAAAGGCAATATTAAAAAGATGGGTTTTTAGTCTTGACTTGAACATATTTGCTGAGGTTGCATCCCTAATGTAAACGGGCAGTGAAGACACAATTTGGGTGCATAAAATGAGAATGCAGCCTCACCAAATCTCTTCTTTTGTACATGTGGTACACAGAGAAAACCAGCGTCAGAAGACCTGAGAGCTCTATTGGGCTGATATGCTAGCAAAAGATCTTTCAGATATTCTGGTGCTGTGCCAGTGAGAGCTTTATAAAGAATGATGAGTTTACCCTTATACAGACTGGTCAGAGGCTGCTCTACTACGGCACTGTAGTTGTTGAGATCCTCCGTGGTTAAAACTCCACCATTTTCTAGCACCTATAAATTAAATGATGACACTGGTAAATCGTGACGTTAGAATTATAAGGTTCTATCTCAATTTTTGTCAAAATTGAGTTTTTTACATAATCTGATCCATTAGGTGTTTATTAATGCCTGTGTGGTGTTATTTTTTTTAAATGTTGACATTTTTGAGTTATTAATTCATAAAATACAAAGGTTCCATCTCACAAAACATAATGGAATGTAAAAGCTTTGACGCTCAATATCTCTAAGTGGAGATAGAACCTTATAATTCTAAGCTAAGAAATGTTTCTACATCTTTGCAATTTTCAATGCAATTAATTGATGTTCACGTTCACCTCATTGGCTATTTCCTGCGTTATGTTCCCATTGTAGAATTCGGACACTCCGGCCTCCAGGACAGCAGCCAGGCGGGGTGTTCTCAGTAGAGAGCCAGGAGGCAGAGCGTGACCACCGGGTAAGAACATGTCCCTGAAGCGCCCTGACATATTCTGACCTTTTATCTTGGATATGGCCTCGGCTGCAGGATTGAAGGCAAGGCAAAGCAAGGCAAGTTTATTTGTATAGCACATTTCATACAACAGGGGCAATTCAAAGTGCTTTACTTACATTATTTAAAAATACACCAAGAGGAGCATAGTAAGAAAATAAAAATGACAAAGTTTGTAAGTGATATTTGAGTGATACCAAGCCAGGGAGCACTCGGCCTAGACCAGTTGCTCCGGGGCGCTTTACTCAACTATCCCTTTTCTGACACTATTATTTTCATACAACACAAAATGTCATCAAACTCTTCTCAGTATGAGAAGTGATGTCAGTGACTGAGATGAGGGATAATTCGACGTACCAAGACTGTGAGATACATTAAAGCCGGCTTTGGCAACATCGGCTGCCCTTCTGACCAAATCCTTCCATGGCAGACTAGGGTGAAATAACAACATTGAACTAGTATACTTTTACAATCAGGTAGAATAAAAAGCTTCACAGAATAGTCTAACACAGTGGCTTTCAACCCTCTCCTCGGGGACCACCAGCCATTCCACATATTTGATCTGTTCCACCACCAGCACACCTGATTCAACTAATCAAGTGCAAAGCAATTATGATTTGTACTTGATTAGTTGAATCAGGTGTGCTGGTGGTGGAACAGATCAAATATGTGGAACGGCTGGTGGTCCCCAAGGAGAGGGTTGAAAACCACTGAACATATTATTTTAATATCCAGGTGTAGAAATATATAATACATAAATAACATATTTGTTTTTGTTTTGACAAGATCTCTGCAACATGGTGCACACTGATGATAGTACCTTACCTCCCATACAGTTCATGAGCTTCGTGCAACCCCCTGAGCATGCCTGGTACCCCTACAAGCAGACCTGGCTGGTGGAGGTAAAGGTGGAGGTGACTCAGTTAAAGAACAGCTTTAAGCCAGAACAGCATTATTGTGCTGAACTGCAAGTGAATCTAGATCACTTGTCTGCATCTCCCTCAAAGATGATTACCTTCAGCTCCAAATTATATCGCAACATCTCGTCCCGGATGGAAGATGGAGCAGTGGTCTGAAAGTTAATCATCCTGCTTCCATTCCTCACGATGTCATGAACCAGCATCACTCCTCCTCTACAGAGTCAAGATCATCGATATGAATAAAATCAACTGGACCATGATCTCTCTACATCATTACCTCTTACAATGCGTGAGCTTAGAATTATAAGGTTCTATCTCTGTCTAGGGTAGTTCAGAGATATTGAGCGTCAAAGCTTTTACATTCCATTATGTTTTGGGAGATGGAACCTTTGTATTTTATGAATTACTAACTAAAAAATTTCAACATTTTAAAAATAACACCACACAGGCATTAATAAACACCTAATGGTTCAGATTATGTAAAAAAACTAAATTTCGACAAATGGAGATAGAACCTTATAATTCTAACGTCACGAATGGTTAGCATGCCATTACAGTTACTATGGCGACTCACATTTAACACACAAAAGTCCCTTACCCACCAATACCTGACACATGTGGATGGACTATGCCCAGGCACAGGGCTGCAACAATCGCCGCATCGACACTGGAGCCCTGGTCGTTCAGAACACTACGTCCAAGCAGCGTACAGTGTTCATGGTCTGTCACCAACGTGCTCTCCTTGGAGACCTGACCCCATGATAGTTGGGATAAATTTAAAAAAAAATGTTTTGAGTGGGGCAGTCCCACTCATATTTTGCATTCCATTGGACAGATATAGTGAAGACAGACAGGAAAGTAAGGAGGAGAAGGGAGAGAGGACATGTCAGCAGGGCATGGGCCGGATTCAAACCCATGCCGACATGGGCATATGTATGCACTGTAGACCGCGGTGCTAGACCACTGGACCACCCCAGGCCACAAATTGGGATACATTTTAACTACAACAGTGGTAGTAGTGGTGGAATTCAGTTATGGAATTCGTTATGAAAAAAGTAAATGTCCAACTCTGTAATAGGTGTAGTTGCACTACCCAAGGAATGACCGGACAAAGAGCCCAGTGGAATCGAGACGTTGTTCATTTGTGCATCTACATTAAATCACTGGAAAATCATGTTTGTTTGTTTGTTTTTCTGTCCAAAAATCTAATTGCACAAGGGGTTCACAATTTCAAGCAGCACTGTATACGTTTCCTTTTGCACAAGTAAAATTCATTAAATCATATCCAATTCAGTAGGAGACGTGTACACATGGAGAAGGAATGCATACCTCATTTGTGCCAAGGTAAATCTGCAGGACCATAGCAATGGTGACTGCTAGGGCTATGGTGAAGGCTGCAGCGTAGATAGGCCATAACCCATCCTGCCAGGGGCCACATCTACTGGGCCCCCCAGAGAGGGGGTCCCTATCTGTCTCTCTGAGGGAGGAGAGTTCTGGGCCAATCAGGTCTGGGCTGTCAGAGGACAGCTGTTTCAGATGGATGACCTCCTTTGCCAGACTGCCGAGGGGTAGGTCAGGGGTCAGGCCAAGGGTACCTGGAGAGGGAAGAGATTTTATACCACCATCCATGGGATATGATAAGTGTTATGTTGTGGGTTAATTAGTGGTTTCTTAGGATCTTAGTTGACATCAGTTACATTCAGGTAGGTGAGTGCAATGAACTGAACACTGCAGATGAAAATGCTACGACTATCTTTCGGAACATTCCACAATGGTGTGCCACTACTAGCTCTGGCAAATATTGAATTGCTGCCCTAGTAAGTAAGTAAAGCTTTATTTATATAGCGCCTTTCGTACATGAAATGCAACTCAAAGCGCTTTGGCCTCATACCTTTATCCTGACCATGCTCCTTCTGTGAGATATTGCAGTCTTTGGTCAGTACGTCACCCACGGTCAACTGTGATAATCCCTCAAAGCTTTTGTAATTGACTGGTGACTGACTGCTGCTCAGTGTGGTGTTAGAATTCACGTCCATTGTCCCCAAATTCTAGAATACGACTCAAAAGAACTCTGGAACTCTGGTTATCTGATAAGACCGACGTGAAAGTTCCATATGGCAAACATTCCTCCTAGCTGCACCTTGCCAACAGGTCAATAATGAAACATAACAGGTGTAATGAATTTTCAGCCAATGAGATCACCCCAGTCATTATTCAATTACCATAAGGTACTTATTTCAGGGTAAATCAAAACTGTGTTCAATGTTATTTAAAACTCTGTCAGACATGCTGTCATAGATGACCTAGACTAATTGACAAACATGGTACACATACAGAGATACGTGTTGCAATACAAAAGCATGTGATTGAACAGGCTGAAACTAAACTGCATGGCTGAGATTCGTCTACTTTGCATTCGGGGAGCAACATTTTTGTTGCATTCAAGTAAGCAAAGTTCAGCATTGTCAAAAATGTTCTTGAGGTGTACTCTGCAATTGACACATTTAGTTCATAGCTTTGACATTATGTTGAAGTTGGTCTTTGTTTTAGCTTGTTTGTGAAATGTATTAATGATGCTGGTCACAAAGCCATTATTGTGCAGTCCTGAGTCAGCCTGAGCGTCACAATACAAAGGAATAGACAATGATGCGATCATTTAGCTCATCCATTTTTATTGCTGTACGGAATTGTTTTAAGCCCAGGAACTAGTCTTACATCTAAGTGCAAGTTGTCTAAGTTGTCTAAGCTTTCTCAGCATGTTTTTGATAGTTCCTTCCAAAGGCTTGGCTTTACACAAACGTGCATGCCACTCAAATAATGCTGTTTAGGAGCCACATACACAATCAATCACATACAGTTTGCTCTCATTTCATATAAACTCCTCCCCAAAAGTTTGGAAACGTTATTTCGGTCGATTATTCTTTATTATTATTTGGCACATTTTTGTTGGGCCGCTACCCACACGTTTAGCTGTGTTGCTCTTTCCACGAATACATGATCCTTACAAGTTGTACCTCGTTGTAAAAGTGACTAATCTGGCTTTCCAACGATATAAAATACAATACCAATTGGTATTATTAAAGGGGAGGAATAATCGACCGAAATAACGTTTCCGAACTTTTTTTTAGGAGTTTAAAATACAGCCTTTCTCTTTACTCAGTTATAATATAGATTCAAATATCATTTTAGCTGCCGATTAACAGATACAAATGATTGATATCAAGCATTTCATATCAAATGTGGTAGGCGGGAATTTTTACATAACTTTATCTAAACCAAAAGAGTATTGAACTGTGCAAAGTGTGGTTGTAGCTGGACTTTATTTTGATATGTTCCAACACATCACCAAATCAAAGTCTGTTGCGTGTGTGTGTTTGAGCATGTGTGTTGCTTATGTGTGTGTATGCGTGTGTATGATCGTGATCTGAATGTTCCGTTTCTTGTGTTAGAAGCGCTTCCTGCTGTTGGGAGTGTCAGTGCCTGAAGTTGCGGTGCTTATGTGTGTGTATGCGTGTGTATGATGTGATTTGAATGTTCCTTTTCTTGGGTTAGAAGCGCTTCCTGCTGTTGGAGTGTCAGTGCCTGAAGTTGCGGTGCTTATGTGTGTGTATGCGTATGATCGTGATCTGAACGTTCCTTTTCTCGTGTTAGAAGCGCTTCCTGCTGTTGGGAGTGTCAGTGCCTGGAGTTGCGGTGGCCTGGCTGCTGGAGGTAGGTGGTGGTGCGTAAGCGGGCGGAGCGTCGCTGGGCTCGCTGGCGCACACAGTTCTGGCGCTGGATACAGTTCCGTGCGAGGTGCCGCCGTTCTGACTGAGCCTGAACTCTCTGGACACGGGCCAGCTGCGTCACCTTAGCCAAAGGTCCTGCCTGGGACACTGACCCACGAATGACCTCGCTGGCTGTGCTACTTCTTTGGGATGGGATCTCTGGTTCTGACGTCCTGGAGAGACACAGACATGTATAAGAATGTACATGCATATATAAGAGCACTCAGCCTGCAGTACATTTTCTGATTCTGCCATTCTCTCTCACCTGACGTCCGTTTCCAAGCTTGTTACATTCTCCTCAGTAACAGGTGGGTTGGAGGGACACACCTGATCCTTCACTGTATTCATACTAGCAATAACTGCCCCTGTAGAGCAACAGGATGACCATGATGAGAGGCAGGCTCTTAACAATACACCCACCGTCCAACAACTTTTTCCACCATCATTTGCAAAACAGATTCATACCAGAGATTTGTGTCTGAAAGACTATATTGATTGAAACACAGGCCCCCTGTCAATCAAGCCCGGATTATCCATATATTGCATCGGGTGAACGCCCTGGGGCACCAGCCAATGGGGGGGCACCAAATTATTCGGACAATGAATAGACCTTTAAAATATTTTGGGCACATTTTTAAAATATAGGCTATATTTACTGGAAGACATCCACACAGGTACAAAAGTAACGGTTATATTTCGGCTATCGTGTATAAAAAGATAAATAATTGCGAGTTCGGTGTAAGTGCCCCCCCCCCAGTCACAGACAAGTGCGCGATGACGCAGTGCCGCCAAACTATCAACGAAGAAATGAAAATGTACAGGCGACAACTGAGTGACTCTGCCAAGCGAAAAATTAAGCAAGGCAAAGACTCCAGACATACGGCCACTCTTAAAAATGTCCCAACAATTGGGATTTTTTAAATTTCACCTAGGCCTAAAATTAGCACCGAAGTTAACAGTGTGTGTGTGTGTGTGGGGGGGGGGCAGCAGAGCGAGCGAGCCCATTCACAGCCACACTGGAGCAAGTCTTGCTGAATGTGGAGTAAGTCAGAATGGTTCATGTCATGACCTGGGGTTAGACTTGTCGAATTGCCGGGGACAAAGTTACGACAACGCCAGTAAAATGGCGGGTAAATATAACGGCCTCCAGGCGCATCTTAAAAAAGCAAACCCCCTGATTCATTACGTGCCCTGTGCTGGACGTTCCCTTAATGCTGTCGGTGTAAACACCACATTAATAGCTGTAAGGATGCGAGTGATTTCTTTGACCTACTTCAGTCATTGTATGCGTTTTGTGCAGCATCCCCTCACCGATGGAGCCGGATATTTAAAAAGAAGGATGTGAACATCAGCAGGACTCTAAAACCACTGTCCAGTACTAGATGGAGTTGGAGGACTGACTCTACCAAAGCGTTGAGAGAGAACTATAGTGCAATAAGAGAGGCCTGATAAGAATAAGATTCCCTGCTGGCAATTGAATCCGAGTTGGTCAAAGAAATGGACTTTGAGGATTTAGTAAACGACTTTGCCTGCGTAAAATCAAGAAAAAAGAAGTTCTGCTAAAGGTAAGGCTTACTTCTGCTTATTTGGGGCTAATATGAGGCTGTGGCTGATTTGGGCCTGTGTGATGCACAGGGCTATAGCCTACGTCTGATACAGCATCACAGGGCTATAGCCTACGTCTGATACAGCATCACAAAGGTGAGCAGAGCGGCAGAGACAGGCTGTTTATTTCCATAATACCTGTAGTACGCTTCATTAATGCGGACAGAAAATATGTTCTTATTCTTCTATGCCTGCAACAGTCGTTATTGGACTTGGTTGGTATTGAGCTTGTTTTATTGTAGTATACAGTATGTGCATTTTCCCCCTTTGTTATGGTTTAGAATGTAGTCTCAGGCCATTTATGATGGAAATAATTAGCCTATATTTAGAAAGTCGTGTTGCATTGTGATGTGAGTTGCATTCAGATTTGAGCATCAGCCTGTACTGTAGTTATATGCTCTTGTAAATCTATGGGGTTTTGTAACCATAGTAAATATCACACTTTCACTTGCAAAGTAGGAGGGTGTGTGTGTTGGGGGGGGGGGCACACATCAAGTCTGGTCACCCTAGGGCACCCTAGGGGGTTAATCCGGGCCTGCTGTCAATACAAACAATCAGCAAACATGACACTTCAAGGTCAAGATTAACCCCCTATGTCCGCCGAGCGGAGCACACCAATGTCTCGTCTAGTCGTCCCCTGAGATACTTGCCTTGGTGGCTGACCAGTAGCCATCCCTCGTCTTCCTTGTCTCCAGGCTTGGGAATCTTCTGGTCTTCAGGGGTCTTCTCCTCTCCTCCTCCAAAAAACAGGCTGGTGAACTTTCGGAGCATGACTGGGTTGTTGTGTGAAGTTGTTGTGTGTGGTGTTCTCTCTCTGTTGGTGTAGAAAGATGCTGTTTCCCTTCACACAAAGACCTGGATGATGTGGAAGTTGGAGAAAATGTTGATCAAGTCTGTTCTGATTCCAATTACTTAAAAAAAACTAAAAACATATTGCCTAATTCACAGAGTTAAAACAATGTTATATATATGTTACGGTACATGTGTAACAGGGTTATAAATTATATTTAAGTTATAGGTTGAAGTTCATCTAAATAGTTTGCTTTTTATCATTTGGTAAAGTGTGTTGAATTGATTTACCCATGGCTGCATACGGTGTGTAGTGCCCCTAGTGGTGGTTTGACTGGCCGCATTTCTGTCCGGATTGTGAGGGGTTACAACTGGTGCCGTGACCCGGATTTGTATTGTAATTGTATAGGAGTTGTAACCCCTCACAATCCGGACAGACCAGGCAGCGAATTTGCGAAACCTAGGATGGTAGGGGGTGGCAGGGCAATACCGCTACCTGATTGGTTGGCGAAGCACTCCCTCATTGCCCCCTCATTGGCTGGCAATACCGCTACCTGATTGGTTGGCGAAGCACTCCCTCATTGCCCCCTCATTGGCTGGCGAGTCTACCATCTAAAGCCAGACTCCTTGCTATAAGCTATAGCTTGGGCTAACGTAAACGGCTAACGTAAACGCTAGCATGCGGCGTGTGAACGGGTTGAAATGCACGCCCAGAGAAGTTAGAAGTCATAAGGAAACATGTTTATTGACTGGGCAACACAGTGTAAAAATACACAGCTTCATAAAATAAACCAGAAACACTCATTCTGCAGTCTGCACGTTTTATTCCGATATTAACCACCCACAAACCATATTACTGCATAAGCAACCACACAGGGGAAATACAGTATCAAAGGAGCAGTACATTTCAGGAACATTTCAGAACTTTAGGAGTTGTTTAAACTTGAACTCTCTTAGATTATATTCAAGCCGATCTTCAGACTTAATGTTCATGGCTGCCTCGATCTTTTCCCTCTCTCGCTCGTCTTTTCCCTCGCTCACTTCTCCTTCAGTAGTCTACCTTAATTGATACAAAATGTAAAATGTTAGACATGTTAGAAGGGTGGGGAACAATGAGACTGTTACACTTAGAATGTGTTTTTGAGATTAGATTGCAAGTGGACAGCGAGAAACATTGCTGTTTAAACTTGTAATATGCGTCTCCAAAAAAGTGTTCCACTGACCACCTCTGTCCACTTGTGTCCAGATGTCATTGACAGTTCAGCCAAGTTCCTCAGCAAGCATCCAGCGTAGATAATATATATATATATATATATATACATATATTAGATAGAAAGGATAACGTACACACGACTGCTCGCATCGGTTAACATTCCGGAAAGAGGAAGATTTATTTGGCACTCTAACATTTATAGACATGAACGTAGCGTGAGTATGCAAATGAGATCAACAGTCAACGTCAACAACGTGAACGTGACATGTTTCTTTATGACTTCTAACACTGTAGCTGATCGGCTTGAATATAATCTAAGAGAGTTCAAGTTTAAACAACTCCTAAAGTTCTGAAATGTTCCTGAAATGTTCTGCTCCTTTGATACTGTATTTCCCCTGTGTGGTTGCTTATGCAGTAATATGGTTTGTGGGTGGTCAATATCAGAATAAAACATGCAGACTGCAGAATGAGTGTTTCTGGTTTATTTTATGAAGCTGTGTATTTTTACACTGTGTTGCCCAGTCAATAAACATGTTTCCTTATCAGTGGCGGCTGGTGCTAAACATTTTGGGTGGGGCACAGGTTATGGGGGCATGCTCCACGGGGAAGAATATCAACTTTAAAATCTGGATTTACAGTCGATTTTAGCATGAGAATAGCTCTACCCCCCTGTACAGACCTCACCATCCCCTCTACCCCCCTGTACAGACCTCTTCATCCCCTCTACCCACCTCTACAGACCTCTTCATCCCCTCTACCCCCCTGTACAGACCTCTTCATCCCCTCTACCCACCTCTACAGACCTCTTCATCACCTCTACCCACCTCTACATCCCCTCTACCCACCTCTACAGACCTCTCCATCCCCTCTACCCCCTGTACAGACCTCTCCATCCCCTCTACCCTCCTCTACAGACCTCTTCATCCCCTCTACCCCCCTGTACATACCTCCTCATCCCCCCTACCCCCCTGTACAGACCTCTTCATCCCCTCTACCCCCCTGTACATACCTCCTCATCCCCCCTACCCCCCTGTACAGACCTCTCCATCCCCTCTACCCCCCTGTACAGACCTCTTCATCCCCTCTACCCCCCTGTACAGACCTCTTCATCCCCTCTACCCCCCTGTACATACCTCCTCATCCCCCCTACCCCCCTGTACAGACCTCTCCATCCCCTCTACCCCCCTGTACAGACCTCTTCATCCCCTCTACCCCCCTGTACAGACCTCTTCATCCCCTCTACCCCCCTGTACAGACCTCTTCATCCCCCCTACCCACCTCTACAGACCTCTTCATCCCCCCTACCCCCCTGTACAGACCTCTTCATCCCCTCTACCCCCCTGTACAGACCTCTTCATCCCCTCTACCCCCCTGTACAGACCTCTTTATCCCCTCTACCCCCCTGTACAGACCTCTTCATCCCCCCTACCCCCCTGTACAGACCTCTTCATCCCCTCTAGTGAGTGTGTGAGTGTGTGTGTGTGTGTGTGTGTGCGTGTGCTGAATACATAAACAAACAAGCTAAAAGACGACAATAGAAAACGTACCATGCTGACGATATTACTAAATGTTTGAAGTAGCTTTTATCTTAGCTGACTCTCTTACCTTCAGGTCGAGTTTGTGTATTCTGGCTTCGCAAAACACCAACAGTAGCAGCCTAACAGCCGCGGAGATTGCGACCACAAACGAAGTTTGACTTCGGTAATAGGTCCAGTTGTAATATCCTCAAGTTGGGAACAAAAGATGCCTCCTTCTAATCCATTTGTTCAATTTGTTTACAGAAAGAAATCCTCCTAAATCCTCGGTTATACGATTTTCCCATTTTCCCTGCCTTTGTATAAACTTGCTTTATAATTAAATTTGGTCTGGGTGGTCCTAATTCCTTTACTGTTAATTTCTCCTGGTTGCTACGACGGCTGAACGGTGTTTCTTTTAAAGATTCAACCGAGTTGTTCAGAACATTACTAGCCGCCATAGCGATGGTGAACAAACGTGAACGAACGTCCGTATGACATGACGTAAGCACGTACGATTCTTTGTGCATGTCCCAAAACCCCATAGACAAATGACCGAATGGCCTGAAGTTACCAAAATAGATTTTACATGCAAGTCTACGAGAACAGCCTAGTGCAATTTCGCGTAGAGTGAAAGTTGCCCCGAAAGGGGCGGGACTTGAAGCTGATTGGAACATACTCCACAGAACACTAGCTGATTGGACTATGATATACTCCACAGAACACTAGCTGATTGGACTATGATATTCAGAAGCAACACTGTCTAGAAGTCATAGAAAAAAAATCTCTCTCTTCTCCCTTTGGTGGGGCATTGTCCAATTGCCCCTAATGAACCAGCCTCCCCTGTTCCTTATGACTTCTAACTTCTCTGGGCGTGCATTTCAACCCGTTCACACGCCGCATGCTAGCGTTTACGTTAGCCGTTTACGTTAGCCCAAGCTATAGCTTATAGCAAGGAGTCTGGCTTTAGATGGTAGACTCGCCAGCCAATGAGGGGGCAATGAGGGAGTGCTTCGCCAACCAATCAGGTAGCGGTATTGCCAGCCAATGAGGGGGCAATGAGGGAGTGCTTCGCCAACCAATCAGGTAGCGGTATTGCCCTGCCACCCCCTACCATCCTAGGTTTCGCAAATGGGCACACAGGTTCACTTTCAAGCTGTTTTGTTTATAACATACCTGAATGTGCAAACAAAATGATGGTTATTATTGATGGTAGGCTCCAGCACAAAATAGCTCTCACCCCTCATGGTTGCTAGAGGTCAACTAAACCACACCTCTGGACGCCTGAATGGGGCTGATCATGCACAAAGTCACACATACTTAAAACATAATTTTGATCTAAATGTGTCCTTTATAGGGGTACATAGACAATTCCTGTAAAAATGTGATAATGTGTGTGTAAGAGCAGCGGCATAATCACTGACTTAGAATTATGGATAATGCATAAAATACATTATCCATACAAGTTGTATAGCATCATTCCAATCCACAGCCAAATTATAATAATAATAATAATAATAATAATAATAATACATTTAAAGAAAAACAAAACAATCTCCTTTTGGTTAGGTCGTGGAGGCTGTCTGGAGTTTCCAAAAGTACTCTTCAACTACTGGAGGTGAGATGGGACCACATAGGATATTTACTGCAAGCTGTTTATAGACCCAGACAGAGGAGGTATCGACAGCTAAGCAAGGATGTCGCCCTTGGGGAGGGGGCGGGAGGGGAGGGAGGGGAGGTTGACAAGAACAAAACAACATCCAGGAGAACACGTCGGGGGGGGTATTCCATCAACGTCGCTAAAGGAAAATCCTGGCTTATTTTTGATAACTCTCGCGAGACTTATCAGAATGTGCCTGGATATTTTTTAGGAACTCTCGCGAGACTTGGTAGACTAAACCTGGATTTTCTTTTAGCGATGTTGATGGAATACTCCTCGGGTGGTGTACGTCGACACAGACGTCATTATTTAAAAACCAAAAACCAAAAAGGAAACGAAAATGCCAAAAGGACTGATCGAGGTTTTGGGAATGCCGATTATTACTGGGCGAAACAATTTCATTATACGACAACAAAAGAAAGACTTCATCCAAAAGAATAAAAAACACTGTTAAATAGGCTACATATCGGTTAGCCTTTATATTTGAGGATATTAACATCTAAAAGAAAGCCATAGCAGAAATTAAATTGGGGGCAGCCAGTGTTGAATCCACCTGCAGGTCAACGATAGAAAGACGGGATAGTATTGTATTATTGTGCTAAGCTTTTTGGACGTTTAAGACAAAACGTCTCACAAACATTGAAGTTTGAGCTGGTGTTTTAAAAAAGACGTGATCGACCAGGCCAAGTCAAGGGGCAAATGAAACAGTTTGATTGAACAGAAGAAAAATAGGCTATGCATTAAGAACATATGTTACGAAACGTAAACGTAAACGCATGCAGTCAATCAATTAAACGCAATTATTTTGGTATTAGAATCTGAGGCAAACAAAACTCACCTAGATTCGGACGGAGTATATTTCTCAATCGATTAGAGGAGCATTTTTTCTTTAGAAAAGATAACCCAGAATTTGAACGAGCAATTACAATGTTTTTCCAAAGTCCAAATATAATATAATTCTGAATTCAACTTTCTAAAGATTGACTATCGATACCCTGGTTTTGCATTTAGAAATGTAACAACAAACAGTTGATCCTGATATCGCAGCAACTGAAGCGCCGCCTCTTTCCACGCCCACTCAAGATATTCAACCAATCAAACGAGACGCGGGTCAACCCCCTCGATTTAAAATACAGTCGTATTATTATTAATACAGGTCTGTCTAGAGAACCATTTTCTTTATGGAACGGCATACACACCGGCGGCAACCTTGTCAAGCAAGGCTCTCCTTTCTGTCCAGTCGATGACGGTCTGTTCGCTCAACGATAATATATAGTGTACATTGTGTGTCACCTATCACTAGTGCCATTTGCGTGAACGCGTAGGCCTAATTTGCTTCTTCTCAATGCCGTTTATTTAAGTAGTTCGATGCGATCGTATATTATTTTAGGTTTGAAGTTGTAAGACAAACACATCACAATGCAAACTTCAGAATGGCACTAGAGATGCAACAAACAATGTACGCTATAACATCCACGTAATAGTTTACAAGTAATACGAAGAGGGAGTCGGAAAACGGTACAACACCGGCAAAGGCATTATTTTAAGGTAAGAGGGTGAGAAAGTGGATAATTTGAGGCAGAAACAGGGGTCCATAGGTGGTGGACCACAGGTCAACAAAATTGTCAGCCTGGATTCCACCCTTGGGAGTTTAGGAGGGGGCTGGAGGATGATTTCTCAATTTGAAAATAGGATCCTAAAGCTAGCAAATTAGATTGCTTCCATTGAGGAGGCAGGGGTGGAGGGGGGCGGGGTACTTACCCAAAGCATTTTTTGTAAATATTTGTAAATATTCATGCCTACTGTGGCCAATCTTAATCTAAAAGAATTTCCCCCATCATTTGCTCTATTGAGGTGGTGTGCCTGAGTAGGCGGGACCATGGATGTGCTGCACCTGCTGCTAATGGGATGCACCTGCGACTAATGTCGAGCCAAGCAGACTATTTGAATTAAAACATGGCGGCATAATTGTTTAAATCCAAACGGCTACTACAGTACTAGTATGACCTACAGTGTTGCTAATAACTCCAGGACATAACCGATCATAACGGACGTAACTGTATATATATAATTACTGTATATACAGTACATCACACAATTGAATTTTGGTAATCCAGCTCCTAAATGCTGCTGGTGTCCCCCCCCGACCTGACCCCCATCTATCTACCCTCCCTCCACCCCCACTCAGAGAGCTATGGACTGTCTTGACCTGAACACTTGATCTTTTGGCACTTTTGCACTTCTTATATTTATATTTATTTATTACTTTTTGCACTATGATGTTGGTTTTATTCTGTCTTGTCCTGTCTTGCACCTGTCCTGTTGTAAACTGCGCTCCACTGCACCAAACCAAATTCCTAATAGTTTACATGTCATGGCAAAAGTCTTCTGATTCTGATTCTAAAGTGATCATGAGGTACTGCAAATTGAAGACTATTCAATTCCAGTAAAACAACAAAACGACAAAAATGTACAAATAGTTTCATGCAGATTGTGTGTTATTCTACTTTGCTGTTATTGACTTAATAAATCATTCTAAAGCAGCGTTGAGATCTTGAGTGGCAGTCATGTCCGAGCACCACTCAAAAACCTGTTACACAGCGCCACCTTCTGTTCATATGAGGCATTGAATCTGGGTGATGTTGTTACCCATTTCTCCCAGAAGGTGGCATCATTTTACCACAGTAGTTAGAATGCGCACAGCAAATAAGACAAGGTACACAGATACAAAAATCACATATAAGCCTATTCCGTTTGTATTTTGCATGCAAACAGAAGCTGCTATGGTTTAGAATGCATATCTTCATAATATAGACTGCAACAGTGTAAAAGAGGCTCGTGTTCATTTTTCCACATCAATTAATCTTAATTAATACATTCAGTCGATTTGCTATAGGCTTGCGCAGGTAGGCGGACAGTAATTCTTATCTTCTTGCTGTTTCTCTTTGGTGACAGATGCATTAATCTACTACTACCGTCAGTCTTAATAAATGATCAATCTAGGTCATCCCGTTTGAAGTCAGTCAACACGAGTTGCTCAGTGATTTTCTGCAGTTGCGCAACGCGTTCCAATCGTTTCATATTATAAATGAACACATGAACTATGGAATAACTGGGGAATTCAGACTAGTTGGCTTTGTCACCTAAGATGTATCCTGGTTTTAATATTAAAAAAAAAATAATCGCTGCACATCTTTACTTATCAACACAATTCTTCCAACTTTTTTCACTGGCTTTAAAAATGTGCGACTGCTCTCAGGTGGATCAAAATGCACAATATGCAACAATGCCATTTAATTAATGTGTCTTGTCTGCAGGTAGAGGCGATGCATCCCAAATGAATGCTTTCGGGAACATGTTTTAAGTTGAGTAATGGTTTAGCAAGTGGTCTCTTCCTGCGCCACTGCCATTGATAGGACATGGGGTGGAGGGCACACCCCTGGAGTCAGTGTCAGAGTATTTCAGCAGAGAAGAGATCGGCAAGTCTTTTTGGGAGAGTGCAGCTGAATGATAGAGTTGAGCAAGTTACAGTCAAACGGGTGGATTATATGTGATCAATCTTTTATTCCCTTTAAAGAAGCTACCGGAGACGTGCGTCTACACTTCCTGCGTCTGAACGTGTGACCGGTGGACACTTTTACGCACAATACCCCAAAAACAATAACCAAAGAAAATGCCTCGGTCTTTCCTGGTCAAAAAGTATTTCGCCAGCAAAAAGCCTAACTACAGTGAGCTGGAGTGTCAAAATGGTGAGTAAACCCCTACTTTTGAGTGTATAAACTGGAATGCATTCCACAAACTTCCTAAAACGTTACAAGGAACCACCTGTTTTTTTTCTTCTTAATTATGGTCCTTACAATAATGCACTTTGCGTTTTGTTTATTTTCCAAGAACAAAAAGTGAAACGTCACCTCAGATGTGTCCACACCTGTACAACTATTTCAATTAGATTTATCGCTTTTTTAAAATCTCAAGTTAGGCCCCCTTATAAAATAGATTCAGTTTTCCTGCACAGAGCAGCCATTCATGTTGGTACCCCATGTGAATACGTGGGAGGAAGCGTCCCTTGAAACCTCTGCTTGGCTTTTGCATAGAGGCCTTATGGTGAGAAACGCACCGAAATAAATGATGGTCAAGTATAGTCGCAGTACATGTTGAAAACCCTCTAAACCCACCAAAACGTTGTATTTTCCTTTTCATTGTTACAACACGATTTATTTCCACTTTTGAGTGCTTTGAGTTGCATTCCATGTACGAAAGGCGCTATATAAATAAAGCTTTACTTACTTACTTACTTACTTACTTACAGTTTAACCGATAATGTTCATGAGAAACTGAATCATGATAAAAACTGAATTATCTTGGTTGTACTTTTAACATTTAACTCCCTAAATCCTCATGTTTCATGTTTCAGCCTCTTCACTGGAGAGGTACCCTCTCGCCGAGCTTCCGGCCGGGGACAACAACTCACCTGCCACCTGTTACACAACCGGCCTGGTGTGGGATGTGAACTTCCTCCCCGCCCTCTATGTGCCCGCGTCTCCCACGGAGCCCTCCTCGCCCACCCAGGGGCCTCTGGACCTCAGCTCCCCCTCCAGCCTCAGCAGCAGCGCCAGCAGCAGCGGGGAGGAGGACGAGGGGCGCACCTCCGACCCCCCCAGCCCCGAGCCCGCGGACACCTACCACCCCCCTCAGAGGCCCAAACGCGCCAGCGCCAAGAGCCGCGGAATCGGAGGCCCCAGCGGCGAGGAGGAGAGGGAGACCCCGGTCACCGCAGCGAGGCCAGCCTTCTTCTGCAAGCACTGCCCCAAAGAGTACACCAGCCTGGGAGCTCTGAAGATGCACATCCGCTCACACACGCTGCCTTGTGTTTGTCCAACCTGCGGAAAGGCCTTCTCTAGACCCTGGCTGCTGCGTGGACACATCCGCACACACACAGGTAAGAAGAGCTCCGTCACCAGATCACACAGAGGATCTCACAGCTATATTTGTGTTGCTTTTGTTCGTAATGTTTTGTGGTTCATAACCTCTTTGGATGTTGCTCAATCCTGCTTAGTAGAGAAGTGTTTTTTTGTTTTGTTTTTACATAGGAGACACTATTATCCTATCCAAGATACCCACTAGTCAAGTCAAGTCAGCTTTATTTGTATAGCACGTTTACATACAGCAGTGGCTGAACCAAAGCCTACTACTAGTATGGTGTCTAGTATGGCAGTGTAGAGGAAATGATCACATAGGGAAGCCCCCTGTAGGCTCGTCGTTGGTCATTGATCACTCATTGTGTTCTAGGTCCACTGTAACAATGACTCATGGAGGATTATCTTATCATGGGCTCTGGTGTGAGACAAGAGAATGAGGGATAACATTGTGATGAAGGGGGCAAAGGACACCAGTGAAGCTCTCAGCGATCAATCGGACCACTTGCTTACCATCAGCAACTTGTTAAAGCAAAGCTTGTTAATCTAATTGCGGCACTGATTTAATCATGCTAATTCGACCGTTCCAACCGACCGTGGAATTTCTTCAGTCACTTGTGAATGAGATGTGTGAGAGTGATTCACTGAGGTGCTAATGAGCTCTTCTGGTGAACTTAAAGACAAGTCGACTGATGTCAAATGACCTGACGTCATTGTGAAGAGCAAAAAGTGAACTTTTGTGAACTAATAATCAAACCCAAGGACCAACAAACCATTTCTCGTACCCAAACGATATAAATCACATGTTTATGAATACTCTCCCCTGTCATATTCCCCCCCCCCCCCTCAGGTGAACGTCCGTTCTCCTGCCCCCACTGTAACCGGGCCTTCGCCGACCGCTCCAACCTGCGGGCGCACCTGCAGACCCACGCCGAGGTGAAGAAGTACCAGTGTGGCGTGTGCTCTCGCACCTTCAGCCGCATGTCCCTCCTCCAGAAACACAGCGCGGCGAGCTGCTGCTCCTCCTCAGCATGAGAGCTGAGAGAGAGAGAGAGAGAGAGAGAGAGAGAAAGCCCCATAGAGACCTCAGGGCAGTAAAGGGGGGGCCTACACACACCCAAACCAGCCTCTCCAACCACCAGCTAGACCACAGGAGCCTGATCCAGTCTGCCAGCAAGAGACGTTGGAGCCACCCTCGGCTAGTGGGGGAGAGGCAGCCCACAGTTATTCCCATCTTCTCTTTTGGAATAGAACTTTCACGAGTCTCTGTTTTCTCTGCTTCGATCACAAAAAACCCAAAAGAAGAGTAGATATATTTTTCACACTCCTCCCATTTCAATCCAAGCCGAACCGGGTTGATGTTGTTTTTGGAGTGGCCACCAACTCTGAACTCCTATTATTAACATTGTAGGGCATACTAGTTCCAACCGTTTTAGTTTTTTTCTCTTCCATTTCAAAGACAATATTTACGATGGACCCATGGGGGGCCAGTGGTGCCGGTGTTCTTTCGAATCTATTCTATCCCCCGCCTTGGTGCCGACCAGCTTGGGGGATCATGGCCTAGACACAGCTGCTGAGAGGTGCGTGGGTGGGAGATACGTCTCTCAGCATGTCATAGTACACACACACACACACACACACAGACACACACACACAGCTGCCCCTGGTACGGTGGTGTAGATAGACAAGGTGCTAACAGGTGCCATGCCCCTGACCTTCACTGGGACGATAACAGGTGACTTCCACCACCCTCAATTAGCTTAGAAAAAAAAGGGGAAGTACTGTATGTCATCACAACAGGATGGAGTCAGTTGGTCCTTTTGAACAGTACGCTTTTTCTCCAGTGGGGTTATGGAAGCCCCATGTCTTAAGCCTCTATTTTGACCACATCAAGGCGCACTGTAATCTGATGTGTCTCAGAGATAGGAAAAGCCATATTGTCTCTGTTGTCGTTCGTCATGGAAGCCATGTCCCCGACGTTGTTGTTTTTCCCTCGAATGACGATTCAAGCCATGCACTCCAGGTTACCACAGTGTTAATGATTCCTGCCATTCATGACACAAGTCTAACTTCCAAAGCCATTTTTTTGTAAGATTTGAACTTGTTTTTATGAAATGTTTTACTTCTAAAACCAAAGATGTGCCTTCTTACCTCAGTTGGTAGTTGTTGTGTTTTGTAAATCTAAATCGTCTATTGCAGTATTACTCTTTAGAATCAGGCATGGGGGAATTAGAAATGGGGGGGAAGGCTGGGACCAAATGACATGTCTGAAATGTTTACATCCTAGAGGCTTGGTTGCCTTTTAAGTCAGATCCCTGGCTGTACAGAGTTGGATTTTAACTTTCCTTAAACTTTTCATGGTTTTACAGTGCAATGTCCACATTTGATGTAGTCTTATTTCATTTCATATTTTGTTTATTGTATGTTTGTGTCTTTCACTTCTATTTCATGTGTTTCATTGCTGATGAATTTGCATTCAATAAAGTTATTTATGTTTATAAAAAAAAAGCGTATTGTGTATTGATTACAGAAAAACCTTTCTGTGGGTATATCCCATTGCAATGCATTCATGTAACGTCCATGTGGTGAAGTAGGTGATTGATTATTTGTGGAAGCAGGTTTTGTAGCTTACTTATTTATTGTAACTATCAATGGGTATCTTTGCAAGAAAAGGGCGGCTGTGGCGCAGGAGGTAGAGTCGCCGTCTAATGATCACAAGGTTGGCAGATCAGCGGTTCGAGCCCCGTCAACGTGTCCTTGGGCAAGACACTGAGCCCCATGTCAACGTGTCCTTGGGCAAGACACTGAACCCCAAAATTGCTCCCAGTGAGCGGGCCGGCGCCTTGCATGGTAGCTTGTCGCCATTGGTGTGTGAATGTGTGTGTGAATGGGTGAATGAGAGGCCGTTGTAAAGCGCTTTGGAGCAGCAAAAAAGGCGCTATATAAGTGCAGTCCATTTACCATGTATTCAGTTTTGTCTTGTGCAAATACACTGTCAACAAGTGGAAATTGTCACTACTGCAGTGCTGACATAACAGCACAATTGCGTATGTATGGCTTGGCAGTGACTGCAATAGGGAGATGGCTCTCTTTCAACAACTGCAGTGTTGGGAATAGATTAGTTGTGTCAATTGGCCATTGTGATAATCAATGGGCAGCAGGTGTGCAGGTGAACACATTGAGTGATGGACAGGGACACCTGCTCAAAGTCTCCACCTGCCACCGGCTCTCACAGGCACTGTGCAAACATCGCAGCTGACGCACAGCTCTGTGTGTGTGTGTGTGTCTGTGTGTGAGAGAGAGAGAGTTTGAAAAAGAAAGTAGATGTATAGCCATTACTTGAACATGTCCCTCTCCATTCAACCATGTTAGACATCATGTAGAGTAGACGATCAATGAGGTTATATTTAGATGTTTGGGTGCCATGTAAGTGTTATGTAAGAACGTATAAGAATTGAAAGTCAGAATTGTGAGTGATTGGCCAAAATTCATGTAACGTTTGTTGGTTTTGTCTTTGTTGGGGGGGGGGGGAGTGTATAGTATAGTATAGTACCTCTCAAACACTCCAAACCAGGCCAGACAGTGAGTCAGTGTCTGCCTAGCCAGGAGAAGTGAAGTTCCCATGGTTCCCTGACTCTGCAGGTCTAGTCACAGAGCAGTGCGGGTGCGTGGGCTGTGGGCTGAGGCCCAGGGTGAGGTAAGCTGTTCCACTGAGCTTCTACATCTGCCGGAGCAGCCACATGCTCTCTCTCTTCTCCCCAGATTCCCTCTCTCAGTCAAGGAAACATTCACACACAGATACAGATAAGACTTCTGTGGCTAGCCTTTTGTCTAGTAGTGAATCACCGTTTAGGTGGTTGTTACTAGTACAAAGAGCACTGGGAGTTCGGTCACCCAGCTTTGAGCTCAACATCGAGTCATATATGGAGTCATTTTGGTTGTTACAGTTCTGCCCTTGACCTGGATGTTCTTGTACAACAACCCATTAAGATCCAGCTGCTTGGAATTAATTCAGAGCCATTTTATGATGTAAATTGTTAGAGTGCCCTTAGGCGAGGGTGTCAACTCCTCTCTAGTAATGTAGTACAGTGTAGCAAGCACAGCGAGTTGAAGTGAGTAACAGTTCTTGCAGTTAGTCGCAAGAACCACAGTCGTTTGTACAGTAGTTGTACTTCGTCGTTGCCAAACGAGCATACAACAGATCCATTTTGAACGCGAGCCATCGGTTCAATCCCTTCGATATTATAACTCTCACCACATTGCAAGTTACTTAAGTATTTCGCTGCTTTTTTGAGAAATGAAAACAGGACATGCTCCCCCACTTGTTCCTCAGGGAGAGTAGAATGCCTTAGTTCTGAAATCTGAGAACTTTTTCCTGCTGAGCGTTTCTCATTGCCAGAACACTCACTGTAATTTACCAAAAGTGGCTGCTATTTATGCCATAAAGCATGTGTTTAACATTCCAGAACCCCACTGTGTTTGTGTATTCCTCGCTCTCACTCTCTCCCTCTCTCTCTCTCTCTCTCTCTCTCTCTCTCTCTGTGCCTTGCCTGCCTCGTCTGTATATCTATTTATGTACAGTGCGTGTGTGTGTGTGTGTGTGTGTCTCTCTGTGTGAGTGTGTGTGTGTGTGTGTGAGTGTGAAACATCCCTGCAGAGAAAAGCAGCAGCCCTCTCCCTCTTCACAGGAGGATCATCTCTCCTCCTCAGAGACAGGCTCCGGCAGGAAGTGGGAGTTTATATTGGCCTACTTCACCCCCCCCGAAAAAAGCAGGGCTGGAGGCCGAAGGAGCTCAAGTGCTCAACCCTGCACTGCTTACTGCCACTGCACCGTAGTCCCGTCCCCCCATCCCCCCCACCCTGCAACCCTGTCCCACCCACGCTTGCTCGCTCGCTCTCTGGCCCAGCCGGGGCAGCGGGGGGGGGGGGGAGAGAGGAGACAGAGGAGAGAGTGGCCTTCAGTCCAGCAGCAGCCAGCAGCCGTGGCTCACAGAGGGCTCAGGGCTTGGGATACAGGAAGGAGCTGTCAGCCTCCCATAAACACCACTCATCCTGCAGCGATGACACAGTCGGGCCTGGGGGCAGCAGCTCTCCCAGGCCTCCCTGCCGCTCTACCTTCATACTGAGCCCCCGAGCTCCAGACTGACCCTGTCTGACTGAGGTCCTCTCCTCTGGATGTTGTGCCCTCTCTTCTACAGTGCTGTGGCGGTGCACTGATTTCATCAAGCTCATTATTTCCAAATGTTCTGTTCAGTGGAGAAAATTGCTTAATTAAGGAAATGGGATTAAAAAGAGATTGTTAATTGTCAGTGAAGATGACAAAGAGAGTGTCATTCGAATGTTTTTTTTGGTCGATTCTCTTAGGAAAAGATAATCTGGTCTGTGTTTTTACAGCAGTAAAGCTATCATCTCCTCTTGTGTTGCTCTCTTCTTAACAACTCCCCAAGCCTCCTCCACAGTTCTGTTGCAAACCGAGTAGCTCTCACAGTCTGTCAAATATATCTACTGTATCTATCTCTCTATTTATCTATCTATCTATCTATCTCTATTTATCTATCTATCTATCTATCTATCTATAATTATTTTCCTATACATACAACCCGTTCTTAATTCTGTATGTGTATCATGCATACATCTTCCCTAATTTCCTCTCTCCTTGTCCATGTGTTGAAAAGAGGCTCAGAGCCCCAGATGTGAGAATCCAGCCTACTAATTCCTCTTCTATCTGCAAATAGTCCACGGACAACCGCTGCATCTGGTAAATAAAGAACCCGGCAACAGTAACACCACAAGTATGTCTAATGATGGATTTGATCAGGGTCTGAAGCTGCCTTGAGGGCAGGATTGGAGAGGTGGTCGAGTGGTTGGGGTGGGGGGGGGGGGGGGGGGGGGGGGATGGAGTGCATATTAAAGAGTAATGAATCACACACTCAGTCACAGGGTCGCCGGGGATGAATGTGCTCTCTGTTGGTTTTCCTGGAGCCTGGAGTTTACTAACTGATGACGCAGGCAGCGCTTGATCAGAGACATGTGTTGCTGTGGACTCGGTGCCAGTGAGAAGCACAGAGGGGGGAGAGGTAGGAGGACGGATGGCGCCTAAGCTCACTCCCTCACTCCCTCTCTCCCTCTCTCTCCCTTCCTTCTGGGCATTGCCTCACACATGGGGCTTGTGGGATTCGGCGAGGAGGAGGAGGAGGGTTGTCCTACTCTGGGAAAAAAAGCAAAAAAAGCCAGCTTCTTACCCCAGGACAGGAAACAAGAGATCCTCAGTGAGCATCTTGACCTAACCCCGCTCAACCCCTTTACCACCCTCCTCCACCTCCCCGAAATCCACTCTGTGGATTCTCATCCTAGCAGAAATAACAGGATATATATGACTGCCATCTTAAAAGAGCAGTGAGATGACTGATTCAATGCTGATTACGTCACAGCTGATCTATTCAATCAAGTGTTGTTTTCCAAAGGTCAATCAAATCAATTGAGATATCAGTGACTAAATGCACGTGTCGATAGAATAAATAAATAAGCTGAAACATCAAGTAGGAAATGTTATATCCACGATCATACAGCCATCGACATCACAACATCAGGATTCTACGTATCGATAGAATAAATAAATAAGCTGAAACATCAAGTTAGAAATGTTCTATCCAAGATCATACAGCCATCGACATCACTCTTATAATCCAGGGCAAGAGACGAGAAATCACCTGTTTGTCATCCATGTGAGGAATGCACCTGGGTGTTTTTTCCCAGCGCTGGTGCAGCAGGGGGGACGTTGAACAATTGCTGGAGGCGATAGCAGAGTATTGTGAAAGGAGCAATGTAAATGTTGTCCTCCTGTCAGGACTTGCACTCTGGAGTGTAAAAACTGCCAGAGGATTGAGTGTTGAGAAACATTATTGTTTTGGTACAATCTCATTATTACATGGGGTGGGTTTATTTATATAAAGAAAACAGATTTTTACTTTAAAAAAGGGTTAGAGGGTTATTCGATAAGCTAGTCAGCCGGTCAGATCTAGCCACGGCGAAGGCTGTAACACGCAGAAGCGACACAACATCTACAACTGAAAACATGACTAAAAAAGAGAGAGAATGAAGTTCATTGATTCACGTTGGATGTCATTCGTCATGGACTACTGCCTCCTATCCCATGCAACATCCCCACACACAGGTGCATGAACAGGCCTGGCTGGCCCAGGTCCAGACCCCACCCCAGTATTACACAGAGACGTGTGCTGTGGGAACATGAGTCTCAGTCTGACACTGTTATGCTTAAGGTGCCTCAGCGCCTCCTCCATGTGTTTAAACGGGAGACCACGGGGATCAAAGAGAGTTAAGACCCTGGAAACAGCTGAGGGGGACCGGAGCAGCGCAACAGATGCATGGAATCAAAAAGCTTTTACAGATAGTCAAACTAACACAAACACTAACCACCACACTCACACACACACACTCATACTAACAGCTGTCAATTGCATCACTAACTATCTCCTTCTCCTATCCCCCCTCTCTCTCAGACACACACACACACACACACACGCACGCACACACACACACGCACACACGCACACACACACACACACACACACACACACACACACACACACACACTCTCTGTCTCTCTGTCTCTCTCTCTCTCTCTCTCTCTGAAGAGCAATCCTCTGTGTGGGAGGCCAAGGCAGCAGCTGGATATGATGGAAAACACCCTGCACCCCCACTGACACCCCACAGGCTGTCCCTGTCACACAGTGACGCACCGGAGTAGGAAGATTTGACTCTCTAAGGATCTCAAGGCTACATACTACGAGGGGAGA
>NC_137685.1:5718561-5743561 GCF_963989245.1 Nansenia antarctica | reverse complement strand
ACAAGTATAACTATGCAAGATATTTGTAGAAATGTATGTGTAGCTATAAGCTCTGTGTAGCTCTGTGTAGCTAACCTAAAAAGGCAGTTGTCTGCCACATGTCGGTTATCAGGTCATTAGTTATTCTGGCCCAGTTTGACCACAGTGTGACCACAGTCATGAGTGACTCCATTCTCTACTGATGTCATGGAAGAGCAAGGGTCCCTCTGCTGGCGAGCTGCTAGTACTACAAGAGCATGTTTTTTTTGTTTTTTTTGGGTGCGTTACATTTGTGTGAAGAGATGAAGGAGAAATATCAGAAAAATGCACAATGGAATGTACAATTACAATTACATTTCTGCAAAATAAATAAAATAAGATAATAGGTGTTATTGAACCATCAACTTTCATCACTGGTATTTCAGAAGCAAATCAATAGCAATACCAAGACGAAATATGCAACAACAAAAAAAAGAATCACTGACCGTGCCAACATGTGTTATAGTGGCATTGAGATGCAGTGGCGGACTCAGGCTGTTTGAAGGGCAGGGGGGGGCGAAAAGAAAAAAAGGGCACCTACTGCACAACATGGGACCCCATCAGTGCACATGGTCAAGTTTAGACCATTGGAAGGGCAGCCAATAGGGCACATCCTCTAATTTTGCCACTCAAAAGGGCACTTTAGTGCGACGTTTTTCAACTGTGGGGGCACATGGTCAAGTTTAGACCATTGGAGGGGCACCAATAGGGCACGTCCTCTCATTTTCGCCACTCAAAAGGGCATTTTTGCCACTCAAAAGGGCACTTAAGAGAGAAGTTTTTCAACCGTGGGGGAACCAGGAGGGGCAGTCGCCCCCCTGCCCCCCCTGAGTCCGCCAGTGTTGAGATGGTGGCTACCATTCTGGTATCAATATGGTATATAGTGGTTAGCCAACTGCCACAGTAGAGGGCAGCATTGCTCAGAGTCAGTGTGATGTACGCCAAGATGACAATCTGAGCTTTCTTGTCTCTTTGCTACGTTCTTGCTGAGAGATGACTGCCTTCCATTCAGAGCTTGTCTGTAAGAGTTAATGATCATTTATCAAGTTGTAAAAATACACTGAACCCTTGGTCATAGAATCTCTCACTTTTCAAGACATCATGCAACACCCCAACAGGTCAAAGGACCAACTGTTCATCCAACCCCTCACTGCTGCTAGTCAAGAAAACACTTTCCCTTAAGTGTTTATGAAAACTGATATTTTACACTGTAGTATTGTGCGCTAAATTAATTCAGTGTGGGCCGGAGGGAGAGAAATTGAGACACAGAGTTTCAGCTGTCCAAGTGTGTGGCCTGTTGCCAGGAAGTAGCACTTCTCAGGATGCCAGGCTGATCCTTCTGTTCCCCCCTGGTGTGTGTGTGTGTGGGGGGGGGGGTAGTATGGGGGGGCAGGAAGAAGAAGAAGAGGGCTTTCCCTCTGGGCTCCCCTCACCTGCTTTTGTCTGGACCAGCTCTCAACTCCTCTAGACCTCTACACACTGGTTAAAAGCCGGGTACACACATAAGGATTTTTGGTCGTAAATATTGAAGACGTTTAACATTTACGATTGTCGGCCCCGACCATTTTCCGAGCAGATTGTCGGGAGAAATTTACTCTTAACACACCTCACACCACAGGATAATCTTGTAGGATAATCTTTAGAGCCATCCGATAATCGGGCGTTTGCTGTCCTTGGTCGGAAGGGGGGAAATCGGCCCAAAATCGGCCAGATTATCTTTATGTGTGTACCCGGCTTTAGCTGTTTAACTTGGATAGAAACAATAATCTTTTTTACAGAACCAGGGAAGAGTGTATTGAATGAGCTTCTCTCTTCTGGACAGACACCTTACAGTGAATCTATCAGTGTGTGTTGTTGTTGTTGTTGTGACTAAAGATACAGCGAATGGGCATCATTTAACCTGCACAATGAGAATGAATGAGGTGTACTTTATTGAAATGTGTTGCTTTTCAAACAGTAGGCTCTGAATAGTATGGTTTGTATGTAGTAGATACTTTTACTACTGTAGGCAGTATGAGCTGTTGTTAAATGCACTGCACTTATATAACACCTTATTCCAAAGCACTTTACAACGGCCTTTCATTCACCCACCACACACACATTCACACACCAATGGCGGCAAGCTACCATGCAAGGCACCGGCCCGCTCATTGGGAGCAATTTGGGGTTCAGTGTCTTGCCCGAGGACACCTCGACACGTGGCCGGCCGGGGATCGAACCACCGACCTTGTGGTCATTAAACACCGGCACTACCTCTCGAACCACAACCACCCCACTTTTGGTCAAGGCCAAAACGCCTACAGTATATATAAAATCTCACTCCAGGATAGATCCAATCAAACTGTCACAAGGTAACAATTGAAAATAGATCAAACACAACAAATATCTATCTTTATGAGTGTGCCTGTCTGCTCCTTGCTCCTGAACTCATTTTTGACGCTTTAACACATGCACCGCCAGTTGGCCAGCTGTGAGTCTGTATTCAAGCAGTTGCCACGGGAGACAGGTGCCGCTGTCTTTTGTAGGGTGTGTGTGTGTGTGTGTGTGTGTGTGTGTGTGTGTGTGTGTGTGTGTGTGTGTGGAGGGTGGGGGGGTGTCTGCATGGATATATGTTCTGTGTGTGAGTGTACAGGAATGAGTGAGGGCTTGGGGCATGTGTAAACTGTGAAAAGAGACCCTGTGCACTAGTCACACATTCCCCTCTCCTTTATGGTCTGACAGCAGCCTACTGGCATGCCTCTCATTGTCACAGAAGCTTTCCTATATAAACATCACACAAGCCAAGCCACTGATGGGGTCCTGCACACAGCCACCTGTACCTCTGAGCCTGTTTGAAGGACCCTCAGGGGGGCCCAAGAGGTTCGCCTGCCTGTAAATAAGGTGAAGGCTATGTATGTCTACCCCTGACAATGAGATGCTGGAGGTCACATAAATGAAACAGCCAGACAATGGCCTTCCATTTTCCAAGTCTATTTTCAGTCTTCAAGCCAAGGCCCGGAGTTTAGGCTTTTAGGCTTTTCATGTGAGGCTAAGACTGAATAAAGATCTCAAATATTAAGGACATTTTGATCATTTCTTTTTTGGGGTGTGGAAATGATAATAATAATATAAGTTACATTTACATTTTTGGCATTTAGCAGACGCCTTATTCCAAAGCGACTTTACAATCGATACATTTGACTAAGCAAGTGAATCATCAATCCACCAGTCGTAGCAGGAAGAGTAATCCAGCTCAGGCCCGGGGGGCCATTGATAGAAGGAAAAACCTTCTTCCATCACCTTCTTCTAAACGTAGGTTGTGTTTTTTATTTATTTTATTTTATTATATAGACACTGGAGAAACAGAGAAACAGTACAAGGGGTCAATAGACGTTTTTAGGGGACACAGTAGAGGGGAAGTTCATATATAATATAATTAATATTTGATGTGATACATAAGACCTACATGTATCACAGTGCCAACACAGTGCCAAGTCTGCTTTGGAAAAGACCTCCCGGTTAAATAAAGGTGACATTTTGGTTTTAAATCACAGCGCCACGAATCAAGACTTCCCGAATCACTCCTTGTTGGTGGACCGTTTATCATACAATAAACGAACAGTGAAAATCCACCGGCTCCTAAGTGATATTTGTCTGTAAGTGTGTGTGCTGCTGCCTTGTTAACCCCTCTCTTCTAGTCACTGCTTAACGGGGGGGGGGGGCCGAGGCAGGCTCTCGGTGGGATCCTGGAGTGCGTCGGATTGTCTGCGGGCCTGTGTTTGGATAAGGCAGCATGCCCATTGTCTCTGATGGGCCTGGCGGGGCCGAGGTATGCCTCCACGCTCTGGAAATAGAAAGACAGCTGAGGAGAGGGCATCCATACCGCGAGGCCGAGCCAGAGGCCTCAGACAGAGGCGGAGGGTTAGCACAATGAGAGACGGACCCATTGTTCGGAGCCAGGGGGGTAATAGCGGCGGAATCTCACCCGAAAGGAGTTGCTAAAAGACTGATTAGCTCATGTTATTGTTGTCTGTGGGGGGCTAGCGGTTGGGTAGCGGTTGGGTAGGAGGGGGGTCATGCTGGGAGGCTCTCATAGAAGAGTGATTGAGGCTTTAGCCCCCCTGTGCTTGTGCCATGTCTCCCAGACTCCTCTCTGATGAGTTGACGGCTAGACCCTGAGCTTCCACAGTTGCTGCCAGGGTTTTGCGGGGCAATCATGGGGGAGATTACCAGAAAAATGCGCCAGGTGATAAAAAACGGTTCTACCACTTGGTTTCGGTTATTTAGAACGGCAAAAAGATATGTGAAATTAAGTAGTAAGGCCTATTATCTATGTGAATATCATTCTATCATTAGAAGAAAGGAAGATGAACAGAGGAGTTTGTAACAGAGTGGATCAACGGGTCTTACTTGTGTAAGTGTGTGTGTGTTTATGTGATAGAGAGATAGAGGGAGAGAGACAGAGAGATACAGAGAGAGAGAGAGAGACAGAGAGATACAGAGAGAGAGAGAGAGACAGACAGAGAGATACAGAGAGAGAGAGAGAGAGAGAGAGAGAGAGAGAATGTGTGTGTGTGTGTGTGTCTCTGGTGTGGTGTTTAAACACTGCTGAATGCGAATGCTCTCGTAAATCCCAAATCTCTGCCTATCTCTCTGTCTAAGCCTGATGGCATCCAGTGCATGATGATCTAAAACAACTGTGACCCTCGAGAATCCCAGTGGCGATTCCTGGGCTTCAGCTCTGGGTCTTGATGTCCTGACTGACTCTGACTCTGCTGTGCTGTTTACTCGCAAACCCAGAAACGGTAAATGGACTGCACTTATATAGCGCCTTTTTCCGCTGCTCCAAAGCGCTTTACAACGGCCTCTCATTCACCCGTTCACACACACATTCACATTCACACACCAATGGCGGCAAGCTGCCATGCAAGGCACTGACCGGCCCGCTCACTGGGAGCAATTTTGGGGTTCAGTGTCTTGCCCAAGGACACTTTGACATGTGGCCAGCCGGGGCTCGAACCGCTGATCTGCGTGTGACTCTATCTCCTGCGCCACAGCCGCCCCTAAAAAAAAAGCATGTATCGGCCCAGAGTTTTAGAACTAGGGCCTAGATTTTTCCCTGGCCAGGTCATCCGATGAAGAAACTCCTGGCCCTCCATCCAGTATGACTAATAATCAAAAGATAAAGATAAAAGTTTTGTACTTGGCTGCGTTTAAGCTCCAAATGATTTTTGCGGAGAATGTGCAGTATGTAAGGAGAGCTGTTGCTTTGGGAACTCAGCTGTCGCCGTGGGTTGCAGTGTTATAGTACAGAGAGACGTGCTGTGGGACCACGCTACAGTACATACACACACACACACACGCACACACACACACACACACACGCATGTACGCACACACACACACGCACGTACGCACACACACAGGCACGCACGCACGTACGCGCGCACACACACACACACACACACACACACGCACACACACACAACACGCACACAGACTTATTTTAAAGCAACACCAGGGATTCGTCTCTCCTCATGTGTTATCGGCATGTCTGCTTTTTTAACTGCAGGCCAAGTGACACAGTACATTACCCAGCCTCCTCTACTCTGAAGTGCCCCTTGTCCCAGAATAGCTCAGGCCTGTTCTATCTAACTGATGCACCCAAGCAACTTTCCGCCATCACCGCAACACCTCTCATCAAGCCTGCAGGAGATAGTGCCATCAACAAAGATGGCTGCTTCCTACACTAAAGAAGATGTTCCATTTAGGAAGCTGTTTTCTTCCATTTTCGATAGGAAAACCTTGAGCTCTCGCACGTCGCACGCATGAAAGAGTTCTGTCTTCCCTGTTTCTCTGTCGGTGTGTTCTCTCGGGCGTTAATAACATTAATTCCAAGCGTCCTCCTCCTGTTGCCCGTTACACGACAGAACCCCTGTTGCTACAGCAACTGTAGACATACTGTAACTGTAACTGTAACAGTGCCCGTTCTACCTTACTGTGTCTCTTTAACAATAGATCAGCTCCCCAACCGTTGAATCATCTCAATCAGGAATGCTCGACTCTGGCTTTGTCTATTCTTGGACTATTTAGACCCCCTCCCCTCACTGCACTCTCACCCTGCACTCTCATACCAGGCAGGCAGCAACCTCCTCTTCTGCAACTGAAGGTCAGAGCCTCTGGGGACAGAATTTAAAAGGCGCATGGCAGGCCTAATACAGGCACAGACGAAACGACTGTACAAACCCGAACGAAGTCCGAATGATGTTCAGTTAAAAAAACACAGAGAGATATGAAGATGTGAGATAAGCTCGTGAATCGTTTCCTGTTTTAAAATGTTTAAACTGTAATATGTCAACGTCATGTTTACGAGGCATGATGCACTGAAATATGATATAAATCGTACGGGATTTCTGTATACCCTGCTAACGATGTGAAAGGCCGTTCTCAGAATTGTGTTCAATACATTACATTCCACCACAACCTCCTATGACTATTGTCGTCCCCATAATGTAGAGCTGTGGTGGTCCGCCATGTTCACACAGAGAGGTGTTTCTCTCTATTAATATTATGTGCATGTATTTATAGTGCCATGTTTAATGTCACACAGAGGGGCTCCTGAAATAATCTCTTCTAAGGTTGCATCCTCTGTGGCTACACACAATGGCAGACACCCCTGTTGGCACTCCACTACAAACAAACCGCACAGCAATTACTGAGGGGACTGCATGAGCTCATGAGTATCTCAGCCATTTCAAGTGACTCTGATGTAGAGTTCTACTTTTCAGGAACTTTGGAAATAGATTGCCAACATAACATATTCTGTTATTATTGGATACGAATGTTACACCCATTTCAAAGACGATTTCTAGCTTCAGGATCAAATGGTAAAAGGAAAGTGATAACCGGTAGATAAACAGTACTGATGCATGTGAATTATTCTATATTTGGATACTAGATTTGTTGTTTTTGCAATGAATGAATGAATGTAAATCATATTTTAACTGATGTTATGTGATGTGAACATAATTAACTTATTTATAACACGTCCGGTTGAATGGAATCATCTCAAAATATAATTTTGCATCAGCTTTGTGTCTACTCAGATTACATTTTGCACATAACCCCCCTGGGACTGTAATTCTACCCTGAACATAAATGCAGTAACGTATTATCAACAAAGTGATGCTTGTGAGAAAAAATAATACATCATCAATCCTGAACGGTTGTGAACTCAATAGTGGTTTCACACTCACAGCTGGCCATGACACCATCGTTCCTAAACGAACGTTCCCTCATATTGCAATTCTCTCACCCCCTCTCCGTGCGTAAAAATAAAATAACAGGGGCTATAAAAATAGCCGGCTTGAGTTAGCGCAAAGATAAAAACGGTGCTTTCCTTTTGTGTCAATTGAGACACGCGGCCCACCACCAATAGGGGGTGGAGGAGGTGGCATATGCCAATGAGGGACACATGTCCCCTGAACATGACCTTGAGAAAGACAATAAAAAGGGGACACACCTCTCCTCTCTGTTATCCTGTTGTGCGCACCCTGAGGTCAGTCCACAACTTCTCTCTTGTCTTGTCTTCTGTTTTTGCGCGTTTTTGCGCGTTTTACGCACGGGTGCCATACCATGCGTTTTGTATCTAGCTATTTATTTCATTCAATTCATTCATTTTACTTAACCTAAACACACATTTGGGACATTTCTATTCTACTTTAACTCTTTTAATATCAAGACAAGAGTGTGTTTGCTCTCTGTTACGCGCGATTCGCGAGTGATAATGTTCTTTGGGTTCGGTCGTTCCCATTTGTGGGAATTCCAACTCGTTTATTATTGAGTGGGGTAAAAGGTGGATGCTATTTTGTTATGAACTAAAACTCTACAGAATGCAAAATAGCCTACGTTTTGTTTTATATTTTGTTTTCCTTTTTGTTTCCAAGGAGGAGGAAAAGTCACCTGTCTTGTTTGAGCGTCGGGAGCTTAGTAGGTGACCATGTCCCACTTTGACACGAACGAGTTCGGAGAGGCTGGACCGTTTTTGCGCAAAACTGACCTGGAGTTGTTGGCCGCGCAGACCATCGCCTTTGACGGTACTTGCAGAAAACATCTCGTGACGTTAGAATTATAAGGTTCTATCTCCATTGTTGTCAAAATTGAGTTTTTTTTTTACATAATCTGACCCATTAGGTGTTTATTAATGCCTGTGTGGTGTTATTTTAAAAATGTTGCCATTTTTTAGTTAGTAATTCATAAAATACAAAGGTTCCATCTCACAGAACATAATGGAATGTAAACACTTTGACGCTCAATATCTCTGAACTGCCCTAAACGGAGATAGAACCTTGTCATTCTAAACGGAGATAGAACCTTATCATTCTAAGCTCACGATTTACGCACAGGGGCAGCCTATCTTGCCTAAAGGTTTCATGGCTCAACTCTCAATTATGCATTTTGGGGGCTTATTAGATATTGATTACTGCATTATAATTCATTGTAATAGTTGTTGCATGTGTTGCATAAGTGCTAAATGAACTACTTTAGCCGAACATAAATAGTGTTCGAGTTTTTTTTCTCGGGGTCCTGAAATTGACGTGTGTTTTTCTTGGTCCCCTGCTGTTTAAAGGTATAAAGCGAGCATGGATCTCAGACGAAAAGGAGGCTTATATTGAGGTTGAGATCAAGGAACTCGACGGAGACAAAGTCACCGTTGAGACCAAAGATAAAAAGGTAAGTGCAGTACAGTGCGCTACTGAGAGATTTCAGTAGTGTTACAGCAGAGTAAATAGGACTGCATACTTAAGCAATATCACACGAGAGGGAGTGTGTTATACTGAATATCAGCACGGCTGTGATTCGGTCGTAGGTACGAGGCCGCAGGTCTAACAGCACAACCTCCAGTGTGATATTGCTTTTATACAACAGTTCTACAGCGCAATTTATTAATTAACAGTAATAAGTGACAACAGATTATTATTTGTTTGTTTATTTAATCATTTATTTTGGCTCCGTCAAGAAAAAATAGTTCCGCAACGGGACTGTTCAACTGGACTGTTGCCTAGTAACCTGAACACAAACTAGCTACTTTGTATCGTGTACATTTATTTGTACATTTCCATGTAGGCCTATTGTGCAACCAGTGAAATATGACTCGGTTGACAGTCGCTTTGGTGGCATGTGTGAATGTGATTCAGAGTCAGACCAGTTGACATCAGACAGCACGCTGCTCCATCGTTTTCTAGTGTGCACATTATAGTCAAATATCAACATGAGTCAACTCTCTAACAATGAATACGGTGAGGTATCCAGTAGGACACAATCTATTCTAGCACAAGCAATTGAATCAGACGCGCCTCTTGAACTCACACTGACAAATGTCCGGAGGTCAGAACAGCAGTACGATGGCGCAGGTCCGCTCTACAATGCGGTCTAATTAACGGTCATTTAGAACACCTGTGAGGCGGAGTGATACATCTAGTTAAAAGTCCCAGTGCTGTTATACTGTATATCGTAACTCATGGAATGCCTCTTGTCCAATCAAATTACTTGGTCGGAACTAACTGTTGTATAATCTTGCATAACCCCCTCAACTGAATGATGGACATTATGACTATTATGAATCTAACTCCCATCCCTATTCCCTCCAACACCCACAGACCCTCATTGTTAAAGAGGATGATATCCAGCAGATGAACCCTCCAAAGTTTGACATGATGGAGGACATGGCCTTGTTGACACATCTCAACGAGGCCTCTGTGCTCTTCAACCTGCGGCGGCGCTACAGCAGCTGGATGATCTACGTGAGTGACCCCAAAGGACAATAGTATACGTGCATCCTAGGCTATGATCCATGAGAGGCTGGACAGTCAAAGCCAAATGATACCACAGAACCACCTGTCAATCATTAAGGCCACAAAATAAGCCTGTTGGTTGTCTTGTCAGTGGCCATTGTCATTGTACCGTCGCTCAGTTCACAGATCTTTTTAGGGATATCTGTTCTGTTGCTTGGTCATGTCATGTACAACTCTATTATGTCCTAGAGGTGTTAAGTCAACATATCATGCATGGTATACTGTCTCTCCACAGACCTACTCTGGGCTGTTCTGTGTGACAGTGAACCCGTACAAATGGCTTCCTGTCTACTCGGCCTCTGTGGTGGCTGCCTACAAAGGCAAGCGCCGCCTGGAGGCACCCCCGCACGTCTACTCCATCGCAGACAACGCCTACAACGACATGCTGCGCAGTGAGTCCCATACACACAGCCACACCTGCACGACCCAGCTCCACTTTTACCACTGTAGGATCTCCATGGGGTTTTCTAGAAACATACTGTATATGCTTATGTCACTCAGACATACACATAACACATACACACACACACACACACACACACACACACACACACACACACATTCTGCTTCTTCCAGGTCAGCCTGATCTTCATGGTTAGCAATCCAATGCGATTATAATGCTGTTATAAATGTTTATTTATTTATTTTGTGTTGTATCAATATTAACAATGAAAAATAAGTATTAGTACTGATGATACTGAAACATATGTATTAATTAATTGGATTATATAATTGAAGTATAATTGTTCTCACTTGAGAGTGAAGGATAGGGGTAGGACAGGATAAGCCTATAGGCTTCATCCTACTCCCTCTCGAACATTGATAGGCCTGTACTCTTCATATTAGTTATTTGTTCTTTTATTATTTTAAATCATGTTCGAAATAAAAGATTCATTCATTCATTCATAAACACATACAAAGAATAATGTCTGACCAAAATACAATTTCATCATGGTGTATACTGTATAGGTTTACTAAAACCTCCTCTTCTAATGTTTTGCTTTTTCACAGACCGTGAGAATCAATCTATGCTCATCACGTAAGTAGAAACTCCAAACGCTGATCCCTCTGCTCTATGCATAATCATTATGATATGCTCTGAAAAGTCTACTGGCATATGACATACTGTAGTGCGTAGGAGTGTGTAGGGTCATTTTTTTTAACGCCTTTTCACTGTGCAATCATGTACAATCATACAGTATGATAGGCCATCCTATCTGCAGCCACTGCAAACTTTTTTTCTTTCTTTTTATTTTTTCCATTCAAAGCAATGTTTTTTTTTAAGTTTGATTTTCGGCCACACGTTTTCGGTACCTGATTGAGAACATTATGGATTTTATTGTTTAAGTGTTTGACTGCAGCTTGCGCCTTGCGGTGTCATATTCTTGATTTGTGCATTTTTTTCCTGATTTGATCTACATTTTTCTTTTCTCACCTATAACTTTTTCCATACTCGCTATAGCGGAGAATCCGGTGCTGGCAAAACTGTCAACACCAAACGTGTCATTCAATATTTTGCCATTGTCGCAGCTCTTGGGGAAGCAGCTGCTAGAAAAGGAGTAAGGCCAATATGGCATTCTGGATTTTTTTTTTCCTCCCCGCTCCCTCCTTTTAAAACATTTTTGGTGTCTTTTTTTCATTTTTTCTAATAAGGACTCGCTAAGTGTTTCCCTTTTAAAATTCTTCATCAAGCACCTCTTCCTCATCCTCCTTCATTACCAGAACAGTGAATGTAAGGGTTGCATTCTTACTGACTTTTGTGGCTCAAAGTCTTCCCTTGTTTGTCACGAGTTTAAATAAAGGTTTGAATGAATGTGACACCCTCCTCTGTTCCCTTGCTCATTTTAAATCATTTTTTAATTCCCTGTTTATTCCTGTCTTGTAGCCTTCCTTTTTGAAACCTTATGTTGTCATTAACAATGTTACAGATCCACTGTTTTGATTTTTCCTTCCAGTCCCTTTTTGAATTTTCCTTTTGTTTTTCCTTTTTAGATTTGATATCTATTTTTTGTTCCCTCAAACGTCCTCCCTTCTCTCCACACACCAAACGGCTTTATTTAGTTGAGAGTAAAACAAGGTGTTCAGTGCTCATCAATTGTACCATCATTTATTTAACATCAATATTTGTCATCAACATTCCTGCAATTAATTACATTCTTTGATCAAGATATGCCCCTTTGTTAACTGTATAAGTATCAGTACTTCAGTATCTCAGATATCATTCTGACTACACAGAACATAGACAGTCATGTCGTGACGTTAGAATTATAAGATTCTATCTCCATTTTTGGTCAAAATTGAGTTTTTTACATAATCTGATCCATTAGGTGTTTATTAATGCCTGTGTGGTGTTATTTTTAAAATGTTGACATTTTTTAGTTAGTAATTAATAAAATACAAAGATTCCATCTCACAAAACATAATGGAATGTAAAAACTTTGCTCAATACCTCTGAACTGCCCTAAACGGAGATAGAACCTTATAATTCTAAGCTCACAATGTATTTACAATGCTTTAAATCTCTTCCCTTACAGCAAGGTCCTGCCACCAAACAACCAGGGGTGAGTAAAACTAAAAAGTTTATTCCAGCCAGCGAACTTGTATGTTGTGTATAACATACTGCAAACTGTTCAATATTGTACAAAATATATTTGACCTTTTACCATTTAATTCCATCCCCATCCAACAGTAGTAGTACAGTACTGGCTAGACTCTAGAAAGTAACATTCAGTCTCAGTCCCAGAGTAATGTGTAAGTCTTCTACCTGTCTTGTCCCAGGGTACCTTGGAGGACCAGATCATTGAAGCGAACCCTGCCATGGAGGCGTTTGGTAACGCTAAAACGCTGAGGAACGACAACTCGTCTCGTTTTGTGAGTATAATGTGAAACCTTATGAAGAAATCTATTGAGAGAAATTGATAGCAACACCGTTTTACCCAGTGTGAGTGGATGCCTACACCCCCCCCAGGCCATCTGGTATATGTGATGGTCATTCTCTGTGGTCATTCTCTCCCGCAGGGCAAGTTCATCCGGATCCACTTTGGACCCACAGGGAAAGTGGCCTCCTCTGATATTGATATATGTGAGTATTCATGTGTAATTGTATATTGTAATATTATATATCAGTGATACAGAACCTGAAATATTTGAAAAGGTAGCTATGCTAATGTTTTTACTGTCTCCATAGCTAATGTTTTTACTGTCTCCATAGCTAATGTTTTTACTGCCCCCATTGTTTTGGGGTGATTACATATATATTTTTTACTCATTTTCTTCCCTTAGATCTTCTGGAAAAATCCAGAGTGATATTTCAGCAGCCCGGGGAAAGGAGCTACCACATCTACTACCAGATCATGTCCCAGAAGAAACCAGAACTTCTAGGTAAGGAAGAGTTTCTAGCCTTAAGGCATCCAGTCCCCAATAACTTATCAAAGGCACAGTTCAATCCAATTCCATTAACCATTAACTACCAGACAGTACTTGAGATGATCAGGTTGAGGATGAGTAGAACTGGAACCCTTTGAAGCACTTTTTTGCTGGACACGATAGTCTGGGTTGGGATTCTTAGATAGTACGTGACGTTAGAATTATAAGGTTCTATCTCCATTTTTGTCAAAATTGACATTTTGTTTTTACATAATCTGATCCATTAGGTGTTTATTAATGCCTGTGTGGTGTTATTTTTTTAAATGTTGAAGTGTTTTAGTTAGTAATTAATAAAATACAAAGGTTCCATCTCACAAAACATAATGGAATGTAAAAACTTTGACGCTCAATATCTCTGAACTACCCTAAACGGAGATAGAACCTTATAATTCTAAACAGAGATAGAACCTTATCATTCTAAACAGAGATAGAACCTTATGATTCTAAACGGAGATAGAACCTTATCATTCTAAACGGAGATAGAACCTTATCATTCTAAACGGAGATAGAACCTTATCATTCTAAACGGAGATAGAACCTTATCATTCTAAACGGAGATAGAACCTTATCATTCTAAGCTCACGAGTGCCGTTTCCCTCTCCTCCACAGAAATGCTGCTGGTGTCCACCAACCCATACGACTACCACTTCTGCTCCCAGGGTGTGACCACGGTGGAAACCATGGACGACGGGGAGGAGCTCATGGGCACTGATGTAAGAACTTCTTCTTCAGCTAAGAGACACAGGCCAGATGGTTCAGATGGTTCAGGAGAGCACAGAAACCCTGTTTTAGTTGTATTGAAAGATGAATTACAAATCGTGAGCTTAGAATGATAAGGTTCTATCTCCGTTTAGGGTAATTCAGAGATATTGAGCGTCACAGTTTTTACATTCCATTATGTTTTGTGAGATGGAACCTTTGTATTTTATTAATTACTAACTCAAAAATGTCAACATTTAAAAAATAACACCACACAGGCATTAATAAACACCTAATGGATCAGATTATGTAAAAAAACTAAATTTTGACAAAAATGGAGATAGAACCGTATAATTCTAATGTCACAAAATACAGTAGGCCTAAAAACATAAACACTCAACAACAGCAACAACAAAACGTGCAAAGGAGCAGAATGATGACCACTACCATGTGATTTCTCTGCAGCATGCCATGGACATCCTTGGCTTCAGTGAAGACGAGAAGTACGGCTGCTATAAGATAGTGGGGGCCATCATGCACTTCGGCAACATGAAGTTCAAGCTGAAGCAGCGTGAGGAGCAGGCAGAGGCTGATGGCACTGAAAGTAAGGACTAATAATAGTATAATAATTATAATAAACTATTGTTTTAAACACAAATAATTTTGTGTTTCATTAAAAGTGGATGAGTAATTTACCTAGAGCAATTATAGGCTATATAACCACCTGGAATAGTGTTCTCTTATGTGGCTATTGCATACGGCCTCATGTTGTACTTGGCCGGTGTTTTCACAATTTAGGGTTGGAGTGACCTGCCAACTGGAATCTCCAGGAATCTGAAATCCTGGTCCTTCCTTCTCTAAAAGTAGCTCACTACACTGATGCAGCTAATTTCTCCCTTTACTGTGGGAGTTTCTATTGTAATAATTATTAATAATAATAATAATAACTTTATTTGTATAGCGCTTTACGTCAAAGTGCTTTACAATAGGAAAGCAACAATTTAAAACAATTAAAACAACTATTCCAGTTAAAAAAAACATAATCACACAACACAAATACACAAGCTATGACATATAGACGACAGAAAACAGGTGGGTCTTCAACTTGGCTTTGAACACTTCCACTGAGCATGCCTGTCTGATGTCCAATAGAAGAAGGTTCCAAAGAGTTGGTGCACGGAAAAGAAAACGCCCGCTCACCGATTGTCTTCTTCCTGACTCTGGGAACAGTCAACAAGGGCAGAGCCCTAATTATACTAATTCGATTTTGTATAAAAGTGGATGTAGTAATTTACCCAGAGCAATTATAGGCTATAACCAGCCAATTTTGCAAACAACTAACTATTATGTGTGTGTCTCATCGTGTATATCTGATGTGTTTGTGTCCAGGTGCCGACAAGGCCTCGTACCTGATGGGAGTTAGTTCAGCTGACCTCATCAAGGGCCTCCTGCACCCCAGAGTGAAGGTGGGGAACGAGATCGTGGTAAAAGGACAGAATGTAGAACAGGTGAGAGCTCACTGCTACGACGGCAAGACACACAACACACACAAGACACACAAGACACACAACACACACAACACACACAACATTCAACTGCACTGTCTCAGCCTTCATCTATCTAACAATGAGTTTAAAACTATTTGCAAAATAGAATGTGGTATAGGTATCATAAGGAAGTGAATTCAACTGAATTAACTAATAATTGTGTTCATTCTGCCTGGTGATTAGCATGCCGGGAAGGGAAGGGATAGCTTCTTAATTCTCCATCGATCGATAGACTCTGAATACCTCAGACTCTCCAATCTGGTATCCAAGCAACAGTGGCTATCTATGGCTACAGCTGTGTTCTTTCTTTTCTTTGTGTTTGCGGGGTGTGTGTGTGTGCGTGCGTGTGTGTGTGTGTGTGTGTGTGTGTGTGCATGCGTGGATGTTGTAGGTTAACTATTCTGTAGGAGCTCTGGCCAAAGCCACGTACGACCGCATGTTCAAATGGCTGGTGACACGCATCAACAGAACCCTGTATACGTCGCTCCCTCGCCAGTACTTCATCGGGGTGTTGGACATCGCCGGCTTCGAGATCTTTGATGTAAGTCTGCCTTTACTATCATTGTCACACAATCATGCTTGGTTGGAATCAAGCGATTTCTAGACAAACACTACCAATCTTCCCCTACCAACTCTTGCAGAAAGCATTTTTTTCCCTCTGCATTTTCACTAGGGTGTGTTCGAGTTCTTTTTTTAGATGAGTTATCTGGTATTCTATGATTGTAGACGTTTTTATTGTCAGGTTCATCAGTGGCGGTGAAGCAGTTCAGATCATACGTTCCCGGCAACGCTAGACATTTGTTCCACTTCAACATGCTTATATTGAACAACTGTCCCCTCTTTCATTTCAGCTCAACAGCTTTGAACAGCTGTGCATCAACTTCACCAATGAAAAACTGCAACAGTATTTCAACCACCACATGTTCATCCTGGAGCAGGAGGAGTATAAGAGGGAGGGGATCGACTGGACCTTCATTGACTTTGGCCTCGACCTACAGGCTTGTATCGACCTCATAGAAAAGGTATGCATAGCTCCCACACTTCAAATATATTCCACTGACCTTAGAAATACATTGAACGTACATATCGTGACGTTAGAATTATACGGTTCTGTCTCCATTTTTGTCAAAATTGAGTTTTTTACATAATCTGATCCATTAGGTGTTTATTAATGCCTGTGTGGTGTTATTTTTTTAAATGTTGACATTCTTTAGTTAGTAATTAATAAAATACAAAGGTTCCATCTCACAAAACATAATGGAATGAAAAAACTTTGACGCTCAATATCTCTGAACTACCCTAAACGGAGATAAGAACCGTATAAATTCTAAGCTCACGATATGACAAACGTAATAATAAGATATGTAAATAATAATAATAATATAATATGTTGCCCCCTCTCCCTTCAGCCCCTGGGGATCATGTCTATCCTAGAAGAGGAGTGCATGTTCCCCAAGGCCACTGACAGCAGCTTCAAGGCCAAGATGTACGACAACCACATCGGCAAATCACCCAACTTCCAGAAGCCTCGGCCTGACAAGAAGCGCAAGTACGAGGCCCACTTTGAGCTGGTGCACTACGCCGGACAGGTACGTGTGTACGTGTGTTTCCACCAAAGCCAAGTGTGTATAATAATGTTACAAAACATTGTAGTGTTATTTCAGAAAACAATATTCACATTCCTTAGTATTCGTGACGTTAGAATTATAAGGTTCTATCAAAACTTTTGTCAAAATTGAGTTTTTTACATAATCTGATCCATTAGGTGTTTATTAATGCCTGTGTGGTGTTACTTTTAAAATGTTGACATTTTTGAGTTAGTAATTAGTAAAATACAAAGGTTCCATCTCATGAAACATAATGGAATGTAAAAACTTTGACACTCAATATCGCTGAACTGCCCTAGACGGAGATAGAACCTTATCATTCTAAGCTCGCGTATTGTAGTCATCATCTTCTGTATAAAGGAATTCTACTAAGCCTTTTTCTTCCACTCAAGGTTCCGTACAATATCATTGGCTGGCTGGAAAAAAACAAAGACCCATTGAACGAAACGGTGGTCACCTGCTTCCAGAAGTCATCCAATAAGCTGCTTGCGTGTCTTTATGAGAATTACGAAGCCTCTGACTCAGGTACGGCAAATGACCAACTCAAATGTGGCACTTACATTGAGTCAGACAAGGTAGTCCGACCTTTAATCAGTATGTTGGTTACTGTGCAGCAGCCGACCCCAACAAGACTGGTAAGGAGAAGAGGAAGAAGGCGGCCTCCTTCCAGACTGTTTCACAGCTGCATAAGGTGAGAGTGGCCTCTTCCGTGGTTCTGGTAAATGGTAAATGGACTGCACTTATATAGCGCCTTTATCCAAAGCGCTTTACAACGGCCTCTCATTCACCCATTCACACACACATTCACACACCAATGGCGGCAAGCTACCATGCAAGGCGCCGTCCCGCTCACTGGGAGCAATTTGGGGTTCAGTGTCTTGCCCAAAGACACTTCGACATGTGGCCATCCGGGGCTCGAACCGCCGATCTGCCAACCTTGCGATCATTAGACTGCGGCTCTTCCTCCTGCGCCACAGCTGCCCCCAAATGCCGTGCTATTCGCTACACTACACATCAGCGGAAAACAGTACTATGATAAGAATATCAGTAGGCCTTTTGCATTTTCAGTGTTACAGTATATACGTACAGTAGCCTGTTATAAACTGTTATGTTTTCATACTCAAATATAAAACACACAAATACAAGAATAGAATGTTTTTTTATTTGAAATACTCGATATATTTCAGCAAACACAGTTGGATTTGTAAAATGTTCTTCATACAGAACAAACAATTGAACAAGGAAAATAAGCCTTCTGCATATACTGTAAAGAAAAATAAAATTAGGCTGCATCCTGCCTTTCGTTTCAGTCTGGCCACAGGCCTCCGTTCTACCTTTCTCTGCAAAGCTGGCATCTATGGTTCTCCAACACAGGAGAGCTTTTATTGATTGCTAATTGAAAGCAGTAGGTGTTTGCCCATATGAGGGGTGTGATTGTGTGATTGGTGGTTTGAGTTTAGCATTCTGAATGGTAGTGTTTTCCATGGGAACACAAGAGATTTTATCAAGGAAGATTGTGCCGCCAAATGTAGAGAATTGTATTTAGTGTTTTGTTAACTGTGTGGTTTAGAGCTGCAAAATGAGTAATAAGCAAGAAATGTGTTTGTCGTTGTGAAGAATTGGTGTGAGATAAAATACACCAGTTTCAGGTTTTGGTCATTGTGTTTGAGGTTCCGATGTTAGTGTTAAAGCGGTAGTGATAAAAGTGTAAAAGCAAGAAATGTTACAGTAAAGCTGCATCAACATCAGAGGCGCCGTCGTCTCCCCAGAGCTGTGAGGGAGGCAGTTAAGACTTGCAGTGATGTTTAGGGAAATGATCACATGAACATCACTTTAAGTCTGTGCTGGCTCCACTCTCACTAACATCCCATATCAGCCCATAAGACAACGGATGAGTATCAGCTGTGTACACCGTCTACAGAAGGGAGGGAGAGTGGGTTTTCATCACCTGCAGACCTTATAGACCGATTGATTGATGTTGTCAAATTGAGATAGCTTGTGAACAATCCTAAAGTAGTAAATGCACACCTATTGACCCCAGGTTTCTCTTCTGTTCCTCCATCATGTACGCAGGAGAACCTGAACAAGTTGATGAGTCACCTCCGTAGTACTCAGCCCCATTTTGTCCGCTGCCTCATCCCTAATGAGACCAAGACTCCAGGTACGCCACACTACAGTATACCACTACCACAACATTGCCTACATCGGCAATTAGAGGTGATGTTTGAACCAGACCAAAGATGAATCAGAGGTTATCATTAAACACTTACGTACATGTATCGACACTCACCGGCCACTTCATTGATTTGTCGGCTACACATCCATGATGCGAATCTCCCGTTCCACCACATCCCAAAGGTACTCTATTGGATTGAGATCTGGTGACTATGGAGGGGCCATTTGAGTACAGCGAACTCATTATCATGTTCAAGAAACCAGTTTGAGATGATGTGAGCTTTGTGACATGGCGCGTTATCCTGCTGGAAGTAGCCATTAGAAGACGGGTACGCTGTGGTCATAAAGGGATGGACATGGTCAGCAACAATACCACGTAGGTGGTGGCCAGTGGCGTAGCGCAAAATCCCGGGGCCCCCCCGCAAGGTGGCGGCGGGGGCCCTTTCGCAACGGAGTAAAAAAAAAAAAAAAAAAAAAAACTTGCGTTTTTTAGAGGCCGATGCGTTATTGACGTTGCGAAATTTCGCAATATGCACTCTACATTCTAAATGCTTGACTTAGCAAAAGGTACAAACAAGTGAGAGCAATAGCCTATAACTAAAACCAAATGGTAGACTACACTACATCAGTAGAATGTATTATAAGTAGAATAGTACAAGCTTTATTTCTTTTAACAAAGTGTGGTGTGCACAGCAGTGTGATATCTGTAAACATATCTGTAGACTCTCCGCTAAGGGTTGCCAGATGGGATTGAGAATTTCCAACCTAACCAATCTAAACACTTCTAAATCCACCAAAAACCAGCCCATCTGGCAACCCTGTCTCCGCTGCATCAGAGTCTACTTGTTGCGTAAAATTGGCCAGGGTTAGTCAAATCCTTTGTTGGACATCTCGTATATTGGTATATTGTGGCATTTCTTTAGTGTTTGCCATCTGGTCTAGGAATACCCAGGGAGACGCAGACAGCAGAAGTAGATTCGAATAGTAGAATAGAAAAAAGAAACAGCTATATATAGCCTAATCATGCTGAATTACAGTATGTACTTCTGCCTGAGTTTGAGTATGATGCTGCCCAAATAAATGTTATTGTTTAGTGCTGTACGCTTTCGTGGTATTATATTGTGTGAATTATCATCTGTATGTTGTTTTTCTTTCACTCGACTAACCGCCGAGATAATACTTGAGACATGTACTTCCGTAAACATACATTTTTTATTAGATTTTTTTACAATATCGGACCGACAGTCCCACATATAGCGGCTATAATGTCCGAATAGAGAATCTACCACCACCTAAAGAATGCTTATTGTACTTTGTATTGTATTTTCGCTTGCTCATTTTCCTTGTGTCTCGCTGCCTACGTGTGACGTCAAAGTCATGTTGCTATTGGATACGGCTAACTATGTATATCTTTTTTAATATAGGCCTATATATTAAAATTAAGGTTGACACAATGAAGGGCCACTTATTTTCTTTATTTTATATATTTTTAAATTATAAAAAAAAAAAAAAAAAAAGTTTGGATCCAATGTTAGGGGGCCCCCTAGTGGCTGGGGCCCCCCCGCGGTGCGTCGCTTGCGGGCCCGTCCGCTACGCCACTGGTGGTGGCGTTTAAACGATGCTCAATTGGTACTAAGGGGCCCAAAGTGTGCCAAGAAAAGATCCCCCACACCATTACACCACCACCATCAGCCTGAACCGTTGATACAAGGCAGGATGGATCCATGCTTTCATGTTGTTTACGCCAAATTCTGAATGTCGCAGCAGAAATCGAGACTCATCAGACCAGGCAACGTTTTTCCAATCTTCTATTGTCCAATTTCGGTGAGCCCGTGTAAATTGTGGCCTCAGTTTCCTGTTCTTAGCTGCCAGGAGTGGCACCCGGTGTGGTCTTCTGCTGTTGTAGCCCATCTGCTTCAAGGTCTGATGTGTTGTGCATTCAGAGATGCTCTTCTGCATTCCTTGGTTGTAACGAGTGGTTATTTGAGTTACTGTCGTTATTCTATCAGCTCGAACCAGGGTTTGAACTTCAGCAGATTGTCTTGACCATGTCTACACGCCTAAATGCGTTGAGTTGCTGCCACGTGATTGGCTGATTAGATATTTATGTTAACGTTACGTTACGCAGTTGAAAAGGTGTACCTAATGAAGTGGTCAGTGAGTGTATGGTTATCACTTGAGATTTTTTGACAAGGTTTCTGAATCTTCACCCCATTGTCAAATAGAGTAGTCCAGAGCAACACCTCTCCACTCTGAATGATAACGTCCTCTCTCCTCTCTCCTCTCTCCTCTCTCCCCTCTCCTGTGCAGGGATCATGGATGCCTTCCTGGTGCTCCACCAGCTGCGCTGTAACGGTGTGCTGGAAGGCATCAGGATCTGCAGGAAGGGCTTCCCCAATCGCATCTCCTACGCTGAGTTCAAACAGCGGTGAGACAGACCGAATCATCCACACAAATATGATCCCAGAGAATTCACACACATCAACGGACCACAAAACATAGACACAATTACATATGTGTCATCTATCTATCTAAGACACATTTGTAATTCACAGCTATCGTATCCTGAACCCACACGCCATCCCTGATGATAAGTTTGTGGACAGCCGGAAAGCTGCAGAAAAACTGCTGCAATCCCTGGAAGTGGACTTCAACCAGTACAAGTTTGGCCACACCAAGGTAGGCTAAGGCTACGTGTGTGTGTGTGTGTGTGTGTGTGTCTGTGTGTGTGTCTGTGTGTGTGTGTGTGTGTGTGTGTGTGTCTGTGTCTGTGTCTGTGTCTGTGTCTGTGTCAGTGTCAGTGTCAGTGTCAGTGTCAGTGTCAGTGTCAGTGTCAGTGTCAGTGTCAGTGTCAGTGTCAGTGTCAGTGTCTGTGTCTGTGTCTGTGTCTGTGTCTGTGTCTGTGTCTGTGTCTGTGTCTGTGTCTGTATCTGTGTCTGTGTCTGTGTGTTTGGAGAATAGCTCAAACGGCACACACTTATTTGCTTTGGCAAATAAAGATGATTACTAAAAATGTTAGCATCAGAAACTTCTGTAGCCTTCTGGGAGATGGAGGCGAAAGTCATCGGCGAGCTCCAACAGTGTGCTTGCTGCCCTGTCCTCTACCTCTAGGTCTTCTTCAAGGCCGGTCTGCTGGGCCACCTGGAGGAGATGAGAGACGAGCGTCTGGCTAGCGTCCTGACCATGCTGCAGGCCATCAGCCGGGGCAAGATCATGAGGATGGAGCTCCTGCACATGATGTCGAAGAAGTGAGACATCCTGGGTTATTTTTTATTTTATTTTTTTCTGAGTGGGGCAGTCCCACTCATATTTTCCTTTTTATTGTGACAGAGACAGTAGAGATTTGACAGGAAGGATGGGTGAGAGAGAGAGAAGGGAAGACATGCCGGATATGTCCGCTACGCCACCTAAGCGCCCCCAATCCTGGGTTGATTTGGGGGATTTTTTCCAGCAGTAGTTATGAACTGAAAATATTCACGAACCAATGTTTAAAGCTCATAGGTCTCTCACTAACGCATTAGTGTTGTGAGTGTCAATACAGGAAGGAAGAGAAGACATTTCACTCCTTCGCAAATCACAGAAAATAAAGACATGAACACAAAACAAATGAACTCCCCCACCAGTTGCGCCAACAGGTTCAATAGTAACATGATGATCAGCCGAAACATTTCAGCTTGTGATATATTAGACCTTTGCACATACACTCCCTTCATCCAGTATGTGTGGTATGCCAGGGCAAGGTTTTCGGCGTGTGTGAGGCGCGTGCTTGTCCTTTTATGGTTACCATGCCATGTGTGTGGCCCCATTGGTAATAACGACCCTGTGCCCCCACCTCACAAACTCACCCCTCCCTCACTCGTCCCAAACCCTCACCCCCTGTCCACTCTCCCTAAATTAAACAATGCTGACGGTGTCCTTAAAGCCAGGTGGTGACATGTGTCAAGTGGCAGCTGCTTGGACCCACCCTAAAAATACAGCCCCCCCGCCCCCCCCCCCCTAGCCCACCCCGTGCCCTCTGGCCTCCTTTTGTCCTAGGCGCCTGCAGTTCTAAGTGAGCGCATAGATGGGATGTATGGCGGGTGACAGAGGATTAAAGGCTGCCGTCCGGACAGAGGACTTTGGTTTCTAAATAAACACTGAGCCCGTTCACCTTTGAGAAGCGCCGAGCACGGAGTCACGTCTGAAATGCAATCAGAGTCATACCACAGCCCAACCCCCCCCCACCCTCCCACCGCTGACACAACCAACCTCCTCCCCCCAACCAACACCCCCCCCACGCCGGCCTGCACTCACTCACACACACACGTTCAAAACTCTGACTCAAGCCCCATATCAATCTGCGAGAAAATATCTCTAGTTGTGTATTTATGGGTGTGACACACCATCATTGTTTTGGACAATCTTCATCAAAGATGATGGTAGTACATTAAACATCAACAGCTCCTTTCACGAGTGACACATTCTTCGACAAAGCACCTGTACTCGTTTTGAGAACAAGTTTGTTTGAGTTTGAGAAACTACAGGCTTTTTATTTTCCACCACCTACCCTCAGATACTCATGTGCACCCTCTAATCCCACCCCCAACCCCTCTCTCTTCCTGTGCCCAGGGAGGCTCTGATGATCATCCAGTGGAACGTCCGGGCCTTCGCCGCCGTGAGGACCTGGCCCTGGATGAAGCTCTTCTTCAAGATCAAGCCTCTGCTGAAGAGCGCCGCCACGGAGAAGGAGATGGCCCTCCTGAGGGACGAGCTCGCCAAACTGAAGGAGGCCTTGGAAAAGTCGGAGGCCAAACGTAAGGAGCTGGAGGAGAAGCAGGTCAGCCTTATCCAAGAGAAGAGCGACGTCTCGCTGCAGCTGCAGGCAGTAAGTACTCACAAACGGTTACGCATTCACTTACTCACTTACTTTCAGGGGAGGTAGAGGTTCAGCAGGAGGTAGAGCCGCCGCCTAACGATCACAAGGTCGGCAGATCGGCGGTTCGAGAGAGGCCGTTGTAAAGCGCTTCGGAGCAGCTTTAGAGCAGCAAAAAAGGCGCTATATAAGTGCAGTCCATTTACCATTTACTGCTTACACATTGGCACCAGCCAGGGTGAAATGTTTAATGTCCAAACCCTATAAGCTCTAGATGGCAACAACAACAGGCATTTGTGTCTTCATAAACACGGTAGTTCAAGACCAGACCAAACATCCTCGATCTCCAACTGAATGAACTGCATAGTATAATAGCAAACAAGATCACACCAAAGCTGTCGCATGACAAGACGACCACGCTCGGGGCGCTTAGGTGGCGTAGCGGGTTAAGCGCTGACCATGTAACCGCAGGGTTCCCGGTTCGATTCCGGCCGGGGACATATCCTGCATGTCATCCCTCCTCTCTCTCTCACCCATCCTTCCTGTCTAAGCTTCACTGTATCTGTCAATAAAAAAATTAGAAATATGAGTGGGACTGCTCCACTCAGAAAAAATTACGTAAAAAATAAATAAATAATAGCAAACAAGATCACCCACAAAAGCTGTTGCGTGACAAGACAACCACGCTCTCCTCTGACTCCGTTCACCTCCGATCACCTCTCTCCCCAGGAACAGGACAACCTAGCGGATGCTGAGGACCGCTGTGACCTGCTCATCAAGACCAAGATCCAGCTGGAGGCCAAGGCCAAGGAGATGATGGAGAGGCTGGAGGACGAGGAGGAG
>NC_137685.1:5623561-5716061 GCF_963989245.1 Nansenia antarctica | reverse complement strand
CATATTAGTTATTTGTTCTTTTATTATTTTAAATCATGTTCGAAATAAAAAGATTCATTCATTCATTCATTCATTCACTAACTATCTGCCTGGCTGTGGCCATGCCTCCCTCCCCCCAGGCTCGTGTGGAGGAGCTGGAGGAGGAGCTGGAGGCCGACCGGGCGTCCAGGGCCAAGGTGGAGAAGCAGCGAGTCGACGTGTCTCGGGAGCTGGAGGAGCTGAGCGACAGGCTGGAGGAGGCCGGGGGCGCCACCTCGGCCCAGGTCGAGATGAACAAGAAGCGGGAGGCGGACTTCCTGAAGCTCCGCCGGGACCTGGAGGAGGGCGCGCTGCACCACGAGGCCACCACCGCCGCCCTGAGGAAGAAGCACGCCGACAGCCTGGTGGAGCTGGGCGAGCAGGTGGACGGCCTGCAGAGGGTCAAACAGAGGCTGGAGAAGGAGAGGAGCGAGGCCAAGATGGAGGCGGAAGACCTGGCGTCTAACCTGGAGCACGTCTCCAAGGGCAAGGTAAGGATGGACACAGAAACACACACACACACACCCACACCCACACCCACACACACACACACACACACACACACACACACACACACACACACACACCAGGGTTCCTGCGCTGGTCTTAAAAAGCCTTCAAGTCTAAAATCCAGCAATCTGATTTATAAGGCCTAAAAAGGTCTTACATTTCAGTTATTCGGTCTAAAAATGAGATGCTATGTCTAGAAAATGAGACCCTGCAAGGAAATCAGTCCGACCACATCTATTTACGCGGAAATTAATCAAGCTGGAACCAAAAAAATGCCAATTCGCTTTCTTTTTTGTCTGTATGGCAGTGAAATCCCTAATTTCGTCACCTCGCAGATGACAAAAAGCTATCATATGGTGTCGCGATAGGTCTAAAATTATATCAAAATAGGTCTAAAAAAGGTAGTAAAAGTTCTTAAATTGGACTTGTTGAAACTTGTAGGAACCCTGACACACACACACACACACAACACCAAAAAACAAAAAAGCCTCATCTCACACACTACTTCACGCTATCCCACTTGATACCTCAATAATCTACAGTCCTCTATGTGCCAGCTGGTACTGATCAACCCTCTGTCTCTAGGCTAACTCAGAGAAGATGTGTCGTGTGTACGAGGACCAGATCAACGAGGCCAAGGCCAAGATGGAGGAGCTCCAGAGGCAGCTCAACGACAGCACCACCCAGAGAGCCCACGCCCAGGCCGAGAGTGGTGAGGACCAGGCTACACGTAGCTAGCCTTCAGCAATATTTCGTGACGTTAGAATTATAAGGTTCTATCTCCATTTTTGGTCAAAGTTGAGTTTTTTACATAAGGTGTTTATTAATGCCTGTGTGGTGTTATTTTTTAAAATGTTGACATTTTTGAGTTAGTAATGAATAAAACACAAAGGTTCCATCTCACAAAACATAATGGAATGTAAAAACGTTGACGCTCAATATCTCTGAACTACCCTAAACGGAGATAGAACCTTCGAATTCTAAGCTCACGATTTCAATATCACCCAAATAATTTTAATAATATTATTAAAATATTAATTTTAATAATTTTGCCATTTAGCAGACGCTTTTATCCAAAGCGACTTACAATTACGAATTACAGGGACATTCCCCCTGGAGTAACTGAGGGCTAAGTGCCTTACCCAAGGGCACACTAGTAGTGGTGTGGCTTCAGGCGGGATTTGAACTCACAACCTTCTGATCCCAAGTCCAACTCACTATCCACTAGACTAGACCACCACTACCCCCTGAATGAATGAAATGAATCACGTAGAATAGAATAATCATAAACATACAAATAGACATCGCCATAAAGTCCAGTTTGATGACCCCCCCCAACCATGACTGACTCCGTCTCTCCCTCCCCGTCCCTGTGTAGCCGAGGTGGGCAGGAGGCTGGAGGAGAGGGAGGTGCTGGTCACGCAGCTCCAGCGCACCAAGAACAGCTTCAGTCAGAACACGGAGGAGCTCAAGAAGCAGCTGGAGGAAGAGCACAAGGTGGGCAGCAGTACTGCACTCACACAAATGCCTAGATCGTACTATTTTGTTTTTGCTATTGTTGTGGATATAATTGATTCTTTTTTGGGGGGGGGATTTTATCCCCTTTTTTTTTTCCCACCCAATTTGGTATCCAATTGAACCCAACCTAGCATCCAATTATCCCCTGCCTATTGCGTAGGATCCGCCGCACGACCCCGTGGCCGGCAGCCCCAGAGGAGATCGCCAGGCAGACTAGCTGACTGGCTCCTCGAGCCCGACACCGTTATTCCGGCACCCCGGGGGCGGTGTTGCGCGACGGATCCTTGTCCGGAAATAGTCCTATACCTCCCTTTGGGAGCAGCCGCTCAATATGCCGCTCCCTGTGTGCCCTGGCCATATCCGGGTCTGGCGAGACCGGGATTCGATCCCAGTCCCCGGTGGGCAGCTTGCACTAGTGGCTAGTGCTTAGACCGCTGCGCCACCGCGGGGCCGGATATAATTGATTCGTAATAGATTTAGTAGAACTTATAAAGCACAAAGAGCTTCGATCAATTGTCTCCAAAGAGGCCTTTTATTAAGCAAAGTTACATGAGCGCAGAGAGAAACGAGCAGACCAATAAGCAAGAAGCAAAAGCCAAAAAGCAAAAAAGCCCCCAACGATGGGTGGGACTCATATTTATAGAGACTGTCCTTGGTCAGGAGGTCACTATTCTTGGGAACCAATCATATTCGGTGCTTCCAGTTAGACTGACCACTCTTTCCCCTGTGACGGCTGTCTCTTCCTCAGGCGAAGAACGCCCTGGCCCACGCTGTGCAGTCCTCCAGGCATGACTGTGACCTGCTGAGGGAGCAGTACGAGGAGGAGCAGGAGGCCAAGGCGGAGCTGCAGAGGGCCCTGTCCAAGGCCCACGCCGAGGTGGCCCAGTGGAGGTGCAAGTACGAGACGGACGCCATCCAGAGGACGGAGGAGCTGGAGGAGGCCAAGTGAGTGAGACACAGGGGTGGTAGAATGTTCCTAGGAAACTGTTTCTTTTCCATTTCTCTCTACTCTCACACAGTGACAGAAATTCTCCTTCGACAGGCAGAAGTGCAGCTCAAGAATACAGTTCCACATTAAAAACACACATAGGTCACATACATGAATACATACAATAAAAACAGACAGACATAGCGGTGTTTATAAAATGTAGTGCCTATTTAAAAAGTCCAGTCATTTAAAAATAATTATAAAAAACAGTGTTATGGTTTAAAAAGCTAAAATGTTGTGGTTTAAAAAGAAAAACAATGCGGTTTCTATTTTAAAAAGGGCCAGTTGAGTTATGCGAGACTATGTGTGTCTGTGCCGTAGGAAGAAGCTGGCGACACGGCTGCAAGACGCCGAGGAGGCTGTCGAGGCGTCCAACGCCAAGTGCGCCTCCCTGGAGAAGACCAAGCACCGGCTGCAGACGGAGATGGAGGACATGGTGGTGGACCTGGAGCGCTCCAACGCTGCGGCTGCAGCCCTGGACAAGAAGCAGCGCAACTTTGACAAGGTGGGCAGAGGGACTGAGATTCCGGCAACGCAGTAGTGTCCAACGAGGGATATCATGTGGCAGTGTGAGCACATGTTAAGACTAATATAACTGCAATATTATAATTTAGAATGATAAATATAACTATAAATATAATTTTGGAAAATAGTACTTTGTGGGAATCCAAGTGTAAGCTATGACTAGGCAATGGAATAGCATATCGTGAGCTTAGAATTATAAGGTTTAGGGTAGTTCAGAGATATTGAGCGTCAACGTTTTTACATTCCATTATGTTTTGTGAGATGGAACCTTTGTATTTTATTAATTACTAATTCAAAAATTTAAAAATAACACCACACAGGCATTAATAAACACCTAATGGATCAGATTATGTAAAAAACTACATTTTGACAAAAATTGAGATAGAACCTTATAATTCTAATGTCATGATATGGTGTGAACTACTCATTCTAGGTGCTGGCTGAGTGGAGGCAGAAATATGAGGAGTGCCAGTCAGATCTGGAGGCCTCTCAGAAGGAGTCCCGTAGCCTGAGCACGGAGCTCTTCAAACTGAAGAACTCGTACGAAGAGGCCCTGGACCACCTGGAGACCATCAAGCGGGAGAACAAGAACCTCCAAGGTAAGGCCATGTGCAGATGGACTCTACTCAAACATTATAGAGTCACTGGTCCTACGTAAACCATTTTATTATATTGTGAACTTATGGGTTTCTCAAAAAGAAAACATTTCGATATATTCAAATGAATGTTTCTAGTGTTTTAGAATTCAACGTTCATCAGGAGATGACACAGTATCATTCCCAAGGGATACTTATTTGGAGAGGGTGTATAGCCTTTAAATAGAATCCATACACGTAGTATGAAAAAACATACTCTTACATTTACATTTACATTTTTGGCATTTAGCAGACGCCTTATTCCAAAGCGACTTAAGCCCAATGCACACGGCCCCGATTTTGTCGCACCGCCGAACATTCGATTCTCAATTCTTTGAATTATTTCAATTGGTGTGAATGGAGAATAGGATGTTGTCGTGTGATAAAATCGCATCGCACGCCGTGTGCATTGTCTCATTCAAAACAATGGAATCGAATTCGGCGGTGCGACAAAATCGGGGCCATGTGCATTGGGCTTTACAATCAATACATTTGACTAAGCAAGTGAATCATCAATCCACCAGTCGTAGCAGGAAGAGTAATCTAGCTCAGGCCCGGGGCCATTGGCAGTCTCTGTGATAGAAGGAAACGTTTTTCTTTTTTCTTTTTTATATATAGACACTGGAGAACAGAGAGACAGTACAAGGGGGGCAGTAGAAGTCATAGGGGACACAGTAAAGGGGAAAGCGGGTGTCTCATTACTCTTTAAACTAAACCGTGGTCCTCTTACTTTCGCCACCACAGGGGAGATTGTTGACCAGTCAGATCAGGTCAGCCAGGGAGCGAAGACCATCCATGAGCTGGAGAAGATCAAGAAGGGGCTGGATGTGGAGAAGACTGACATCCAGGCTGCGTTAGAGGAGGCGGAGGTGGGTCTTGGAGAAAAGACTAAAGGAGACTCTTTCTCTCCACAATTATTATTAAGAGTGTTTCACCTCTCTGGTGTCCACTTAAGTATTCTATCAGTACTTAAGTATTCTATCAGTGTTAATTTTGGCAGGCTTTTTAGTCACTTAGTCTTTGGTGTTTAGATGAAGATGCACACCAGTTCTAGTCACACCAAGTCACCTCCATTTTCTTAGTTCCAGTTCCAAAACATTCCAGTGCAGTCTCAGTCCACAAAAACTCCAAAACATTTTCGTCGAGTTTTCGTCGCTGACTACGGCTAGACTAAAATGTTTTGGGGGGTTTTTGTGGACTGAAACTGCACTGGAATGTTTTCAGTTTTCATCAACTGGAACTGGACTGAAACTAAGACAAATGGAGGTGACTTGGTGTGACTAGAACTGGTGTGCATCTTCATCTAAAAAGCCTGCCAAAATTAACACTGTATTCTATTCACATACTGTATATGTCCCCCCATCCTCTTTTTCAGGGTACTCTGGAACATGAAGAGAGTAAGACCCTCCGTATCCAGCTGGAACTCAACCAGATCAAGGCCGACATTGACAGGAAGCTGGCGGAGAAGGACGAGGAAATCGACAATCTCCGGTGGGTATTATCACCATATGTGACACGGTCTGTTAAAAAGGGCAATGTCGGCAATTCCCAGTGTTGGCAACTCTCAAGTCGCGCGAATGAGCAAAAAGCGCCCACTCGATATAACAACAACAGTTTTAGGGTCACTACTAAATACAATATACATTTACTAAATACTAAATACAATAACAAATATGTGTAGTTATGTGTTTTTAGCATGTTGGTGTGTTCTATCAGCGTGTTAGGATGTGCTAGACATGCAGTTATATGTTCATAGCGATGTTCCTTTTTCCAGTTATTAGCAGCTGTTTTGCGTGTGTTTTGATTCAGAGCAATATTCTCCGGTATTTAGTTTGAGGTGTAGGCCTACCAACATTCAAATAAGCATATCCTCTTCAACTATTTTCAATTAGATTTCAATGTATTACACATCATTTGAAAGCTTACAATTTGCACTTTCATAATTTGTATAAAACTGAAAAAGGAGGACTTGAGGACTTTTGACCAGACCCTGTCTGTCACATATGACCTGCTCTGTATTGAACCAGAGGCCCATGTCTTACAAAGTCCTCATCAACCATCACCATCCCATACTCTCCATACTGTACCTCTCTTTTTCACACGTCGTGAGCTTAGAATTATAAGGTTCTATCTCTGTTTAAGGTAGTTCAGAGATATTGAGTGTCAAAGTTTTTACATTCCATTATGTTTTGTGAGATGGAACCTTTGTATTTTATGAATTACTAACTCAAAAATGTCAACATTTTAAAAATAACACCACACAGGCATTAATAAACACTTAATGGATCAGATTATGTAAAAAACTAAATTTTGACAAAAATGGAGATAGAACCTTATAATTCTAACGTCACGATTTTACACCTGCTTCCTCCCACAGTCGTAACCACCAGCGCGTCCTGGAGTCCATGCAGACCACCCTGGACGCAGAGACCAAGTCCCGTAACGAGGCCGTGCGTCTGAAGAAGAAGATGGAGGGAGACATGAACGAGATGGAGGTGCAGCTGAACCATGCTAACAGGCAGGCCACTGAGTCCCAGAAACTGCTGCGCCACCTGCAGGTTCAGATCAAGGTAAGTTCTTACAGCAGCAGGTTACTGACTTATGTTAGTTATGTTATGTTAAATCATGTGAGAATTGAGCACTGGAATGCTCTGCCCTTGGATCTTAGATCAGCTGGCTCGGTCAAGGTTTTTAAAAAACAGCTTAAGACTGTTTTGTATAGACAGGCTTTTGGATAGCCCCAATGGGCTTGTCTTTCTGTGTCTTGTTGATGCTGTTGTACCTGTTGTCTGTTACTTGTTTTTATTTTCACTTGTTTTGCCTGTTTTAACCTGCTGTGGCTTTCGCTCTTGTATTTTGTTTTATTGTGTTTTTTCCTTGTTGTGTAAAGCACTTTGTGACCCTTGGTCTGCGAAAGGTGCTCTATAAATACATTTTACTTACTTACTTACTTACACTGTCTGACTGCGTTCATGGAACCCCCCAGGACCTGCAGGTGGAGCTGGATGAGACGCTGCACCAGAACGAGGAGCTGAAGGAGCAGGCCGCGGTGACGGAGCGCAGGAACACCCTGCTGGCTGCGGAGGTGGAGGAGCTCCGGGCCGCTCTGGAACAGAACGACCGCTCACGCAAACTAGCTGAGCACGAGCTGCTGGAGAGCACAGAGAGGGTCAACATGCTACACTCCCAGGTAAATACTTTTCTGATACTAATATCCTCCAGCTAATGATACATCGACATTGGAGTAAATCTCGGATCTCATCGTGTCGGTGTTTATTTGGTATTTTTCCTCTAGAACACAAGCCTGATCAACCAGAAGAAGAAGCTAGAGAGTGATGTGTCGATGCTTGCCACTGAGACGCAAGAGGCCTCGCAAGAGTGTCGTAACGCAGAGGAGAAGGCCAAGAAGGCCATCACTGACGTAAGGCACATTCCCATGAACCCAGACAGAGTTACTTGTCTTTAAGAGTCTTTTTTTAGGAAATGTATGTCAGTAACCTTGCTTCAAATATGATGTATTTTAATGTTTGATATTTGTATATTAAAAGTATGCTTTATATGTTAAATGTTATTTGTAATGTATGTTTTAAATGTGGACCCCACTAAAAGTAGCTCATGCCTATGGGTATAGCTAATGGGGATCCTTCCAATAAATAAACAAATAAACAAATCAAGCAAATTTTTTCTCTCTATCCTCTCTATCCTCTCTCTATCCTCTATCCTCTCTCTCTATCCTCTCTATCCTCTCTCTCTATCCTCTATCCTCTCTCTATCCTCTCTCTCTATCCTCTCTATCCTCTATCCTTGTCCAGGCGGCCATGATGGCCGAGGAGCTGAAGAAGGAGCAGGACACCTGCGCTCACCTGGAGAGGATGAAGAAGAACATGGAGCAGACCGTCAAGGACCTGCAGATGCGTCTGGACGAGGCAGAGCAGATCGCCCTCAAGGGTGGCAAGAAGCAGATCCAGAAACTGGAGACCAGGGTGGGTCCACAGAACACACACCACTCTATCTTAGCAGTTCGTGACGTTAGAATTATAAGGTTCTATCTCCATTTTTGTCAAAATTTAGTTTGTTACATAATCTGATCCATTAGGTGTTTATTAATGCCTGTGTGGTGTTATTTTCAAAATGTAATTTTTTGTTGTTGTTAGTAATTCATAAAATACAAAGGTTCCATCTCACAAAACATAATGGAATGTAAAAACTTTGACACTCAATATCTCTGAACTGCCCTAAACGGAGATAGAACCTTATCATTCTAAGCTCACGAGTTGTTACCTTTAATCCAATATCATTCATCATTTTAGCTATCATTTTGGATCACACATGTTGCCTTGACATAATGCTTTCTTACCAATGCTCCATGCAAAATGTTATCATGTATGATGCCAATAAGGAGTTCAGAGTTCCTCACTGTTCCATCCCATTAACACTAGAACAGCCGTGCCTTTTTTACCTGCTAAAAGAGCCGCCTCTTTACAATGCTCAAGCTGCTAGCTCCTTCTCTCTCTCTCCTTTTCTCGACCACTAGTTGGCCGCTTGTAAATTAGCCTAGCTTCCTACACAGAAAAACAGCAAAATAGCTTTATACTAACTTATCCTGATGTGATTTTGAAAATGTAAGGATACTGGGTGGTAGAACGCACATATCTAGGAAAGGTCATGAAAGGAGGGTCCTGAAATGTAATCGAGTGCAAAGATATACCACTTTTCTTTACTCACAGTGTTAACGAGTAGTATTACTATTGTAACTATGGTAACGTCCCATTGACAGGTGAGGGATCTGGAGAACGAGCTGGACTCTGAGCAGAAGAAAAGCCAAGAGCTCCAGAAGGGGCTCCGCAAGTACGAGAGGAGGATCAAAGAGCTCACCTACCAGGTACACACACACACACCTATCAGGTACAGACACACACCATCATCCTGTCTGTCTACCAGGTACAGACACACACCATCATCCTGTCTATGGGTATTGGTATAGTCAGACTATTCGGTTGTTAAGTCGTGACGTGTTTCCGGGTCCAACGTTGGCTGAGGCGCTGTCTTCAAAATGCCTCAGTAATAATAACAATTCATTATATTTGTATAGCGCTTTTCCGAGGCTCAAAGACGCTGACAAATATGGGAAAAACTGGAAAGTGCCTTGTCCCTTGTTGTATGAATAGATCTGAGTCTAAAAAAACGATTGAACTGTCATTCTACCGCTTTAGTACACTGGAACTCTGGTGCAGGAAATTGCTAAACGTCATGCGTGACGTCATACAACAACCGAATAGTCAGACTATTGTGTGAGATGTGGTCATTGTATGAGATGAGTAGTAAGAGAACGCTGCCCCCTACTGTCTGTCTAGACTGAGGAGGACAGGAAGAACCTGTTGCGTCTACAGGAGCTTATAGACAAGCTGCAGGCCAAGGTGAAGGGCTACAAGAGGGTAGCCGAGGAGGCGGTAAGTCTCTAAAATAACCATATTCAATATATATACACCAGGGCTTATTCAGTGACATTAGCTCTTGTGTTAGGAATGTCCCAGTAATACTCTGCTCTCTCCTTCTCCCCCCTACTCCTTCTCTCTCCCTCCTTCTCCCCTACTCCTTCTCTCTCCCTCCTTCTCCCCTACTCCTTCTCTCTCTCTCCTTCTCTCCCCCCTACTCCTTCTCTCTCCCTCCTTCTCCCCTACTCCTTCTCTCTCTCTCCTTCTCTCCCCCCTACTCCTTCTCTCTCCCTCCTCTCCCCCCTACTCCTTCTCTCTCCCTCCTTTTCTCTCCCCTACTCCTTCTCTCTCTCTCCTTTTCTCCCCCCTACTCCTTCTCTCTCTCTCCTTTTCTCCCCTACTCCTTCTCTCTCTCCTTTTCTCCCCTCTACTCCTTCTCTCTCCCTCCTTTTCTCCCCCCTACTCCTTCTCTCTCTCTCCTTTTCTCCCCTCTACTCCTTCTCTCTCCCTCCTTTTCTCCCCCCTACTCCTTCTCTCTCTCTCCTTTTCTCCCCTCTACTCCTTCTCTCTCCCTCCTTTTCTCCCCCCTACTCCTTCTCTCTCTCTCCTTTTCTCCCCCCTACTCCTTCTCTCTCTCTCCTTTCCTCCCCTACTCCTTCTCTCTCTCTCCTTTTCTCCCCCCTACTCCTTCTCTCTCTCTCCTTTTCTCCCCTCTACTCCTTCTCTCTCCCTCCTTTTCTCCCCCCTACTCCTTCTCTCTCTCTCCTTTTCTCCCCCCTACTCCTTCTCTCTCTCTCCTTTCCTCCCCTACTCCTTCTCTCTCTCTCCTTTTCTCCCCCCTACTCCTTCTCTCTCCCTCCTTTTCTCCCCCCTACTCCTTCTCTCTCCTTTTCTCCCCCCTACTCCTTCTCTCTCCTTTTCTCCCCCCTACCCCTTCTCCTCCTTCTCTCTCCCTCCCCAGGAGGAGCAGAACAACTCCAACATGACCAAGTTCAGGAAGGTGCAGCACGAGCTGGACGACGCGGAGGAGAGGGCTGACGTGGCCGAGTCTCAGGTCAACAAGTTCCGCGTCCGCACTCGGGACCAAGGCGGCAAGGTCAGTACATATCGTGACGTTAGAATTATAAGGTTCTATCTCCATTTTGGGTCAAAATTGAGTTTTTTTTACATACTCTGATCCATTAGGTGTTTATTAATGCCTGTGTGGTGTTATTTTAAGTTTAACATTTAAATGTTGACATTTTTGAGTTAGTAATTCATAAAATACAAAGGTTCCATCTCACAAAACATAATGGAATGTCAAAACTTTGACGCTCAATATCTCTGAACTGCCCTAGACGGAGATAGAACCTTATCATTCTTAGCTCACAATGTGTTAGCCCTCTGCAAGCGCCTCTCCATGTGATGCCTGGTGGTCATAAATGTTTATTTCTGTGCACTGAAATGACTTGGCGGTTGCGAATAATGCTAAAGATACTTTTGTCTTGTGTATTTCAGCTGACAGAGTAATGCAGCGAGGATGATGACCGCTCTCACCAAAGATAACCCAGCCCGCTGAAACAGTTGTGACTGGGAGTGCAACACAATAAATACTTTGCTTGTACTTTATTATGCCTTGATTATTGCATTCAGTGTGGAGGTATATGATGAGAGAGAGAGACCACTTGAAAACAAAACACAACATACACACATTCAAGAGAAAATTGTGAGAATTTATTATGATTGTTATCATTATATTGAATTCACAAACTAGATTGTTAAATCAAGAAATGAAGATCGAAAACCAGAATTAGAGGGACAGAAATGGGGGTGAGGGGGATGGTGAACTGTGTGTCAGGATGAAAAACTAAATGTCGGGGGGTTGTATGAATATGCTGAGAGCTAGGACAGAGCTCAAGGTCAGCCCACACAACACACTTCCTGGGTGACGATGGCTCCGAAGATATTCATTAACTACAAACAAGTATGTGCATGTGCATCTCCCCCACGAATATTCATTTTCAATGTCAAGACAAAAGCTACAAGTACATAAAGCAGATCGGTTTCAAACAGTTATAATTATAGCATACTTCTGAGGAAACGAGAGTAAAAACTAAACGATAAGGTTTTAATGATCAGTTTCCTAGGTATCCACTGACGCTGTTTTATCATTCATCCCCAACGGTTACAGTTACTCTCAGCTACACCACACATGCACACAGTCAAACAAGGGACACTCGAAACTGGCGTGTTATTTTCTGCCACAGTGACTGAAACAACTCCAGCAAATCATGATTCTACGGAGAAGGCGGGAGGTTTACAATCAAATCAAACCAAACCAAGCACCAGATAGTCAAAAAAGGGGCTACAATGCCTCGTCAAAGGCTTGCAGCGGAAAAAGAAAAAAGAAAAGAAAACACACAAAATGCTCAATAAGCAACATAACAAAAAATCTCAGGCCAGACTTCCAACAATTTCTCAGCATGTCTTGGGGGTTGAAAGTATGACGATAGCTCTCTGTGTCATCTCTTCAAGTCAGTGAAGTAAATTTGTATAAACAAACATTTTGAGGGGGGAAAGTGGGATTGAAGGAGGATAATTCATCAGAATAAAAGAGCTACATCCCATCCTCAGCACTATATCTAGTGATGACGTTAGCAAACTAACTAAAACAGACAATATGGGCTTCAACAGGCTGTTGTGTCTCCGGGAGAGTGCAACATTCATGGTGTTCTCATGGCAACGGCTCCGTTTGAATCACAGCGGACTGAACACATGAAAGGACAGTGGAGCTCTGGTAGAGCAAGGGTGCTGAACCAGTACCAACCCTATGAACATCGCAGGCTCTATGGAGGACCTGGCCCATCATCGATGGTGGTTTTCCACGTATAGTAGTGAATTTCAGTCACTTTTGTGTGAAGCACTGAGCGAAAAATGACTATTGCACCACTATTGACAAGATCAGGGTACATTAAAACCTATGAGTCACTTCTTGGCTGTTAGGAGGAGTGTGGGTAATTAAAAAACACCAAATACTGTGAACATAATAGAGAAAGCATGTGTCCACACAAAGCACTACCAAAACAGATTTCATTGCGGCCAACTAGATGATGAACAGAATGCTTTCATACATTCATTCACGTGAACATGGAAAAAAAGTTGAAAGGAAAACATCGGAAACAAAAAAAGGTCACACCGTTTCAACATGCACCCCGCTAGTGAAGAGTAGTGGTTTCATCTATAGAGCTGGGTTGTAAAATGAGGTAGCTCAATCAATATCATTTGCTGGGAATCCTATTTGTTTTTGTCTGTCGAGTGACGCAAAGTGCTCGCTAAGCGCAGCATCCATTTCCACGGCAACATTGGAACATTCTGGCCATAGTTACATGACCACCGCCCCCCGCCCCCTCCTCGACCTAGCCAATCACATTAGAGGTGGTGCCATGCACTGAATCACCATATAAAGACAGAAGATTGTCAACATCTAGGCTTGTGGTGAGATCTCAGATGTTAGGTGGTTGACTGGAAAACAATCGAGTGATGCAGCATAGCGTTGCTGTTTGGTTGAAGGCTAGTCATGCTAAGGAGTTACAGAAACCTTTGTGACAACTGGGACAAAGAAGCGGGATTTTTACACTAGAGCCTGCATAGTTTATTCTCCTCCCAAACCACCGTTCACTCCATGGATACATAAGTCTGATACAAAATGAAATCGTTTTTTCCAACAAAAACATGTTAAAATACAACAAACAATTAAAACAATTTTCCACTGTGCAATGTTTTCTTTCTTTTTTTTTTATTCTACAGTTTCTCAAGAACTAAAAGCTACTATTTCAACAAGATGAAAACCAAAAAAAACATGTCTGAAAAAGAAAGGGAAAACGTTTCGTCGACTCGTCAGGGGATGAAACATTCTCTGGTGATGCCGTGAAAAGGGGTTGATGGCGTTTGTGTGAGACTGAGCCCCCCCCCCCCATATGCGGGGTGACACATCTCAGCGGACCCACAAGCTACCTGGACGAGGCTGAGTTAAGCCGAAAAGCACCAGTCAACTAGATTCACCTAAGAGAGTAGACCTACATACGGATCACTGAAAACGCTGTTCATTTTCACTTCAAAAAGACCACTGAACAAGCCCAAGCCAACGCCATCTCTGCAACCAGTGGTGGGCAGCCCCCCTAAAGCCCAGTTTATGCTTCTGCGTAAAATCGACGGCGTAGCTTGCGTAGGCTACGGCGTAGATTGACGCGCACCTCTCCAAAAATGTAAGTACGCGGCAGTGCCTACGCAACCGTAAGCTCTGTGATTGGTCCGCTTGGTAGCACATGATTATGACATGATTCCGACTCTCTCGTTGGCCAAAATGCGGAAGCCAAGACAGAAATGTCATTTACTTTTTCTGTAATTACTTATTAATAAAGATTTGAACAATTATGATAACCATCGTATTATCTTAGTTTAATGTCATTTCAATGCATCATAGAACTTTTATTTACAACAAGCATAACAACAAAAAGATCGCTATTATGCCGCTTTGAGCTCCGTTGAGTGTCAGGCACAGCCTTCCTATAAGGAGCGCGATTCACATTTACGAGATGTACAATCCTGTTTATTTAGAAATAAATGATTAGTTACCGGGAGCCCCATGGCTGTTCGTTGGGTTTAAATTATATTTATGATAGACATATTTAATGTAAAGTTATCCATAAGAACTGTGATTGGTCCGCTTGGTAGCGTCACATTCCGACTCTCTCGTAAATGCGGAAGTCATGACAGAAATGTCATTTACTTTTTCTGTAATTACTTATTAATAAAGATTTGAAAATGTATGATAACCATCTTATTATCTTAGTTTACTGTCATTTCAATGCATTATAGACATTTTCTTTACAACAAGCATAATACAAATATGTTTTTTTAATCGCTATTATGCCGCTATGAGTACACCGACCAACGCGACGCGGTCCGCGGACCAACGTAGAACTATAAACTTGGAGAGCCCTCGCGTAGGCTACGGCGTAGCCGCGCGTAAATTCGACGCAGGAGTATAAATCAGGCTTAAATCTCACAGACAGTGGCATACATGGTGTCGATGTCCACTTATCTAAAGCAGAGCCAGTAGGGAGGGGGGAGGGGGCAGGGGCTGTGTATCCTCTCCGTCCTGTGGCACACCAGTGGCGCGAGCTTTAGGGTGATAGTTGACACCAGTCTTCGGAAACAAACTCTAGGCCTCCGTTTTCACAACTCAAGTCCATGTGAAAACAAATCATATTTTTTTGTTGTTGTATTATATATAATTTGTTGCATCATACATATATTTTTTTATTTCCATATATTTTGTCGTATATGTATTATATAAAAAGGCTCTATTTTGATTTCACCTAAAGCACACCACCAACATATGAGTATTTCAAGGTCCCTTAAATGTCTCCGTTTTCTACTATGGGGGGGGGGGGGGGAGGGGCGGGGGGGGAAGGGGGGCTGGGACGGTTGCCGTGGTTCCCCTCCTCCCTTTGAGACAAAGAGAAAAGGAGGCACAAGTGAAGACAGCCAGGCACATCCCTCCTCCTGTCCTCAATAACCAACTGCCTCCTGGCCAAGTTACAGACAGCATTACCCAGGAGTCTCTGCCACAAAACAGCCACAATAGCACTTCCAGGTCGCTGGCTGACCCCTAGGTTCGCTCCCCGGGGTCGTCATCATCACCTACATCAGGTGTCCATACCCACCAGCGACCTCCCCCACCCCTGTCCCCACAGCCCCCTCTGCTCCTGTGTGGGTTAATCCTCCAGCAGGTCCCTGTCCAGGTCCATGTAGGGCTCGTCGATGTAGCTGGCTATGGCACACTGAGAAGTCCTGTCTGAGTTCAGCAGCACTGACACCGTCTCCTTCCAGTAGCTGAAGGGCACGCAGGAACTCTGAAGGAGACGGAAGAGACATGTGGGGTTAGGTCGTGTTCAAACTGGAGTTCACACTTCTGTTTTTTAGAAGAAACCGCGGCCTTCAGCGCCTTTTTACATACAACCCTATGGGAAAAGGAAAAAGGAGGTTTAAAATGGACGATTTATTAAATTGCCCGCTGCTGGCGGGTGCGAAATGCATTCTGGGAAAAGAAGCCAAGTGTGTACACGGCCTGTGACTACTGAAAGACTGCAAATAACATCAGTTTCAATGTCAATGACGTTCATGGTTTTAATTCTCATTGAGAGGTGAGGACACTCACGTTCTCCAGACAGGTGCTGTCCTTGTCCTTGTTGAGGTAGTGTCGCTGCCAGAAACGCAGCAGGTTGTGAAAGTTGTTGAGCAGGCAGCCAGGGTATCTCTCAGCGTACTCCTTCTCTCTCAGGGCGTTGAGGTAGAAGGGCAACTTGCCCCGCCTCCTGGCCAGCATCAGGACGACCAGGCTGGTGTTTAGGCAGCTCACGTTCTCCTGGGCCAGGGGAGGGCAGGGGAGGATCGGTCAGTAGTCGTATCAGAAAGCCAGAGAAACTAAACAGCACAACTGGTGATGTATTCAATGGAATCTAAACTAATAGCACACGGTGTCAAATCTGACTGATTCTGATTCATTCATTTATCTTTGTAAGATGGTACTTTTGTCAACTCCTTTCAATGAACAGTATTGTTTTGTTGTTTTAGAGGATGTTTTTTGAGTGGGCCAGTCCCACTCTTATATTGGTCATTTGTATTGGATAAACAGAGGAAAAAGAGACAGCGGAGAAAGACAGGAAAGTGAGGGTGTCGCAACAGGGCATGGGTCAGATTCGAACCCATGCCGACATGCACTGTAGGTCATGGTGCTAGACCACCCCAGGCCATAAACAGCATTGTAAAGAAAGTGTCCGCTCATTAGTGGATAGTGAGTTGGACTGGTGATCAGAAGGTCATGATTTTGTCATAATTGTATGTTGTTTTGGACAAAAGTGTCTGCTAAATGGTGTAAATGTAAAACGCCTGAACAAAAGGAACATTGGCCTTGAAAAGAATACCAAGGCCTTCTCTATTGAAAAAGAGAATGTGCAAGGCCAGACCTGTGTGAGAGTCTGGACGTTGATGATGTTGACCAGCCTGAAGAGGAAGGACAGCCTGTTCTCCACCCGAGCCATGTAGGACAGCAGACAGCACTCTGACAACACCTCCACCACTGCAGGAATACAATACAAGTCAGCGTTAACAGACAATTCGGTTGTCAAGTCTGACGTCAAACGTTTCGTTTAGCAATTTCCGGGTGCAAACCAGAATTTCCCCGCACCAGAGTACCAGTGTACTACAGCGGTAGAATGACAGTTCAATCATTTTTTAGACTCTGATCTATTCATACAACAAGGGACACAGCACTTTCCCGTTTTCCCCATATTGTCACGGTCTTTGAGCCTTGGAAAAGCGCTATATAAATATAATGAATTATTATTATTACTGAGGCATTTCGAAGAGAGCGCCTCAGCCAACGTTGGACCCGGAAACACGTCACGACTTAACAACCGAATAAGAACATATACCACTGATTCACCTCACTATTCCTTCAACGGGACAGGCTCTGATGTAAACCTCCACGCACACATGTAGATGTACACACAGCCACGGGTTTACCTTTGACGTCCTCTGTCTGGCTCTCGAAGCGGTCCAGAGACAAGACGATGCAGCGCACCAGCATGTTGGAGTCGACCAGGGAGCTGTTGATCTGGGTCAGGAACGTCTGGAACTGGAGCAGAGGGGGAGAAACAAGACAAAGCATTACATAAACACACATTTCTCAACTCTCAGGACAATCAACTACTTCATTGTTAGAAATCCACACTGTTAGACAATGCTCTGCTTTTTGCTCCGCGAGTAGCATAATTGCATTTGTGATCTAAGAAACCAAGACTTGTGTGATGAAGTGACTGGTAAATGGACTGCACTTATTTATATGCTTTACAGTGGCCACACACACACACACACACACACACACACACACACACACACACACACACACACACACACACAGCCACACACACACACACACACACACACACACACACACACACACACACACACACACACACACACACACACACACACACACACACACACACACACACACACACACACACACACACACACACACACACACACACACACACACACACACACACACACACACACACACACACACACACACACACACACACACACACACACACACACACACACACACACACACACACACACACACACACACACACACACACACACACACACACGCGATAGTGGTGGTCTAGTGGATAGTGAGTTGGACTTGTGATCGGAAGGTTGTGAGTTCAAATCCCGCCTGAAACCACACCACTACTAGTGTGCCCTTGAGTAAGGCACTTAGCCCTCAGTTACTCCAGGGGGAATGTCCCTGTAATCTGTAATTGTAAATCGCTTTGGATTAAAAGCGTCTGCTAAATGGCAAAATTACACACACACATTCACACACCAATGGCGGCAATCTACCATGCAAGGCGGCAGCCTGCGCATTGGGAGCAATTTGGGGTTTCAGTGTCTTACCGATGTGTCTTACCGAGTGTGTGACTGATAGTTTATAGAAGAATGAAGTGAATGTAGGTGAGGGTTCCGACCTTCTCACCAGTATGAGTGAAGGTAGGTGATACTCGAGGGTGCCTACCTTCTCATCAGTGTTGACGTATTTGTTGAACCTCTTGAAGGCGTCGATGTTAAACTTCATGAGCTCCCCCAGGAGGTCAAAGTAGCTCTGCAGGACGTCTCTGGACTTACAGCCGCTATCAATGATGCAGAACAGTATGTGCTGGAGAGGGAGACACAGACAATAACAATAACAATAAGAACAAAATAACAACAATAATAATAAAAACAACAACAATAATAAAAATAACAACAATAATAATAATAACAACAATAATAATAACAATAAGGGGAGGCAGAACATGACATTACAGCATCCCTGGTGCAGAAGGGAGTGACACAGCTAACAGTCGGTCTGCAGTCTTCTCAGACTAGAACATTGGGAACGAGGCATTTCACACCCAGGATTCCTAGCAGCATCCTCACCTCCAGCAGTCCCCTCTTCAGCAGGAACATCTGGTCTGCGTAGGAGGTGGCTCCCCTGAGGAAACTTTCCACTGCTCTCGCCTGCCAGAACCTGCAGAGAAGACAAATATTTATTAGGTATGGAACAGCTACTCGGCCAATGAAAAGTCATGACCCCGGATTTTCTATACGGAACATTTCCCGGTTATTCCGAGGAAACACTCAAAAGTTTTCTTTCGTTTTCTGCTTTTGCACATCCAGTTAAATGACACACACACAACCAGACATTTGACCTAAGGGGGTTCTCGTCTTACCTGAAAGAGGAGTCTGGTGGCTCTCTCTTCATGACGGTGAGGAGACGTGTGAGGAGACCTTTCTTCCCATCACACACTAGGCTCCTGTCTGTGTTGACCAGAGCCTCCACCTCTGGGATGTTGGCTTTCAGAGAGATGGCACTCAGCTCGTTCAGTTCCTGACTGTTCAGGAGCAGGTACTTGTTCCTGAAAGAAAGGACAGCCTTAGTCCGCAGCAACGCTAGTGTGGAGACATCTCCCCCTGAGACATCTACTGCCCCCCCAGAACTGCGTCTCCTGGAGACACCCGCTTTTCCCCTCTACTGTGTCCCCTAAAAACGTCTATTGACCCCCTTGTACTGTTTCTCTGTTTTTCCAGTGTCTATATATTTAAAAAAAACTAGGTTTAGAAGAAGGTGATAGAAGATGGTTGTTCCTTCCATCAATGGCCCCGGGCCTGAGCTAGATTACTCTTCCTGCTACGACTGGTGGATTGATGATTCACTCTCTTAGTCAAATGTATTGATTGTAAGTCGCTTTGGAATAAGGCGTCTGCTAAATGCCAAAAACGTAAAAATGTAAAAATGAGACGATAAAACTGGTACAGAAGCTGTTGGAAGGTTACTTACTCGTGGTGGTCACTGAAGCTCTGGAGTAGCCTCAGGAACTGGATTTTGAAGGATATTTCCTGAAGGAACAACAAGGTAAGAACAATCGTTTTTGAATGACTTGACTTGCATGTCTGCCAAAAGAGAAGCAAACAAACATTATACAGATATTTCTATATCAGGGCTAATGAAGATTTTCAGTGGGGTAATTACCGGACTGCAGTCACAGTTCTCATTCTGGCCGTGGACCACGTGATTGGAGGAAGTGTACTTCCTCCAGATCAGCTTGTCAAAGAGATTGTTGAGGCCAGGGATCAGACGGAACTCTGCCAACATCTTGTGTACCTGTGAAAGAGAGAGAGGCATGAGGTGGTCAAAAACCAAAGCTCTGGCCTTGCACCGCAACCCCCACTCCTGTCTTAACCCATACTCTGGTCTTTTGGTGCCTCACCTGGTTCCTCTGGCGACCCATGAGCAGCACACACAGGACATAGAGCACCTCCACCTTGTACATGATCTCATGGACGATCTTCATGGACTGGGGCAGACGGGTTCGGAGAGGGCTGGTGGCCAGAGAGCTCTCGTCTGACGACTCTGATGGGACAGGAGATCAAGAGCAGGAATAAATGCAGGGGTACAAACTGTTGATGGCCCAAAAAGGTGACACTTTTTTTTTTTGCAGGCTAACCTTAGGGGGGATAGCGCTAGCACTAATGTTGTTAAATAGATACCGCTAGCACTAACGGTGGTCTAACAATGATGCATGTGTAAGTAGCGGCAGCCCTGACCTTAACACCTGCAGAATTACTTCGAAAACAGTTTACCGTGACTGTGTTCTCTATGCCCCAAAGAAACCTGGAGAAGAACCGTCGAGAGGGAGCGTGACATGCTGGGTCTAAGATCCTGGGAGGCGGCGGCCGCTGTGGCGAGGGACAGAGACCGGTGGCGTAAACTCGTTGGAGGCCCTACTCTTCACACCCGAAGAAAAAGGACCTAAGTCAAGTGTTCTCTATGCTGTCTGGAACTGTACCTAGCTCCCTGAAGCTAAAAGTTATTTCAACAGCAGCAGAGTTTAGCAGACAGGGAGATTAGTTAGCTCGCACATCATGTGACTTGGATGAGACTTAAACCCCCCCCCAAAAAAATAATATTTTTTGCAGATCTACACAATTCACATGGATGACATATTTTGAGATAGAAACGGCTAATTTAGCAAGTTTGCACCCCTGAAATGAAAAACAAGCAGGAGGATGCCTCTACACGTAGCATTCGTGATAGACATATACGTGTTGAGAGAGTTGATTTGGAAGGTGCAGCCAGAGTGTGAGGGAGGGAGGGAGCTGCTGACCTGTGCTGCTGTGCTCCGCATCCTCTGTGGCCATCTGCATGAGAGCGTCCAGCACCAGCGCGTTGTCCAGCCACGTGTACCAGTCCTCCAGCTCCTGCAGGAAGTTTGACGCCCCTGTGGCCTCTGACACCTTCCTGGTCGCCAGCTTACACAGACGCTCGATGAAGCCGGGGATGTTCAGGAGGGTCACTGGGAGCGACAGAGGACAGGACAGGGTTATTCATTGATCCGACAGCACACAGACAAGAGACTCAAAGAGAACTACTAACCAGGGTTCCTACAAGTTTCAACAAGTCACATTTAAGACCTTTTAAGACCCTTTTTAGACCTATTTCAATAGAATTGTAGATCTATTCGCGACAGTGTATGATAGCTTTTTGTCATCCTAGAGGTGCTGAAATTTGGGATTTCACTGCCATACAGACAAAAAAGGAAATGCGAATTGGCATTTCTTTGGTTCCAGCTTGATTAATTTCCGTGTAAATAGATGTGGTCGGACTGATTTCCTTGCAGGATCTCATTTTTAGACCAAATACCTGAAATGTAAGACCTTTTTAGGCCTTATACATTGGATTGCTGGATTTTAGACTTAAAGTATTTTTAAGACCAGTGCGGGAACCCTGACTTACAACACCACCACAAAGCAGGGGTCGATTGAGATGACGATCAAGGAGTAATTTCCATGATTAACCACATCAGCTACAGTTAGGACGACTTTCCCCAAGTCTTTTATTAAACCATTCTAAATGGTAAATGGACTGCACTTATATAGCGCCTTTATCCAAAGCGCTTAACAACGGCCTCTCATTCACCCATTCACACACACATCCACACACCAATGGCGGCAAGCTACCATGCAAGGCGCCGGCCCGCCGGAGCAATTTGGGGTTCAGTGTCTTGCCCAAGGACACTTCGACATGTGGCCAGCCGGGGCTCAAACTGCCGATCTGCCAACCTTGCGATCATTAGACGGCGGCTCTACCTCCTGCGCCACAGCCGCCCAAATCTCTGTGTATCCCGGCCCTACCTTGGTTGACCTCGGCCCGGGAGGGGCTAGCGTTGCGTTTCTGCTGGGCGTTCTTGGCCAGCAGGGTGTGTTTGTCGTCGTTGCCTACGTCAGGCTCTGAGATGGTGACGGAGAGGATGCGGCAGAAGTTCGCCAGCTGCTGCTGGTCGAAGCTCTGGACCAGACCGGACAGGTTGGGGATCCCCTCCAGCTGGATCATCTCCTGAGACACGGAACCAATACGTGAATCAGCATTGGCATGACAGTCATAATTAGAGGCTCTCCACACTATGATTCATAGAACTAATTGTGATCTTGAATTATAAGGTTCTATCTCCATTTTTGTCAAAATTGAGTTTTTTTTACATAATCTGATCCATTAGGTGTTTATTAATGCCTGTGTGGTGTTATTTTAAAAATGTTGACATTTTTGAGTTAGTAATTCATAAAATACAAAGGTCACAAATCTCACAAAACATAATGGAATGTAAAAACTTTGACGCTCAATATCTCTGAACTACCCTAAACGGAGATAGAACCTTATCATTCTAAGCTCACGTAATGTCATGTTGCAATCTGTCCTCAAAGAGCTGCTCTTGCTTGAGCTACCTTTTTGACCCCAAGAATATCCTCGATTAAAGTGGCAGTCTGGAGAAACGTCTTCTTGTTAGTCATCAAGGTGAAGAGAAAAAGGACAAAGTCGTCCCTCGCTGCAAGGCTCTTGGTGACTCCTTCCGTCTGAGAATATGAGAGAGATTAATTACATATTAAATAAGGTTTGTCGAGGAAGAGGCTGAGGTTTCTCGAAGTCCTTTTCATGTGGGGCAATGGTCCGCTACACAGACAATAATCATTTATCCTGATAAAGGCAATTATTGTTATGAGGTCTTATTTAGAAATTGTGGCAGTGGTTGGTACCAACCAATACCATACCAGCAACAACACAACATTAATGCAATATCAACAGTATGACAAAGTGTAAAAGGGTTACTTACACATATGCAACAGTTGTAAAGAACACTAAGGCAGTCCTTGACCAAGTCATCGTTCACTGCAAGGTCAAGACACAGACATACAAAGATAAACATTTCATCATTACAGTTCCGTCTTCCCTCTATTCAGGATACTGAGTGTGAGAAGCGACATCAAAGCATATTTCTTCTTCTTACTGTTAGGTTTCTTCTTCTGCATAGTGAGAGTGGGCCTCATCAAGATCTCCACAAGCAGCTGTGAGGAATGGGAAAATAACGTCATTTCTACAACAGTTAGTTCCGACCAAGTAATTTGATTGGACAAGAGGCATTCCATGAGTGCTGATATTTACAGTATAACAGCACTGGGACTTTTAACTATATGCATCACTCCGCCGCACAGATGTTCTACTAAATGACCGTTAATTAGACTACATGTTTGTGTTCAGGTTACTAGGCAACAGTCCATTTGAACTCGAGGTTGTACGACCGAATCACAGCCGTGCTGATATTCAGTATAACACACTCCCTCGTGTGTGATATTGCTTAATTCACCTGATGATATCTCAGTAGGTCACATAACACAAATTGGAATTGAAGAGTCAACATAGCTGAGTCAAACATATTCCAAACGGTTCAGGCCAGTACAGACTAGGGAAATAACAACCACACACTAAGAACACGGCATACATAGCACACATATGTGAACTTACATCTACTCCACCAAAGAGGTCAAAGGTGTATGTGTTGGGGAAGGTGGATTCCTGAGCTGTCTTCCTGTCCTCTGTGACAAAAGACATGGCCTCCATGGAGAGAAGGGATGATAATTCCTGCCAAAACAAAGACAGATAGCCATGGTTTCTTTATGCAGGGGTGCAAACCCAAAAAGGTGAAAACGAAGAAAATTCTCAATGCGTGGCTAACCTTAGAGGAGACTTTTTTTTTTTACGGGGGTAGTGCCAGCACTAACGGTGTTAAATAGATATCGCTAGCACTAACGGTGGTCTAACAATGATGCATGTGTAAGTAGCGGCAGCCCTGACCTTAACACCTGCAAATACTTCGAAAACAGTTTACTGTGACTGTGTTCTCCATGCTGTCTGGAACTGTACCTAGCTGCCCGACATATTTTGAGTTAAAAACAGCTAATTTAGCAGAAAGGTGACAAGTTTGCACCCCTGTTTATGCCAAAAGTAGAGCACACATGACATGCAGTGAGTCAAGGACCTGGATATTGGTGAGGTGGTGGTGGGGCTTGTTGTGGCGTACCTTTAGTAGGCTGTGAGTATGGGAAAGGTCACTGTTGGGATGGCTGCTCTCGTAGAGCTTCTGCAGCAGCACGGGGATGCCGTGCCATTTGGCCCGCTTGTCCCTCTCCTGGAGCAGGGTCTCTGGCAGCTGGGACACAACGGACAACTCCATATGAAGGTGACGGCATATCACACAGATACATCGTGGCGTTAGAAGAAATATAAGGTTCTTCTATCTCAATTTTTGTCAAAATTGAGTTTTTTTTTACATAATCTGATCCATTAGGTGTTTATTAATGCCTGTGTGGTGTTCTTTTTTTTAAATGTTGACATTTTTGAGTTAGTAATTCATAAAATACAAAGGTTCCATCTCTCAAAACATAATGGAATGTAAAAACTTTGACGCTCAATATCTCTGAACTACCCTAAACGGAGATAGAACCTTATCATTCTAAGCTCACAACATGCTAGGCAAAGAACATAGAGTATGGGTATGTATATCATTAGCCTTTTTTATAGGTGATGTTAGGCTAAGCAAGACCAGTATCAGCACACTGCCAGTTAAGAATGTTGTTCTACCCTCCCTCATCACACAACTTCTCCATCCACATCCTCTCCCAATTTAAACTTTGCAGATAGTATATCCCCGATTCCCCACCATCCCAAATCATGATCATGCTTTCAATTATTGTAACATTGAGAACCAAAAACCTGCAGACCAACAACATAGGCCAGTGGCTTGCCTTTTGTTTGATAGAAGTTGGCCATGGAGCTGAGCAGGGCAGCTATACTTCAACAGATTGAAATGAGACAGACTGACTGAGACTGAAGGAGTCATTTTTGGGACACAAGCACAGCACACAAGCCACTAAGATTTGCTCTACAAAAAATGTTATAACATGCTAACATGTAATATGAACTTATTAGGCTAATAGTTTAATAGAAAATGTTCTATTCAAGGGGTTAAGATAAACATGCTAATATAATTATGCTTAGGGCATTTTTATTATTATTATTATTATTAGCTAATTGAAGAGGGCGTGTCTGAGGGAAGAAACAGAAACAGATTGGGATACAGTATAATCAAGTTCAACCCCTAATTTGGACGGACAATCCCCTTGTAAACAGGAAATAAATAGATAGGCCAATAAATTGTAAATAGATAGGCCTACTGCTAACTGTCATCAATGAATGATTGCTGGAGAGAAGAAAAAAAAAGATCTATGATGTTCATGACATGATAACACAACTTCAGCGAGGTATAAGGCCTATTCCAACAATCATCTTTTAAAATCTGGTGGGCTTACATATAGTCACTAGGGCTATGCCTTAAATCCACAATACAGTATGGTAGACAAGACTGTTGATTAGAAATGAAACGTTTTCCTAGTCTAACCCATATCAATATCAGGCAAGATATGACCGGTGCAAACACTAAGTGTTTAGTAGAAGGCGATAGGGAGAAGGTTTTTCCTTCTATCAGTGGCCCCGGCCCGAGCTAGATTACTCTTCCTGCAACGAATGGTGGATTGCTGATTCACATGCTTGGTATTCAAATGTATTGATTGTAAGTCGCTTTGGAATAAGGCGTCTGCTAAATGCCAAAAATGTAAATGTAAATGTAAAAACTAAGATTGCAACTGTAATTGTAGTTCAGAAAACACAGATCATTGGACATATAATCACAGCTTGAAATAATAATCAAGCATCAAAAACATACTAGTAATATCCTAAAGCTCAGCTGGGGGTTAACAGGGGTAAGGCAGAGAGGCAGCTAGTGGCAGTGTGGCTGACATCCTTACGTAACCACTTCTTATTGAACAACTCGTACAGTCTATAGGCTTTTTAAGCCTTAAAAAAAAGTCGCAAATGTCTTGCAAAGGATCTCAAACATCGTCTCCAGTTGACAATAACATCCTTGGTGTTTATGACTCAATGTCCCTGACTAACAATGATGTTATAAGGAATCAGACCCAGCAGCTAAGCTACACATTAACATGGCTGAGCGCTGCTACCAACAGCTAGCTAGCTAACTGTCAATTCATAAGCATATCTTAAGATATAAAAACACAATATTGGCAGAAACAGATGGGACCAAGTTATCTAACGGTATCAGTTTGTTATATGCTAAACTTTGCTTTGGATATGCTAAAGTGAGCTTAGCTCGTCAACATTAGTAGCGTTAGAAGAATAGCTAAGCTAAGCTAACGTTAGTATCCAACCCAGCTAAGCTAGGCGAAATCGGTGGTTAGTTACTATAATTCGTGACGTTAGACATTATAAGGTTCTATCTCCATTTTTGTCAAAATGTTTTTTTGTTTTTTTACATCTGATCCATTAGGTGTTTATTAATGCCTGTGTGGTGTTATTTTTAAAATGTTGACATTTTTTTAGTTAGTTAATTAATAAAATACAAAGGTTCCATCTCACAAAACATAATGGAATGTAAAAACTTTGACGCTCAATATCTCTGAACTGCCCTAAACGGAGATAGAACCTTCTCATTCTAAACGGAGATAGAACCTTATCATTCTAAACGGAGATAGAACCTTCTCATTCTAAACGGAGATAGAACCTTCTCATTCTAAACGGAGATAGAACCTTCTCATTCTAAACGGAGATAGAACCTTATCATTCTAAACGGAGATTCTAGAACCTTATCATTCTAATCTCGCGATATTGACAGCTAATATTATCAACAAAGAACTTAGCACATTGTTAGTAGCCAAACGTTCTGTCTTAGCTAACTTGACAGCTTGTCAACTGGAAACGTAACCTAGCAACAAGCACAATAGCTTAATAAGTCTATGTAGTCAGATAAAAGCGTTTTGCTATATTCGCTTTTTTACTCCAGTTTGACCAGCTACGGGAACCGACGAGGCCTTGGATCAAGCCGCTTGGGCTCAGGACACGACGTCTTGATTCCAGGCAGAGGTTTCTACGCGAGTCCCAGGCTTGATCGATGGGCCTAATTTCTGCTACTTGAATCGTACAGAAGACATCGCCCTCTCGGGTGTCTGACTGACCTGCGTCCCTCGGCGGTAGCCCTGCCCTGCCACCTGGCTCTGCCGGAGCTTGGTGACGATGTTGCCGTGGTGGTTCCTGCGCTGTTTTCCTCCAGCCGTCCGAGGGGACTCGGACCCCACAAGCGTCGCCATTATGCCTTCTTCTTCTTCCCTTCCTGGCAGAACTGTTCCAAGCAGGAAGTTTGTGGGTCTTTGATGGAAATGTTTCCAGGTGTCTAGCGCCATCTATTGGTACGATTTTTTTATAAGGCACCACACAATCAGATATGTTGCGTCGTGTGTTTTCACTGATTATTTGTTTATTTACATTATCTGTTTTCTATTGTTGGTAAATATGTAAATACGTACATAAATTAAATTAAATGTAAAAAATATTATATTAATATTGAAGTTAACTGTAGATTATTAATTATTAATCTCTGAGTATTTTTATTTTATTTTTAATCTCTGAGTATTTTTATTTTATTTTTTATAACTATTTCTTTTTTCACATGTTCGAAATAAAGCTTTCATTCATTAATTCATTCATTCATTCGTGTGTGGGTTGAAACAAACAAAATATTACACATTCAGTCAAGTTTAACTGACATCCATCAGAACTTGTTTTAGCCCCCCGTTATTCATTCCACATGATCCAGTGCCCCTAGGTTTACTTTGAACGTGTCTTATCCCACGTCATATCCCACGTCTCATTCATTCATTCAACACTTAATTTATTTAAAACATATATATATTTAATATTAAAAAAAATAAGAATATTTGTTTTACAATCATTCTTTCCATGGAAGCATTTGAATGCATAGCCTTTCTCAACATTCTTTGATAAAGAGACACCAGTCCATAGGTGTTTCTGTGGGGGCAAGCAGTGCAATGGAATCGACATGAGCTCAAATGTTCCACTGCTCCAGTCACTTAAATAGTTTATTTAAATACAGCCCCTGCAGTATGCTCTCAAGACAACATTTAATAAAGCATTAGCACAAAGGCTACTATCTCTGAACAGAGCCCCCCCTCTGACAACCTAACTGCCAACCGACACATCTTGCCAACCACAGGTGGTACAAATGAACTGTACTACATAGTATTGAAGGTTGGAAATTGTGTTTTCCATAACCTCCTCGATGCTTTTCGGCAAAGCCTAAAGTGGAAGTCGCCATCTCGTGACGTTAGAATTATAAGGTTCTATCTCCATTTTTGTCAAAATTGAGTTTTTTACATAATCTGATCCATTAGGTGTTTATTAATGCCTGTGTGGTGTTATTTTTTTAAATGTTGAAATGTTTTAGTTAGTAATTAATAAAATACAAAGGTTCCATCTCACAAAACATAATGGAATGTAAAATGACAAACCCACGTGTCTCACCCTTCACTGGCTCCCAATAGCAGCTCGCACCAGATTCAAGACTCTGGTGCTTGCCTACCGGGCGGCAAAGGGAACAGCCTCTTCCTATCTGCGAGCAATGGTGACCCCCCCAAACACCTGCCCTGTTCACTCCGCTTTTCCACCTTTGCTGGCCGACCGGCAGCCACCGCCTTTACGTGGATGCAGCAGTTGTGCTACCCGGTCACGGCTCTTCACTGTCCTGGCAACCCGCTGGTGGAATGAGCTTCCCACTGCTGTCAGGATTGCAGAGTCACTCCCCTATCATCCACCGTAGACTGAAGATCCATCTCTTCAGGCTACCCCTTAACTGTCCCTCCTGAGACATGCACATCCCCTCTACAGTTATAAGTACTGATAAAATAAAATAAACTATAGTGTCTTTATTTCTTCCTTCTTCTAGCGTTACAACTGCCAATGACCCCTGACCCGAGCATAGATTACTTTTTCCAGTTATGACTGGTGGATAGATGATTCACTTACTTAGACAAATATATTTGTCGTAAGTCACTTTGGATAAAGGCGTCTGCTAAATGCCCAAAATGTCAATGTCTCTGATGTCTCCTTCTCACGGCTCCATCCTCCGTCTCCTCAGGTGTCACAGAGTCTGCCACAGTCCTCACAGCTGCTCTCTGTCAGGTAGAGGTAGGAGCTGATGGCATCTCTCAGCCCCTCACTCACAGGAGAGTTCCCTGAGTCAGCTCTGCCCTTATTGAAGATCATCGAGCTGAGGGGAGGAGAGGCACACAGCGATTACTCCACTGTAGGATGCTTCGTGTGACAATGTGATCACAATATAAATTAAGGAATGTGTCCCACCTGCTAACATCCCTCCAGTTAATGGTGGGCCGCCTGATAGCTCTGGGTTGGGGTCTGGTCACCTCTGGAACGTTGTTTGAACCACGGATGAAGCATGGTTCCCCTAGCACAGAGCACAGTCCGTCTGCCGACTCTGTGGAGAGACACAGCATTTTTAGGACGTTCTCTCTCCATGCACCTCATTAAGATGCCAAGAGAGAACGGCTTATGACATCGGCTTATGACATCTGGCCACAGGGACAACAGGGACAACAAACAACAGGGACAACAGGGACAACAAAAACACTAACTCATTTACCAACTGGTTTATTAATGTGTACTGTCCCTGGTCAACAAATCAATCAATCAATCAAATAAATCAAATCAAGGTAACAGTACACCCTCCCTGCATAACTGACTAGGAACTGAACTACATTATTTCATTCATTTCATGCAACATAGACCTGCATTTCAGGCTGTTGTTGGTAGACCTGTACCCACCAGAGTAGTGTTTGACCAGATGATCCAAGGAAGGGAAGGTGAGACCGGGGGAAATGTACAGCCAGCTGTTTTGAAGGCGACAAATTTGGTAGTGCTTCACTGAGCCCTGGTATGAGTTGGGTCCCTGATCGAGGACCGAAAGTGAGTAAGATTCTGAGACCAAAAACAAAACAGGAAGCTCTTATCACAAACCAGTACGAAAGCACTCTAGTTGGATACTTGTGGTTAAACTTATATATGTTACGGTACATGTGGGAATACAGTACATGTGGGAAAGGCTAACCGTAGCACCCTAGCACCTAACCCTAGTTTTCCCACATGTACCGTATTCCCACATGTACCATACTACCATAACAAATACACTTAAATTAATCAGATAAAAGGAGGACTCTCAGTCCTGATGATGGACTAACCTCTGTTAGTCTGACTCTCTCGGACCAGAAAGGCTCCAGTCTGGTTGTGTGGCAGGAACAGCAGCTCCTCTGCCTTCAGCCTGCTGATGCCTGTGAACTGCCACCTGGTCAGAGAGACAGAGAACCCACCAGAGACATTAGATCACCGTGGTGAGAAAGAGAACACAACCATCATACCGTGATCTTAGAATGATAAGGTTCTATCTCCGTTTAGAATGATAAGGTTCTATCTCCGTTTCGAATTATAAGGTTCTATCTCCGTTTAGAATGATAAGGTTCTATCTCCGTTTAGAATGATAAGGTTCTATCTCCGTTTAGAATGATAAGGTTCTATCTCCGTTTAGAATGAGAAGGTTCTATCTCCGTTTAGGGTAGTTTAGAGATATTGATTGTCAAAGTTTTTACATTCCATTATGTTTTGTGAGATGGAACTATTTTTACTTTATTAATTATTAACTCAAAAATTTCAACATTTTAAAAATAACACCACACAGGCATTAATAAACACCTAATGGATCAGATTATGTAAAAAACTCAATTTCGACCAAAAATGGAGATAGAACCTTATAATTCTAACGTCACGATACATTGACACTCCTACCGAACAGGAAAGAAGGAGCAGAAGATATGACACTCCACCTGGAAAGTCCACTGGAACTACAGCTGCTATCATCCCCACTGGGGGAGGTCTGACATAGGACATTGATGATGATGTCATTCAGGCAGAGTCAAAACAAACAACGCATTGTTCCAGATCTCTGCCTACAGTCACAGTTCACCTACACAGGGGGGCAGCCTCCCACCTAACAGTGAAGTCCCCACCTCTCATATCAATCCCCTATTAAAATGGATCCTTCAGAAGCACCCAACTGACCTCATTACACTGATCGTGACGTTAGAATTATAAGGTTCTATCTCAATTTTTGGTCAAAATGTAGTTTTTTACATAATCTGATCCATTAGGTGTTTATTAATGCCTGTGTGGTGTTATTTTTTAAAATGTTGACATTTTTGAGCTAGTAATTAATAAAATACAAAGGTTCCATCTCACAAAACATAATGGAATGTAAAAACTTTGACGCTCAATATCTCTGAACTACCCTAAACGGAGATAGAACCTTATAATTCTAAGCTCACGATATTTAGGACATTGATGATGATGTCATTCAGGCAGAGTCAAAACAAACGCATTGTTCCAGATCTCTGCCTACAGTAAGAGTTCACCTACACAGGGGGGCAGGCTCCCACCTAACAGTGAAGTCCCCACCTCTCATATTAAAATGGATATTTCAGAAGCATCCAACTGACCTCATTACACCGATAAGAGTTATGGATGTTTACATGCATACTGTAGGTATGCAGCCCAAGAGAGGCAAGGCAAGTTTATTTGTATAGCACATTTCATACAACAGGGGCAATTCAAAGTGCTTTACGTACATTATTTAAAAATACAGCAAGAGAAAATAAAAATGACAATGAATGAAAGCAAATATAAGAAGTAAATTGATAAAACATTTAATAAGACAATAGTTAATGGATAAAAGACATTGATAGAAGTGTTAGTGTTTAATCATAACTGTTGCAAAACATGATGGTCTTTAGTTTAGATTTAAATATTTTAAGGGTTTGGGCCTGTTTGATTTCTTCAGGGAGTTTGTTCCAGGAACATTTTGTTTTCACTCTTGGAATGATTAGCTGATTAGTCTCAGCTGACCATAGGGGCCTTGCGGGAATATAGGGTGGGAGGGGATCTGATATGTATTTTGGTCCAAGACCATTTTGTGATTTGTATGTAATTTGGATTTTGAATTCAATTCTCTGAGAGACTGGTAGCCAGTGCAGGGATCTCAGGATTTGGTGTAATGTGTTCAAACTTCTTTGTTTTTGTTAGGACCCTAGCAGCGGCGTTTTGGATGAGCTGCAATTTACGAACAGCTCCTTTACAGTATATAGGCTCGAATGCCTTGTCTAATGGTTTCTATTTGATTGTTTAAAAAGCTCATTGCGTTTACTAGTCAAGTGAAATTCCTGAGCAATGGGTGTTGGGGGATTTGTTAGTCTGTTAACAGTTTTGAAAAGGATGCAGGCGTTATTGATATTGTTGTTTATGATCTTAGAGAAAAATGTATGTCTGGCGCTTCTTATTTCTAAGTTATAGTTTTGAAGAGACTGTTGATCAAGTTGACCCTGTATTGGTGTCTGACCTGTTAATCACTGTAGCAGTGTAGTTGCTGGGGATGTAGAACTCCTCGCCGGTTGTTGTAGATTTCACCAACAGATATTCCCCATCACTGCAAAAAGAGAGAAGTCAGTATCGTCAAGCTACCACCACATGCTATATTGGACTGCACTGCACTTATATAGAGCCTTTATCCAAAGCGCTTTACAACGGCCTCTCATTCACCCATCCACACACACATTCACACACCAATGGCGGCAAGCTACCATGCAAGGCGCCGGCCCGCTCACTGGGAGCAATTTGGGGTTCAGTGTCTTGCCCAAGGACACTTCGACATGTGGCCACATGCCCCTATATATAATGTACTCTCACTGCTCCATGCATGCCTGTCACTTACTCTGATAGGACAATGAGCCTCTCCCCAAGGTGGATGCTGGATCCTGACAGACTGTGTGAGGGGTAGTCACAGATGGACACCACCATACGATTGTGATTGTCTGAAAGAAAGACAGGAGTCATGAAATATGAAACTCACTTACATTAATACACAATGTACATCGTGACGTTATAATTATAAGGTTCTATCTCCATTTTTGGTCAAAATTGAGTTAGAAATTCATAAAATACAAAGGTTCCATCTCACAAAACATAATGGAATGTAAAAACGTTGACGCTCAATATCTCTGAACTGCCCTAAACGGAGATAGAACCTTATAATTCTAAGATCACGACATGTCTGAGACTAGATTAGATTCCTTGGGTTGGAACCTACCCAGCATAGTAGGCTCAGATGGAGTCTCTAGGATTGCAGTGTTGGATTGGCCTTTTTTGGGGCAATTCCCCATGACCTGCTGCTTCTCTGTCTGGGTGGCTCTATGGGCTGAGAGACAGAAAACCCATATATATTAATATATTACATATATTATTATATATATATTTATTATCGCCTGACAATTTCACTATGCAACAATTCAACACAGCACTGGCCATTATTGGTATTATGCACATTGTCTTAACATTGGCAACTCAAACACAGGAAGAGGATTTACCACAAGAGCCTAACATTTCCTGTGCAATTTGACTAGTGTCCCATTCAATCCATGTGTTAATGTTTTAGGTGTAATTTAAAGTAAAAATAAATTGCATACTTACTCACTTCATTGAACTCTAACTGTTAAAATGATGATTGACTTCACAGGCAGCAAGTTAAATTGTCCTCTCAGTAGCTGTTCCACACAGGTCTGGTGATGCTGATACTAAGATGATGAACGGTGTGTGTCTGCCTGTCTACTACTGTACATGCATGTATGCACATGTGTGTGTGTGTGTGTGTGTGTGTGGGCTCAGGTCCCCTACACGTTGTCTGATCAGTGAGAACGAAGTCTCCTTTTTCTGCTCTGTACCTTTCGAGACTCCCTTTATGAAGGCAGGTCTTTACATCACACTCTTGTGGCTTCCTGTGACGCCAAAGACTCAGGCACCCTAAGTGCGTGTGTGAGAGTACATACAGTACGTGTGTGTGGAATTTAAATAACATGTCACTTTCTTTTAGTGTACAGTACAGAATGTTCGCAAATGATGAGAGAAAATATTCTGTTTGAAATACTCCTAGTAATCTTTATGGAAATAATTAGGCCTAGCTCCCTCCAAATAGATGTATCTGTCTAATTAAATGAAGTTCCACCCTATGGGTTGTATAGGGTGGATCTGTAAATTGCACCATTGGAATGTTTAGAAAGACATTTGATATATTTCCGTAGCTAAATGCAAGCATTACAGTCCCCTGTGACATACCTCCCATACCATCTTCACCACATCACTTTACCTCTCAGCTTCTGAACCACAAACAGATCAGTCAGCACAAAATCTAGACTAGACGTGACGTTAGAATTATAAGGTTCTATCTCAATTTTTGTCAAAATTGAGTTTTTTTACATAATCTGATCCATTAGGTGTTTATTAATGCCTGTGTGGTGTTATTTTTAAAAAATGTTTACATTTTTGAGTTAGTAATTAATAAAATACAAAGGTTCCATCTCACAAAACATAATGGAATGTTAAAACGTTGACGCTCAATATCTCTGAACTGCCCTAAACGGAGATAGAACCTTATAATTCTAAGCTCACGGTTTGATATATTTTCTTAGCTAAATGCAAGCATTTCAGTCCCCTGTGACACGTCACTCCACATACCATCTTCACCACATCAGTTTACCTCTCAGCTTCTGAACCACAAACAAGATCAGTCAGCACAAAATCTAGACTAGAGCACCAGCTAAGATGGTAGGTGGTAAGGGTAGGTTGACTAAGGGTAGGTTGACTTCCATACCAACTGAGCAACAGAGATTTGAGTCATCAAGACACCCGTAAACATACAGGATACAGTAATAGGAGCAACAGGGAGAAGTGTGCTAGATGTACTATATACTTCTAAGAAATGCTTTTAAGATGCATGCTCTTAGGAAGTAATAAGGACAACTGTCTAAGGACATCCTGTACCAAACAGAGATTAGATTAGCATTTTGGCCCGAATACTATAAATAGATGATATTCTATACTGTAATGGGTGTACACACAATGTCTCCATTGCTAGGAACTCAATGTTAACATGTATGGGAAATCAGTGTAGGAAGGATGTGTTTGAGTCACTGATGTGGAGAATGATATTAATGTAGTAGGGTGTGTGAATCTATCGTGTCCTGAGCCCAGCTGTCGTGCAAGTCATGCAATCACTCTGATCATGTGGTTCTTTCGAATGGAAATTAGTCAACCTCAGAACAACATATCAAAGAATCATAGCTGACTACTTTATTTTATGCTAAAAATAGCCTGCGCTCACCAGTGACATTTGAGGTCGATCAATGTGAGAGTGAAAGAGGAAACGTACACCTGCGGTTGGAAACTTAACAACCATCGTTCTTGAAGTTCTCAACAAAATAACAATACAAGGAAGTCATCAATTCTTGGACGGAAAAATGTATTGCTATTTTTTCTGAATCATTTATCATTTTTTACCAGTTAGTGTATCAACCTTTACTATATTGTGTGTGTGAGACTAACAGTGTGGTTGAAACATGTTAGATTTAAAATATTAAAATCTGTTATGTTCGATTTAAATAGATAACATATTTAAATCTAAGCTAAAAACCTTCATGTTTTGCACCAGTTATGATTAAACACAAACACTTCTATCAATGTCTTTTTTCCATTAACTAGTGTCATTTTAAATGTTTTATCTATTTACTTCTTATATTTGCTTTTATTCATTGTAATTGTTATTTTCTTACTATGTTCCTCTTGCTGTATTTTTAAATAATGTAATAATGTATGTAAAGCACTTTGAATTGCCCCTGTTGTATGCAATGTGCTATACAAATAAACAAGGCCTTGCCTTGCCTAGATTTGGACACAAAACCCAGAGGCCATTTCACATCTTCTAGCTTTATTTAGTAGTACAGTAGTATAAATGGGTTGAACCAGCAGACAGTGAGAAGCACCACTAGGCCCCTCAGTGAAGAGACGGAACACATTTCCACATCAGGACACGCTCGTTAAGATTGTTACTCGTTAAGTTGTGTCTACTCAAGAGATGAGTGAACCGACTAGAAAAACAACATTAATGAAGAACAGAAGGGGGAAAACAATTACAAAAGGAGTAAGGAGGAGTAAGTGACAATCTACACAATATCGTTGGCCCACAGTACCTTCTTATTGCCGTTCTTTTTCTCTTTTGCGTATTCTAAACAGATACCTTGGGGAGGCTGCTTTGAAAGCAAGACTAATGTCCTACTCCTAGCTAAGCCAGAATACAGACAGTGCTTCGTTCATTCAGTTATCTGGGCCACTTTAACTCGCCGTTGGAAAAAAAACACATTAAAAAATACACATTTTGCAAGTACGGTGGAATTCTATTTGTGCACACAGCTTGATCGATGGTTGTACAACAGTGTAAATGGGGTGGTTCAGCAGAGCACTGCAGCAAGGGTACGGTACAGCATAACACACGACCACAACATGTCACAACATCAACGGAGGCGTGAGTACACAGTCCACAACATAAAAAAAAAAGATCATAAAAAAGTGTTCTAAATATATGTGCATGAATGAATGGAAGGTTTTAGTGTAAATGTTCTCTAGACATAGAGGACAGAAGATCTGAAGAGATGGGACACCTCAAACCCTCCTGAGACTCAAGAGACCAAACCTCTACACATGGTGGAACAAAAATAAATACACGATGTGACAAAGGCAACGATCAGAAAAACAAAAACGAGAAAGACACAATAACTGAATCTGGGAGAATAAGTCTCCAGACTCACTCGCACAAGAGACATGCACGCACAGGATAGAAAATGATGGGAAATAGTTGGGGCGGGGCCGTCGTACCATTTTGACTTTTGGAATATACAGTGTATCTATATATAATTCTTTATTTTTGTCCCCTCAGCTTGTGACTGGAAGTCGTTTGACAGTGGTATACAGTATAATATTCAATAATATGCCTTTATATATATTCTCATATTTATCAACACAATTCATCACAGAACCTCCTGGCATTGAATAGCTTAGGAGCAGGGTAAAGAGCGAGACAGATGGGGAGACATAAGTTACTGGAGAAGAAGGAGGAGGAGGAGGAGGAGGAGGAGGAGGAGAGGGGCGCCAGTGAAGGCCGCTATCCGGTGATGAGGAGGGGCTGAGGTGGGGAAGGTTTAGCAGGAGACCTCCAAGGTCTGGGGTCCGGCCTGGTTGTCCAGCACCCCGGTGCTGTTGGCTCCATCCAGCAGGTTGTTGAGGTTGCGGCTGCGACTGCTGTCCATGGAGGTGATGCTGGAGGAGGAGGTGGTGCGGGAGCGGGCCAGACGGGTCATCCCGGCCGTCGCCACTGGGACACAACAACAACAAGAGCGTTAGCGTCGGCGGCGGGGGGGCAACGAAGTTGAGAAGCAGAACAATGTGTTTCCCTCTGTTAGGAAAAGCACATGTAGCTAAGCAACACTGCCAATATTCACCATGCAAGACAAATCTTGGGGAAATATTGGGAGCAACTAAATAAAGAAAAAGGCACAGCACCATGGACTATCACTAAAAAACGCTGAGAAGCCCGGCCTTGCAGAAAAATGGAAAATGCCACAACAGAATAAAACCACTGAAACAACGAAAATAACTCAACTCAAATGAAGCTAAACCAACTCCTCATGCAACCACTTAGAGCAGTCAGAACCAGACCCATGCTTTTAAGGAGCGATATAAAAACACAAACATAGATGAGTCTATGTCAAAGTATGCACAACATTCTCAATATTGGCCTTTCAATTACACTGGACCTTATACTGAAAATGCCAGTATTTGATGATGTAACAGAGACTTTTGGATGCATACGTTGCCATTCATCTAATGTGGACAAGGCTGAAGGAGGCTGGGGGGAAGCCAGCGAGGTCTAAACCTACTGGACTTGCTGCGGCTCAAGAACCTGGTACCTGATTCGTTGCTCAGGTGACTGAGGAGAACGTAGGGAACTGTTAGCAGTGATGAGGAGGAAGGAACAGAAAGGAAAGAAAGAAAGAAGGAGAAACTGTGTTGAAATTCTGTATGTGAGATTCCATGAGGGGGGGGTTAGTGGAGAGGGAACAGAGAGAGTGTCTTCGAAAAGAAAAGAAGAGCCAAAGGGAACCAGGCAGAATTGGGCTAATTTTCAAAAGGCCCTTCGGACACCCATCAAATTAGTGGCATCCACAACTAATACAGATTAGTGCCTGGGCAGAATTCAGTTTCACGTGGCCTACTATTATAAACAATGCCTTTTTCTTTCTGATTTCAGGCATGAACACATTAATGAGGGGGGAAAGTCAGCTTTTGGAAACACGCTGAGGTGTTATTGCTATTCTCACGACTTTTCCCTGCATGAAAAGAGCCTTTAATCTGCTCTAATCCTGCAGTGGCATTTTCTCTGCAGGGGACTCTGCAGGGTTGGCCTTTCGCAACCGTCTGTGGGCTCTGACACACACACACACACTCAACCACTCAACACTGCACTCACAGTGAGGAGGAGAAGGAAACACACGGGATCATATCAAATCTGGACAGGGGAAGGCCAAACTTCAGGACTCAATTAATCTATGAATTCAACCAAGCTTTGTGTATGCATTGTGATGAATTCGGTCTGAAAGAGCCGTCTGTACAGATGAATGAAGGGTGAAAACCGAGAAGCCTGTTTAAGTATGCGCTTTTGGGGGTCTCGGTGGGGGGGTGCATCTTAAACAAGATGTGCGGCTTGAGAAAGAAAAGCACACAGGGCAAAAAAAACAAGACAGTCTCTTCTCTCCCACACAGAATTTAACAGGAAGTCAATCGCTGTTCGGCATGTCTGTGGTGCCTCTAGTCAGTCATGTTACACAGAGCTCTATTCCTCACCTACTGAGAACTGAGGCTACGGAACGCTGCAAAAGGCGAGAGAGGAGGAAATGGACGTTAGCGGTGAAGTGCGATAACCGCCTCCTCCGTGACCAGGGTGACAAAAACAAGGTCTCTTTTCAAGCGCTGTGGTTGGCTGCACTCCAGCACACATTAGGAGAGGGGTCTAGCCATAGTTGAACAACAACAAAACTCATTGACACTACTACGGTTGTTATTTCACTCACGTCACAGGAAATAAATTGGGAACACAACAACAACAACAACAACGACTGAAAAACAAGTCAATTCAAAGGCTCGTTAGTGGCGTAATTAAAACAATCTGGGGTTGTTATGGTTACCGGCCCAGATTCACCATTATTCTTGATCAAATTGAAATAACACGGAAACAAAGACCTTGTGAGAAAGGAGTGGAGTCCACTCCACTCCACTGAGATAAATCTAAATCGTTCAACACAGAAGGACAAAGACAAAGTATTAAAGAGTGTTGTACTTACTGTAACCCATGCCCTGAACAAAGTACTTGAAGGCCTCAGCCAGTTTTCCAGGCTGTGGACAGACAGACAAAGATGTTAAGACGTTACCAAAAAGAAAAAAAACTAAATGTAATATTAGGATAATGTATGTAACTATATTAAAAACAGGATTTCAGATCGTCAGAGATCTCTGCCACCAGTAGAAACCTCACCTGCACGACCTGGGGCAACCCTCCGCAGTCGGCCATCTAAGAAAGAGCGGGAACCGTTATTTATTTATTTGTTTATTTATTGGAAGGATCCCCGTTAGCTATACCCATAGGCATGAGCTACTTTTAGTGCGGTCCACATATCAAACATACATTACAAGTAACATTTAACATATAAAACATACTTTAAATTACAAATATCAAACATAAAAATGTATCATATATCATACATCATACAATTTTACATTTGGCCTAATATGAAACACTTAAATCTCTAGTTACATAAAAATAGAACAAACTACAACCATGTTAGAGAGGACTACACATTTCCATCTACGGTGCGTCACCATCTAGTGTCACTTTGAGTCTCAACACGTAACATACAAGACGGATCGGGCACAGTGGAAAATGCAATATACAAACAGGATGTCCTTAAACACATGATTTTACACATGTACCCCCTCACCTTCAGTAGTGTAGTCTTGGTTGGATTTAACCTGGAATTGCACTCCACCTGAAACAAGGTTAGAGAGGAAAGTCAGTGACTGAAGAAAACCCCCTTTCATAACACACTGGCATCAGCTTTAACAGGGTATGTACAGGAATCTTGAGGTTAATTTGAAAGTGACAGTTGGATCTAAGTGACAGTTGACACTAGAACAGCCGTGTCTATGTTACCTACTCAGGGTATATACAGGAATCTTGAGGTTAATTTCAATACCTTTCTAAGACTTTTTAAAGACCGTGTCAATATTTTTTCCAGACATCACCGCCACTTGGAGCTGTAACCGTTTACATCAGTGACACCTTTAACTTAACAGTTTTAGTTTGCAATAGACTAGACCACTATCATACAACTGAATTTCCGGTTCATCTTTGTTTTTTAATAAAACTAATAAATTCATGAACGTTTACTAAAGGTTTTTAGGACTCAAACTCTTTGGACAGAGTATAATTCAGAAAAATACCTACAAAATTGAAGACCTCATAAAATCGTGATAAGACTTTTTAATACTTATTAAGGGTCTTGATTTTCCCAAAATTGATTTATCAACTTTTAATACTTTTCAAGACACCGCAGATACCCTGACCTGAAACACGGTTAGAGAGGAGTCAGTGACTGTTAAAGAAAACCCCCTATCAGAACACACTGGCATCAGCTTTTAATTAATTACCACAACCAAATAAAAACTACAACTACCACAACTCTGTCAGACTTACCACTGCCTCCACTGCAGGGGATGTGTCTCCGACCACCAGCAGACTAGGGCAACTAGGATGGAAAAAAAACGTGTTTCAGTAAATCACAGAATGAGCAAAACCCACGCCTCCAAACAGCCAGTGAATCACGCTGTGAATCTCAGTCCCAGACTCACGTCAGTGTGTTGACTGTGTCCTCATTCAGGCCCACGATTGGCCTCTCGATTTCCATATCCCGACGACTGTCACGCAACACAAGACGGAAAGTTATTGTTAAAGCGACAAATTCATTCATCAGTAGAGTAGTGCCATTCTGTAAAAACTGATCCCAATGTCCCCCCCACCCGCCCCTCCATCTCAACATACTATTGGTAGGAGCCACAGAAAAGGGCCAGGTTGTCCTGGTTGATGTCCTGGGAGATGTGAAGGCGGTAGGTCTGGATCAGCTCCAGGTTGTCTGTCAGCTCCTCCTGAGAGAAAAGGCATCAGTGAGCTAATGGAAGACACCAGTAGTACTCTATCTGTCATGGAATTGTAGCCTCAACAAGGCTACTACTTCAGTATGCTATAAATCGTGAGCTTAGAATGATAAGGTTCTATCTCCGTTTAGAATGATAAGGTTCTATCTCCGTTTAGGGCAGTTCAGAGATATTGAGCGTCAAAGTTTTTACATTCCATTATGTTTCGTGAGATGGAACCTTTGTATTTTATGAATTACTAACTCATAAATGTCAACATTTAAAAAATAACACCACACAGGCATTAATAAACACCTAATGGATCAGATTATGTAAAAAACTCAATTTTGACAAAAATGGAGATCGAACCTTATAATTCTAATGTCACGAAATGGTAATCAGAGCTATGAATGGCAGGACCACAGGGACTCACGGTGCTGAAGTGGTGAGACATGATGATGTCCACAAGGTTACTGGTCCACCCTGTGAGCTGCAGAGAAAGGACAGGACGATGACCAATTAAGCATCATCTTCTAGACCTCAGGTATGAATGAATGAATGAATGAATCTTTTTATTTCGAACATGATTTAAAATAATACAAGAACAAATAACTACCGTAATATGAAGAGTACAGGCCTATCAATGTTGGAAAGGGAGTAGGATGAAGCCTAGGCTTATCATGTCCTACCCCTATCCCTCACTCTCAAGTGAGAACAATTATACTTCAATTATATAATCCAGTTAGGTATCTATGGTGTTGTAGTACCATCCAGCCATCTAACATCTACCAGCCCTGTGGGATATTTCCCCTTTGATTGGCAGGGGGGGGGGATGGGTAAGTGAGGGGTGGTTGTATATGTATGGATGGTTCTTAGAGGACCGTTGACTGACCTTGGAGGCGGCCCAGTCGATCCAGCCTTCGGCACAGGGGTCCACGTTGATCAGAACCAGGCCCTCACACAGGGTGGGGTTGTTGAGCTGCGGCCCAGAGGAGAGACACGCCAGTTAGTGAGAAACGATGCGGTTAAGTAGGACCATTAGTCTGCATAAATGATGCACAGAAATGAGCAGGAGGAGAGGAATAATCTGTCTCTTAATGAAGGATGAGAGTCTCCCAGAACAGCTCTACAAAGGGATGTGGTGAGTTTTATTCAGGGGTGCAAACTGGTGGTGGCCCAAAAAGGTGACACTTTTTTATTGCACTAAGACAATTATCAATGCGCAGATAACGTTTTTGTTGAGGAAGGGGGGGGGATATCGCTAGCACTAGCGGTGCTAGATGGATATCGCTAGCACAACCGGTGGTAGATGGATAGCGCTAGCGCTAATGGTGGTCTCAGCGGCGGCCCTAACCTTAACACCCGCATAATTATTTGCTTACTGTGACTGTCCTCCACACTGTCTAGAATTGTACCTAGCTGCATGAAGCTCAAAGTTATTTTAGCAGATAGGAAGATTAGTTAGAAGAATAGTCATCATGTGACTTGGATGAGACAGACACCCACCCCCCAAATTATTTTTTTCCAGATCTTTCTACATGATTCACGTGGATGACCTATTTTGAAGTAAAAATGGCTAATTTTGCAGAAAGGTGACAAGTTTACACCCCTGGTTTTATTAAAGTGCATAAAGTCAAAGCAGAATTCAACAAGAGACATTTCCCAATAACCTTTTTACCATGTTTAGTTGTTCTGCAAACCTGAGACTAAAAATGCTAATCGCCAAGCAGCAAACTGCTGCTATCAATAGCTTGCGGAAAACTGTGTGTTTCCCACTCTAAACGCTAGAATTAGCAAACACATTCTCTCTCATTAATTCAGAATGAGAGCAGACCCCCCCGAGGAGCGTCTTACGCAGTGATTCCTAATCCTCCATTTGTTTCCACCCCTCCTCTCCATCATTAATCTTTCAGAGTTCTATCGCTCCTCTCATCCCTGCCTGCTCTTCCTCCTCTCTTGTACCGAGAGAACACAACACAGCTAAAATAAGACAGGCCTTGAGTGCAGAAAAAGGAACAAGGCGAGAGAGAGAGAGAGAGAGAGAGAGAGAGAGAGAGAGAGAGAGAGAGAGAGAGAGAGAGAGGATCGCTAGGTGATTCATCATCTTCAGGATGGCAGGGTATAGAGGAATAGAGGAGTAATGAATGCCGCTCTGTCTGTAGGCTGTTTCTGAGGCAGTAGGGTTCACACTGACAAACAGTAGGGAGGCTCTGTGATAGACATGACTGAAGATGAGGAGAGAGACAAACAGACACAGGGTTCCTACAAGTTTCAACAAGTCGAATTTAAGACCATTTTAGACCTTTTTTTAGACATCTTTGAATAGAATTTTAGACCTATCCACAACACCATATGATAGCTTTTTGTCACCCTCAAGGTGATGCAATTAGGGATTTCACTGCCATACAGACAAAAAAGGAAGCGAATTGGCATTTTTTTGGTTCCAGCTTGATTCATTTCCACGTAAATAGATGTTAAAAAAATTACGACCTAGCACCTCATTATTAGACCGAATAACTGACATTTGAGACCTTTTTAGGCCCCCATAAATTGGGTTGCTGGGTTTTAGACTTTACGGCTTTTTAAGACCAGTGCGAGAACCCTGCAGACAAGCAATCTGGAGGTAGACATGGAGGACGAAGGAGCTTCTGTTGATAAACTTACAGCGAACCGGCTCAGGATGTAGGCTCCCGCGCCCACGCCGATCCCAATCACACTGTTGATCCTGGAAGGAACCGGGAGACGCACCACACGGTCAGCTACACAACTCAACAGGTACACTACTACTACTGCATTCATCACATCTCTGGTATTACAGAGGGGAGGGAAGTCTGGCTGTCACTCACTTGAGATGAGTCATAACGGAGGGCAACATCTCAGCCAGCTCCTCCATGGTGGGGTACTGGTAGCTGGACACAGAGGAAACAACAGCAGGTAAGGCACACACACACAGAGAGATACATAGGCAGGCACACACACACACACACACACACACAGACAGAGACAGAGACAGAGACAGAGACAGAGACAGAGACAGAGACAGAGACAGAGAGAGAGAGAGAGAGAGACAGAGACAGAGAGAGAGAGAGAGAGAGAGAGAGAGACAGAGACAGAGACAGAGACAGAGACAGAGAGAGACAGAGACAGAGACAGAGACAGAGACAGACACAGACACAGACACAGACACAGACACAGACACAGACACAGACACAGACACAGACACACACACACACACACACACACACTTACCCAGAGGGGAAGGGGGGTGCTGCCTCCTGCTGGCCAGGGGCGTCCACGTGGACCACAGCAAAGTGCTGTGTGATCTCCTGCATGTCCTCGAAGTTGAACAGGGTGTTAAAGCACGACTTGTCTGCAAGGCAAAAGGGAACAGCACAAGGTTTCTATAAACATATGTACACAAAACACAGAGAACAATATCAACCTGTCCAAACGGCACCCAGAAATGAACCAAACATGGTCCATAAGAGTATAAAGTCAGTCATTTTGAGAATACTATACGTGTCGGACATGAACCACTCACGGTTGAGACCGATGTCATGGTAGGTGAGGATGACCGGCCTGTTGCCCTTGGGAACGCCTCTCATGGTCACGTGAAGCACGCCATGGGGAGTCTCGATGTCATGCTCCTGCAGCCAATCAGAAAGAAGAACAGACAGACAGGTCAGGGGATTTGATAAGACAGATCGAGACTGCAAAAAAGGTGCAGAGGTACTAGGAGTCGGTTTAGAACCGGGTGACATCATCACTCCCATCCCCTCAGCATCGCCTGTGAGAGGAGACTTGGCTCAGACGCAGACACAGTTTACGGTTGAAAAGCTAAATCATTACTAATGTAATAACATAACACCCCCATCACAAAGTGTGGGGGTGACAATAAATGCCAGACAAATCTCAAATAATAACGCCTGCTGTGTGTGTTTGTATATCTAAAATTGTGTGTTTCTCTGTGTGTGTGTGTGTGTGTGAGAATGTGGCACTAATTCAAGAGTAAGAGAGTTTTCCGTCCCCTTTCACAGAGCCCCTCTCATCCAGACGGGACAAAGAGAGCTGAACAGAGCGGGCAGCAGAAAAGCTCCTGTCTTTCTTGGGAGACGTTAAAATGCCCGGCGCTCCCAGAGGCGTGACTGCGCAAAAAATCCCTGAGTCATCTGCCCTCCTGAAAGCTGCCTCGGCAGGACGAGCAGCATTCATATTCATTGACTTGAAAACTACGTTCGTTGCTTTCCAGACCCCCCCCCCCTCTCTCTCTCTCTCTCTTCACCGAGTAGCTTCCTCTAGGAAAAACGGTGAAGCCTGAAATGACTAACAGAGAGAACGATGGCATGTCATAAAATGGTGGGCGATTCACATTTACATCTCGTTTATCATTGTCATTAATTGTACTATCAGTGTATGAAGACAAGAGCTACGGTAATTAGGCCTAAACGATTACTAGACGACGACAATAAACATCAAGCTGTGTCGAGCATCCCGTAATATCTCCCATATCTCTGCATATGCAAGATGGACGTGGTACAGGAAGTGATGCAATACACTCAAGGAAATGAAAGTCACTCCCTGGCTCGCCTCCAAACGTGTACCTCTCTAGCCTGGTGACAACAGTATCTGCTGATGTCACACACCACGCCACCACGCCGCGCGCGGCGCAAGGTCGACATGACTCGGGCGGTTATGCGTATGCAGAGAGAGTGTGTGAGAGAGTGTGTGTGTGATAATGTGTGAATGTGTGTGTGTGTGTGTGTGTAGAGCAGTGTGAGGGAGTGGTGGGGCACAGCGCAGGCATCTCGACATGACTCGGGTCGGGTTATGCGTACACACACAGAGAGTGTGTGTGATAATGTGTGTGTGAGATAGAGAATGTGTGTGTGTGTGTAGAGTAGTGTGAGGGAGTGGTGGGGCACAGTGCAGGCATCTCGACATGGCTCGGTCGGTTATGCGTATACACACACACAGAGAGTGTGTGTGATAATGTGTGTGGAAGATAGAGACATAGTGTGTGTGTGTGTGTGTGTGTGTAGAGCAGTGTGAGGGAGTGGTGGGGCACGGCGTTGGCATCTCAGGGTCTCGCTGGTCATCAATAATAAAGAGACGAGAGGCTCGCTGGAGGAGACACACTCGTTATCGTACTGAGGCAGGACACAGGAGGAAACACTGCACTATGAGGCTGTTTTCTAAGTAAGGAAGTGATGGAAACGTGTCCTAATTCTTCTATGGGGGAGTGAAGGTTAGCCTACACGGCCCTCTCAAGGACAAAGCAGCAGTATCCCTGTCTGGGCTCGGAACAGGCCAGAACATGGCGAGGTTCGTCACCACTTGTGATGGGTAACCCACATCACACATCACCCACATCGTTTGGGTGGGGTTCTAAATGATTGGTCTGTAACGTGCCCTTGCAACTCTCACACACACACACACACACACACACACACACACACAGGCAGACACACACACAGGCACAGGCACAGGCACAGGCACAGGCAGACACAGACACAGGCAGACACACACACACACAGACACACACACACACAGACACACACACACACACACACACACACACACACACACACAGACACACAGACACACACACACACACACACACACACACTTTTGAGAGACACAAAGGCACATAGAATACAATTTCTATTTCTTTGCCAGGACTGAAGCCATTGAAGAGGCATGTTTACGGTGGTAAAGCCCCTGCACTTCTGAGGCAGGACAACCTGTTACGATTAGAGAAGAAACATTCTGTCCTCTGTTGCTGCAGAAGCAGACTTTTTTGGGGGGGGTTGAGGGAAGGACGCTGCCAAGGACACAGAGTGGGAGCAGAAACGTTTGTTCAGGGAAATGGGATGGATACACACAGACGGATACACACAGACACACACACACACACACACACACACACACACACACGCACACACACACACACACACACACACACACGGAGCCAGGAAATGGGACGGATACACACAGACACACACAGACAGACACACACAGACACACACACACACACACACACACACACACAGAGCCAGGAAAGGAAACAAATATTGGACTGAGAGAATGATGCAGTTTCTACCAAAAGCACACAAAGCAAGGAGTGGATGAGAAGAAGAAGTAGAACATGAAAGAGAGGAGGAAGTGAGAGAGACGGGTATAACAGATATCAGAGATATCGGAGAGCGACAGAGCCGGGGAGGTGCTGGAAAACAAACAGAGAAGCTGTGACTTTGGTGTAGAGGAGCTGAGGTGAAAAAAATGCTTCAATACAGACCAGAGAGAGAGCAGAACACATTCCCTGGCTCCGACATTTATCATTTATAGTATTGATCTAAGATCAGTGCTCCACACTCCTCTTTCCCTTTCCCCATCTTCCTCTACACACACCGCAGTTCAGCGTCAGAGGCTGAGGCAAACAGACTTGGGGCGGGGCTCCTAGCCTGGAGAAGGATGGGGAGGGGAGGGGAGGGGAGGGGGGAGGGGGGGTTAGCACTGCAATGGCTGCAACCCTTTTACCCTTTACCACAGTCGAACTGTGGCTCTGCAACGGGGCGTTCGAAACAAATCTGAGTAGATCGGCTAGCTACTTAATGTAATGCTTAAGTGCATTCTAATGTATTAAGTGCATTCTAATGCTTAAGTGCATTCTAATGCTTAAGTGCATTCTAAGGAGCAGATTTAGCCTAACTGCGGCAGATGGGAAAGCATTGCAGACTCCGCAACTCTGCCAGAGATAGAAAACGCAGGGAGAGAGAGAGAAGGAGAAGAGGAGAGAAGCAGATGAAGAGGTAGGAGGGAGGCAGGAGGAAAAACGAGTGGGCGACAGACAGGGAGGGGTGAGGGAGATGAAGAGAGAAAAGGTAGGTGCATCTGGACATGGAGAGAGAGGGAAAAGAGGGAGAGATAGAGAGGGAAATGGAGACGGGAGAGAAGGAGAGGAGAGGAGAGAAGTAAAGAGAGAGAGCAGTGTGTGTCACGCCTCATCTCCCGCCATCCTTCCCCTCCGCCTGTCCACTCCCCTCTCCTCCACCCCTCTCCCTCTATCTCCTCCCCCGCCCTGTCAGCCACACCATCAAACACCTCAGAGCAGCAGCATTACAGAGCAGAAACAAACACGACAGCTAAACACACAACACACATGACCAAGACGCGCCACATGTCGGCTTTGCTATGCCATGACATTCTAAGACCACAGAGAGACTTGTTTAGTTCTAGAGCTTTGAAGCCCGAGGGATCGAATCAAACAAGAAAGCCCTTTTAGGAAATGTGGCAGACTACTCAAGGCAGCCAGCCATGTTGTTGCTATGTGGGTGAAAGATCAACCCCCCCCCTCTCTCCCCAGGGGGCTGTTGCAGATCATATTGACACACACAGGGACATGCAGGGGGACCACAAGGCCAGTCTAGCTGCTCTCTCTAGTCTCTACAAACGTAGAGATACTATATGATCACAGATACAGGGGAAACGGTAACAGGTATTGTCAAAAACCCGTATCGATATCTGTTCTACCTGGTAAACGCGTACGACACACACAGAGACATGTTACGGACCGCACACACGGACAGGCACGTACACAGACACGCACACATATACATATATACATATACCGTCCCTCACATGCTCAGACTCTCACAGACACTTTGACAAATGCATCTTTCATGTCATCCCGTTAAAACGAACCGATGCACTCTTAACATGTATCATGCGTTCTAGGGTGACCACACATGCATACATGTAAAAGCACACGCACACACACAATGTAGCCTACCCACACAAACGACACACAACACACAATGTATCCGACAATAAGTGCAACCAGACACACAAAAGCACACACACACACACACACACACACACACACACACACACACACACACACAAATTCCAATGTTCTACAGACAAACGTCCGCCCACACTAATGCCTGCGCACTGAGCTGCTTAGCTGTCTGTCTGAGGTGGCAGGCAGGCAAGCCAGGCATGCCAGGGAGTCCCACAGTTGCACCAAGAGAGCCAGGCTCTCCACACTACCTCCTAGCCCCTGTGGAAACTAAACCCCCCAGGCAGAGAGAACCCGAGCGAGGTGTGTCAAGTCAGACGCCACTCACCACTCCGTTTCCAGAGCATGCGATCTGGTCCAGATCCAGAATGGCTGACATGTTTCCCACGCAGGAGAGGAGGAGTGTTTGCTTGCTGGGAGAGAGCTTTCAAGATCTCACACACAAGGAGGGAGGAGGAGGGAGAGAGAGAGAGAGGGTGGGAGGAAAGAGGAGCGTGTGTGTGTGCGAGAGAGAGAGAGAGAGAGAGAGGGGGAGAGAGAGAGGGAGAGAGAGGCAGAGAAAGCAAAAGAGAGGGAGGGAGAGAGAGGGAGAGAGGCAGAGACTAGCTTCACCTCCAGATGAAAAGAAATAGCTGCAGCAGCCAGCCAGCTAGACCCGCAAGAGGGAATAGAAGAGAGTAAGAGACAGATAGAGATGGGGAGAGGAAGGGGGTAAAGATAGTGAATGAGAGTGGGAGAGAAGGGGGAGAGAGAGTGAGAGAGGAGGACTGCAGTTTTCGCACTTGGTAAGCACAGCGCGTCTGCCCGTGCATTCAGGGGCTGCGTTCCACCGTCTCTAATTGGATTGAAAACGGTCAGGTGGGCCGAGGGGGGGGTGGGGTTTACAGGCGAGCGGAGCAGAGAGAGGAAAGGAGAAGGGAGTGGGGGAGGGATGGAGGAACAGAGGGGGGTGGGGGAGGGAGGGAGGAACAGAGGGGGGTGGGGGAGGGATGGAGAAACAGAGGGGGGTGGGGGTGGAGGGATGGAGAAACAGAGGGGGGTGGGGGAGGGACGGAGGAACGGAGGGGGGTGGGGGTGGAGGGATGGAGAAACAGAGGGGGGTGGGGGAGGAGGGATGGAGAAACAGAGGGGGGTGGGGGAGGGATGGAGGAACGGAGGAGAGATGAGGGGGGGGGGGGGGTGTTGGGGTGGAGGCAGACAGGCGGCCGTAGAGACAGGCATGCTGCCTCTCTGACGTCACACAGAGGAAGTGGTGCTTTAGGAAGGGAAGATGCTGAGTCTGACTTTGATTATTGACCCCTGCTAGCCTAGCATCCTGCATCAGCAGCCCAGCCCAGAGATCAGACACCACTGATCACCGTTAATTAGCAGGTATCTTCAGGTAGTAGTGATCTTCAGCTTTTATTGCAGCAATATGTTTTGTATTATTGCAGCATTTTGCATGATTATTGATTATTGCAACATAGTTTCAGCATGCTTACGGGTCCGATTTGAATAGTGGCATTTTACTACCCCGTTTACTACCCTGCAGTGAACCTCCCGTGACCCCTGGACGACCCCCATGACATCACAATCACCCCAATGTGATCTGCATAGTGAACCCTGTCGCTAAGAGACAAAGGACTATTCTGATTCAAAGAAGCACCAATGTTAAGTTGCTATTGTTAAGTGTCTGTGTGCACACGTATGCATGGAAAAGAGTGAGAAAGAAGTGAGGCCCAAAAACATACAAACATAGCCTACATCTCTACATAAAATGGTCATTCAGGGTCTCTCTTTTTTTTCTCTCTGCAGTAAGCAGACGTTGCTGTGGTGGGGGTATGCTTGAGGTAGCTAGCCCCGTGTGCCGGGTAGTGGGTGGAGTTAGCGCGCTGGAGCCAATAGGACGTAGATAAAATGTGCCAGGTAGGCAGAGCCTAGGAGGCAGTGTTGTTCTATTGGCCTCACACTGGGAACTCCACCTATGGAGCACCAGTCAAGCCTGTGTGAGACGTTACTCTAGTGTTTCTCACACTAACTATTCCCACCACTGCCCCACAGGGGGCGCCATGTACACACGCTATCAAATACACTACTGTACACCTTTTTGGCATTTAGCAGACGCCTTATTCCATGACTTACAATCAATACATTTGACAAGCAAGTGAATCATCAATTCACCAGTCGTAGCAGGAAGAGTAATCCAGCCCGGGGCCATTGATAGAAGGAAAAACCTTCTTCTAAACCTAGTTTATTTTTTTAATATTTTTATATTGACACTGGAGAAACAGAGAAACAGTACAAGGGGGTCAATAGAAGTTCTTAGGGACACAGTAGAGGGGAAAAGTGGGTGTCTTCAGGAGACGCAGTGCTGGGGGGCAGAAGATGTCTCAGGAGGAGCAGTACACCTTGCATAAGCAATGTAATTACATATTAACATAACATTTGGACATAAAAGTCTGTTGACAACACTGTTGACTCTCATACACATAATTAGCCTATATGTTTTGGTTATGGAGCTATGGCATTTTTCTTGTTCTTCTTTTTTTACCCCCGCCCTAAAAATCCCCATCACTTCATAATGCTGCTTCACCTAGGCTCATGTATTTTTCATGACAGCCTCCTGTTGTCCACCTCCAACAAGTCGTGAGCTTAGAATGAGAAGGTTCTATCTCCGTTTAGAATGAGAAGGTTCTATCTCCGTTTAGAACGATAAGGTTCTATCTCCGTTTAGAATGATAAGGTTCTATCTCCGTTTAGAATGATAAGGTTCTATCTCCGTTTAGGGCAGTTCAGAGATATTGAGCGTCAAAGTTTTTACATTCCATTATGTTTTGTGAGATGGAACCTTTGTATTTTATTAATTACTAACTAAAAAATGTCAACATTTTAAAAATAACACCACACAGGCATTAATAAACACCTAATGGATCAGATTATGTAAAAAACTAAATTTTGACCAAAAATGGAGATAGAACCTTATAATTCTAACGTCACAAAGTCACCTCAGAGTGCTGTCATGGTGGCTGGTGACTGGTGTGAGACAGTGACGAGTCCAAGCTGCCGTCTCTCCTTATGAGTGTTAGTCTGCTGTGTCAGTACTGTGTCAGGACCTCCATCTCTACTGACAAGCAAACAGACGGACACAGAGGACAAACTGGAGGAGAGAGAGCCTTTCTTAGGGGTACCGGTGGTCCTCTTGTTGCAGTGTTCTCCTTCATATCTCCTCATGTGCAGAACTTGTTTGCCGAAACGCATCATGGTCACGTTTTCGTCCACCTCACAGTCATATTTGACTAATCGAGACGTTAGACTTATAGGGCTAGTTTCACAGACAAGGCTTAAGCCTAATCCTGGACTAAAAAGCATCTTCAATGGAGATTTTACATTGAAAGTGTGATTTAGTCCAGGACTAGGCTTAAGCCTTGTCTGTGAAACCGGCCCATAAGGTTATATCTCCATTTTAGTCAAAATTGATATAATTTTTACATAATCTGATCCATTAGGTGTTTATTGATGCCTGTGTTGTGTTATTTTTAAAATGTTGACATTTTTTGAGTTAGTAATTAATAAAATAGAAAGGTTCCATCTCACAAAACATAATGGAATGTGAAAACGTTGACGCTCAATATCTCTGAACCTGACAACCCTGGATTACTGTGCAAATAGAAAAGCACAGCTCGTCTGAATCATCCAGCAGGGTTGCAGCGCCCTCTCCTGGGCTAAAGGTGACATTGAGACACACGAAAGGCTCCAGCAATGACTTGCAGTCCTACTATCATGTAGAGAGCCAATGGAATAGAGAAGAGGGTCTCATAGACATTTCCTGGACTGGATGGCAAATGTCAGGCAGAATAATTGATGGTCAGGTTTTCTCCTGCAGTCTCCTATATTTAGACCTACATCTTTCTTTCACGCCACTTAAATGTCGATTCAGAATGTCGCCTATTTAGAGAACCAACCTATCATCAAAAAGGGGTTACCGCGGTTACTAGACACAATGTGAGGGTTCCGGATTTAGAATCAAAGGTATGATGTGATGAAAAGGTGTCAGTACCGCAAAACTCCACAACAGCAGCCCTCCACTGCGGTTCTCACAGCAGCTCCCAGAGTGCACTGCACTGCACTCCCTACCAACCCTGCACTCACATGGCCCCTTTCTTTCTTCAAAGCAATGCAAGAATATATTTCTTCATTTGTTCACCATTTCTGCTTGAGTGCATTGTTCTATAAAAACAAATACATCAGCACTTAGTGGGGTATGGGTAGTTAGAAACACATCCTGGGGGGGGGGGGGGGGGGGGACCAAGACTGATGCCACACCCACAGACCCTGCCCTCCTCCTCCTCCTGCCCACATACTCTCTAGGTTATGACATCATAGCACTACTGCAGCAGTGCCTCTGGAAGGCCTCCTTGTGGTGCTTTAGTATAAAGACAGTTAAGGATAATGTCCAGGTGATGGGACAGTGAAGCGTTGTTTTTTAAAAGAAATTAATTTTTGGCATTTAGCAGACGCCTTATTCCAAAGCGACTTACAATCAATACATTTGAATACTAAGCATGTGAATCATCAATCCACCATTCGTAGCAGGAAGAGTAATCTAGCTCAGGCCCGGGGCCACTGATAGAAGGAAAAACCTTCTCCTATCACCTTCTTCTAAAACCTAGTTATTGTTTTTACACTGGAGAAACAGAGAAATGGTACAAGGGAGGCAATAGAAGTTCTTAGGGACACAGTAGAGGGGAAAACGGATGTCTCAGGAGGAGCAGTGTTCGGCTCTACACTTCACACTCCAAAAGTTTGGATTTGACTATGGTTAAGGTTACTATAAACGTTAAAGTAGAGATCTCAGCTTTTACTTGATGTTATTGATGTTACATATTGGTTTCAACATTCAGATTTAGACCACTTTCGTCCTCCTATTTTAGGGTACCCAAAAGTAATGGGAGAGATTTATGAAATGTTCAAATTAAGCACTCATGTTTAGTATTCGGTTGACAATCCTTTGCATAAAATAACTGCCTGAAGTCCGCGGCCGCTTGGTATCTTCTCTGGTGACGCTCTGCCAGGCCTGTACTGCAGCCGACTCAAGTAGTTTTCTTATTTTGAGGTATTTTGGCCTAAAATTCTTATCATCAAGAAATGAAATGCATGTTCACTTGGATTGACATCTCAAGATTGACCTGGCCAATCAAGATCTTTCCACGTTTTGACAAACTGACTAACTCCCTAGGTGCTATGGCAGTATGTTTTGGGTATGATGAAGCGCCATCCGATGAATTCAGGCTTTTGCTTACACTCAAGCAGACAAGGTGTTTCTAAGTGAGGCAGCTAGGCTATATGCCTGAACTTAACATCCCCTGCACCATGTTTCACAGATAAGGTGGTGATATGCTATACATCTTGGGCAGATCCTTTTCCCCCAAACTCCTCCTTCCTAGCAATTACTTTGGTACATAATAATAATCTTATATTTTCCAGACCTCTGCAGGGTTTTCAGGTTTTTTTTTTTAGCTAACTCTAACCTGACTAACCTTTTTAGGTTAACTAGTGGTGTGTACCGTATACAGTGAAGCGTCTATAGTTTGGCTGGTGAAGTATGAGATTTTTTATCTCTATTTATCTTCCTTGTAATCTGTGAAGCACATTGTGTCACTTTTTTTGTGAGAAATGCGCTATACAAATAAAGTTTGATTTGATTTGATGATAATTAAGCAATATCACACGGGAGGGAGTGCTGTTATACTGAATATTAGCACGGCTGTGATTCGGCCAAAGACAATCAATGTGTTCACTTTTTGTTTGTATTGAGGCATTTGTTTGTTGTTTCTACTTCTATTTTTCATTACTACAAGACTATATTTGTCATGGCCAAATAAAATATCTTTAATTTGACCTATATTACCGGTAATTTGTTACTTCTTTCATCCCTAGAGAACAGAACGTAACAATGATGTTCTAAACTGTTGATTTTGGCAATGTTTTGGCTATGGTTCAGATTTTCCAACCTAATTAAGACTTCTTTGACTTTCATACTACTTTGGTCCTCATGTTGACAGACACCAACAGCAAAGCAAAGCCTAGAATAAAATAAACATTGACAGTTCTCTTATGCCTGCACAAATTATATACGGCATACACCTGACTTGTCAAGCAAATTCTCACATTACTTTTGTGGACTACAGTATGCATAAAAAGTGTAGTAAAATAAGAAATAAGTAAGGAAACAGATGGGGTCACATTACATTTTGAGTTACTCAGATTTAAAGGAATACGACTATGTTATTTCACATTGATTTTAGATTATTGTATTTTTTGCTCCCGTCGACCACCAAAACCAATATAATGGTTTTATAATGTACATGTACACAAATACCATCAAATAAAAGATGAGAATCTCTACTTTAAATTGTTGGAGTGTAGAGTCAAAAGAAGAGAAAATGCTTTACTGTCCCATTACCTCTGATTACCACATGTACAAAAGAAGAGATTTGGTGAGGCAGCATTCTCATTTTATGCCCCCAGATTGTGTCTCACTGCCAGTTTACATTAGGGATGCAACCTCAGCAAATATGTTCAAGTCAAGACTAAAAACCTTTTTAATAATTTAATAATTTTAAAAAACCTATTTTTAATATTGCCTTTAAATGACTAAATTATTAAATTATTATTATATAATGATTAAAGCACTTTGAGCTGCAACGTTTGCAGGAAAAGCGCTATACAAATAAAGTTATTATTATTAGTAGTATTATTACTTACACAGGGCACTGTAGCTCTGTCTGAGTGTGGTGTGTGTGTGTGTGTGTGTGTGTGTGTGTGTGTGTGTGTGTGTGTGTGTGTGTGTGTGTGTATGTATGTGTGTATGTATGTGTATGTATGTATGTATGTGTGTGTGTGTGTATGTCTGTGTATGTGTGTGTATGTGTGTATGTATGTGTGTGTGTGTGTGTCTGAGTGTGTGGTGTGTTTGTGAGAGAGGAGGGGGGTGGGGCGATGGGCGGGTGCAGACAGGACCACATGGAGGAGAGAGAGCATGCAGCACCAGCGCTGCTCCACTGAGCATGCTTACTCTCCTACCTGCAGAGGCTATATTTAGCCCCAGACCTGATGTAGGGGGAACAGGCATGACTGCAGAAGGCTCAGAGCTCAGAGAGTTAACCCTTCACAAGCTACTGGGAGAGCTCAGCATCTGGCAGCCTCTGGAACGCCATCCCAGCATATTACAGCATGGAAGTTCCAAAATGGCCCCCGTTTCAACAGGCTCACAGTCTACAGTCACAATGGGTACGTTGAGTCACAATGGGCATGATGAGTCACAATGGGCATGATGAGTCACAATGGGTATGATGAAATAATAATGAAAGAATCCAGGTACATTTCTCATTGCTAGTTGCTCCGTGGTATGTATGAGGATTAATGACATATTCACTAGACAGAGAGAGAGACAGAGAGAGAGAGAGAGAGAGAGAGAGAGAGAGACAGAGACAGAGAGACAGAGACAGAGAGAGAGAGAGAGAGACAGAGAGAGAGAGAGAGACAGAGAGAGAGAGACAGAGACAGAGACAGAGACAGAGACAGAGAGAGAGAGAGAGAGAGAGAGAGAGAGAGAGAGACAGAGAGAGAGAGAGAGACAGAGAGACAGAGAGAGAGAGAGAGAAAGAGAGACAGAGACAGAGAGAGAGAGACAGAGAGAGAGACAGAGAGACAGAGAGAGCGACAGAGAGAGAGACAGAGACAGATGCAGGACAGCATAGCAGTGACGTGGCTGTGTAACAGACATTATTTGATTGGCTGTTGTGTTGATTCTCAGGGCCTCAGGTCTTCAGCTGTGCTTAATGAGTCATGACTCCCACAGAGAGGTCTTGACATTTTGCCAGAAGTTAATACGATTATAATTGCATAAATCAGCTTCATACTTAAACTAAGATCCATATCAGAACAATTAACTGGAGATAAGGCCAGAACCAATATTAACATCAATAAAACTAGCCCGAATCCAAGTGGATTCCAAAACTAAGTACTGCCCGATGAGTCAGGGGAACGAAGCTCTCTGACTTTCGGCTCCGGTACCCTGGCTGATCACATCAGCAGACTCAAGCCCGGGAGAATAATTGTGGGCTTAGGGACCGGTCATAGGCAGGGTGACTGACCCAATGATCACTACTAATACCCTTGTTTTCATGAATACACAGTAACCAACAAAATAAACAAACTCAGTTAATCTCATACATGCTCTCCATGTTTTCCTTCTAAGTTCTAACCGTTTCTTTTCAATCCCACAGCCAGCGAGAGGTACAGGCTACACACTTCTCATTGAACTCAAACCTAGGGCAAGATCTAAGTAGTAGAGGGATCCAAGAATAGGGCTTTGGCCTCAAAACTCTCTGTGTTATTGGGGCGGCTGTGGCACAGGAGGTAGAGTCGCCGTCTAATGATCACAAGGTTGGCAGATCAGCGGTTCGAGCCCCGGCTGGCCACATGTCGAAGTGTCTTTGGGCAAGACACTGAACCCCAAAATTGCTCCCAGTGAGCGGGCCGGCGCCTTGCATGGCAGCTTGCCGCCATTGGTGTGTGACTGTGTGTGTGAATGGGTGAATGAGAGGACGCTGTAAAGCGCTTTGGAGCAGCAAAAAAGGCGCTATATAAGTGCAGTCCATTTACCATTTAACTACAACACACAGTCACATCGGTTTGGCTCATTGTAACCATGTCACACTGTATCAGGACCTGAGAGGAAAGCTCTCTCAGAGATCACGGTAGATCAAAGCGAAACAGCGACAGCTTTATATGGAACTGCAGCAGACACTTACCTGGCAGTCAAAGTCCTGGAAGTTGCGTGAGTTCTGAAACAGAGAGAAGAAGAAGTCTCAATGTTAACGAGGTGTTGGATGAAAGAAGACATTCTTTCTAGCCTCTTCGAAAATTACACTATGGCCGTCTCTTTCTCTGGGTATTTTTGTCTTGATTGGTTGCAAGGTTCTAGATATGCTGTCAGGCCAAACTACCTTACTACCGTCTCTCTCCTGTCGTCTAATTTCTGTCGGTCTTTTCCTCACAGCTGTCCTACAGGTGCAGCTCTGTAATGCTTCATAATGAGGTGGCCACTAGGTGGAGTGAGAGGTCAACTGGAGACTCATTCAATTCAGATGAGATCCTCTTTCCACCTGACCTCGACTGCTTCACCACCAGGCTGCCATGGGGGAAGAGAGGCCTGCTCTGCCCATACTACTGATGTCTGATGCAATCCCCCTGCTTCTACTCCCCTGCTTCTACTAAATCAACTCACTTCCTATGATGCAAAACAGCTCCAAAACAGCCCTAACAGTCTGTGACATTCGGGCTATGTGGAACAGTACATCCCGCTGAGGGGGGTAATGGGGGTCATTTTACCCAGACGGACTGACTTCCTGCTCGCTTGCCCCCCCCCCCCCCCCCCCCCAGTGAGGAAAGCTGTGGGCCTGCAGCTTGACTGAGTATTGCAGCAGTGGAGATGAAGGTCCTTGAGGATTGGTAGTAGAATAGCTTTAATCTGCGGGAGTTTATTTTCTCCGCCTCGCTCGCTGGAATCTTTCAAGCTGCCAGAAAAATTATTCTCCTCTGATCTCGCCGTCTCCCTTCCTCTCTTTCATAACTCGCTCTGGCTTTTTTCTTCTGTCACTGTCTGTCTACCTGTCTCTCCACTCCCCCCCCCCTCTCTGTCTGTCTACCTGTCTCTCCACTCCCCCCCCCCTCTCTCTCTCCACTCCCCCCCCCCTCTCTCTCTCCACTCCCCCCCCCTCTCTCTGTTCTCTCTGTGTCTGTCTCTCCACTGTCACCCACCCTCCCTCTCTCTCTCTCTCTCTCTCTCTCTCTCTAGCTCTTTTTTCCTCTGTCTGTCTGTCTCTCCATTTTCTCTCCCCCCCTCTCTCTCTCTGTCTGTCTGTCTCCCCCCCCCAGCTCTTTCTTCCTCTATGAACTCCTACTCCTTTGTCTTCAGAAGCTAATACTATTAATAATTCATTTTGAAGAACAGAGCTCTGGAGTGTGTGTGTGTGTGTGTGTGTGAGGTGCATATCTGGTGTATGTGTGGACCTCTCTCTCACGTCATTGGTCTGGTCATCCCATCTCCTCACCTTATTGGTCAGCAGGGGCTTGATCTCAGTCAGCTGCACGTCCTGTAGCTCATCCATCTTCCTGTCTGTTCACTCTACGCCACACTGGAGGGGGAGGAGGAGGGGAGAGAGGAGCACAAGGAATTAGCATGTTAGCAACACATTTCTCCATAGAATGATTTGCGGTTTTATCATTTGCGCCGCACATGCTAGCTATGGCATTTACAAGCCCACACTCGACACTTGGCACGTGCGTGCACACACACGACACGCACATCTGAGAGAGAACCCCCCCCACTGAGTCGATTAGGTTCAGATTCATGTCAGCGATCGTGCTTTGAGTCACCATGCGAGCAGTTCAGTGATACTGATTGAGCGATTTCTATGGGAAGGAGGAAGCGGTGGTTGTGTCGTGGCATGCCTGCCCCGGGCCCTGCCAGCCCTCCCCTGGGGTTCCGCTACAGAGGCTGCTGCCGTGTGTGACACGCATGTGATGATGGAGCAGGAGGGTTGAAGGGCATTCTCTCCAGCCATGCTTCGGTAAAGGTCATCTCTCTCTCTCTCTCTCTCTCTCTCTCTCTCTCTCTCTCTCTCTCTCTCCACACACAGACTCCGAGGGACCAGGCAGGGATCAACACTAATCCCGTCTCACTTCGTTTTCCCCTTGACGCCGCCTCGGTTTGTCCCCTTCAAATAATTAGAGAGGCGACGCGTTGTTGCCAGCACAGAATCACTAGCGCCCCTCCCCTCCTCCCCCTTTTAGCTGCTCCTGTCTGCTCAAGGTGAGGCAGTGTTGTGTTACCTGGCTCACAGAGACACAGAGCTCATTTTACACAGAACAGTGGATGGAATCTTGTTCTCTTATGTCAGTGCTAACAACAGGTATAAAACCAATTCAATATACAGGTGCAATTACACTGACCCTTTGGACATTTCCAACGTTTTTTGTTTATGCCAAATAATTACACCGACTCTAACATCTACTAGCAAAATAACAAATTCAGATGTATAATGTATAAATTATACATAATTATAATAGGCTATATAATATTCAAATTAATGTAAATCACACAAAACAAAAGACCACATTTCATTGGCCCAACAAAGAGCCAATAGGAGTTCCACTACTACATTCACTTCCTGTGTCGAGGCCTGCCTCTCCAACAACCTTGAGCCATGGTACATTTAACCTTCAAGCTTGGTTAGCGATGTGCTCGGATAGCCTGGAACCCATCCAACCAGAGTAGCGCCACAGACAATGACGTCATCCCAGTTTGAGTCACTTCAGCAAGAAATCCTTTGGCTGTTTCTACTAGACCTGCTGGGGCCTCACCCTTGCACACAATGACGAAGAAAATATAATAGTGGCAAGAGGTAAGTAAGGAAGTAAAATGTATTTATAGAGCACCTTTCCCAGACCAAGGGTCACAAAGTGCTTTACATACAAGGAGGAAACACAAATAAAACATAGGCTAATACAAGATCGAAAAAGCCACAGCAGGTTAAAACAAGTGAAAATAAAAACAAGTAACAGACAACAGGTGTACAAACAGCATCAGCAGGACACAGAAAGACAGGCCCCAGGGGCTATCCAAAAGCCTGTCTATACAACACAGTCTTTAGCTGCTTTTTAAAAAACTCGACCGAGCCAGTTGATCTAAGATCCAAGGGCCGAGCATTCCAAAAGCCTGACTTTGGTGACTACCAAATGACAAAGCCAAGCACAGCACGTACACATCAAGAAGTTGGAAGTACTTGGCAGTGTGGAAGTGTGAAAATTATCCTCAGCAATCCTGCTGACAAATCCAGCTCAACTAAATCATATTTAGACACGGAATGAGAAAAAAAAAAAGGAAAAAAAAATGTTTGGCATGCTTGAGCAGATTGAGCGTATTGGGCCGGATCATCTAACGTTTCCTCAGGCTTTTGCAGAAAATTGTGACGGAGGCGAAGGGCCAACAGTAATCGTAGCCTGTTAATTGGCTGACGCGGCACCTAGGGAGAGGGCTCAGGGGAGGCTTACCCAAATGACAGACTAACAGGTTGATTTCACTCCTCAGCCCACCTGACCTCTTCCTGTGTTACCTGTTACCTGAACACTGTTGCTGGCTCCTGAAGCATCATTCTGAGAAAAAGGTAGATCTAGTTCACATCCCTGTGGCCTTTCACCCTGTCTCAAGTCACTAACCTGTAAGAACATCGGTTACTCTCCAGTTAACCTCCATTGCCAACCCCTCTCTCCCATTTTAGACTGGATGGCATGTGCTGCTGTTGCCATAGTTACAAAGCCTGGCAATGTTTATTCTAAGCCAGGAGCCCAAAGGGACATACGAGAGAGAGCCGAAAAGACAAGAGAGAAACAGACAGAGACTGTAATAGGAGGAACGGATTCAGCCAGGCCTGGAGAGAGAGAGAGAGAGAGAGAGAGAAAGAGAGGCAAACATAATCTGCTTTCAACGATGATTAATGTCTCCTTATGGCCACGTCAAACCAGTCACTCCATACACTTTATAACAGTCTTACTCTCAGGGGTTATACAACGTCAGATAAATGAGTCAGAAGATGGATAGGGATGAATAGAGGGTGGAGACGGATGATAGATAGAGGGATTGGTGAGATGTCTGTGTCACATCCTTGAATGGGTGTTCTGGACAAGATGTTCACAAGGTTGTTAACCGATGTTGCCGAGTGCTTCTAACGTCAGATGACGCTCAGAACATGCTATGAAATGGGAGATTTCAGGGGGGGTTGGGTGGAAGGCTAGAAACAGTTGATGCTGCAAAATTTGGTGAATCATCTGACATTATAGAATTACATTACATTAAAATTACATTACATACATTGTGGAGAGACTAACTAGTGGACTAGAGATCTTATGAATATGCTTCTAAGAACTGTCTCATTTTACAATTTCATGAAACCTTAAATAAAGAGATAAATAAAAACATGCCACACATAGGCTACTGCATGCATGCATGCATGCATGCACGCAACACAGATCCTGTGGCTGTTTTTCCAGGTCACTTTCTCTCTCAGCAGGATGCTCCCCGCGTCTCCTCGTCTCGATGTTTAAATATCACGCCACAGTGCACCTTAGTGACCGGGGACAGAGCTCAGAGTAAAACCTCACGTGAAATTATGTCTGAGGAAAACCTTCAAGAGAACATTCAACAGAAGAAAGGTCAGCCTTCACCACAGCTTAGCATCAGTGCTAAGAAACAAAAGCAAAAGAATGAGACCGTTAGGCTACATCTAGAGGAAGTAGATCCTATTGTAAGCATTATTAAAAGGATGATTGGATGAACTGTTGTATTCCACTGCCTTCCTCTCTGTTCACACCCGCAATAACCTGCCGCCTAACGGTGATGGGATGAGAGAGGTGTTAGCTTTAGCCTAGCGCTGCCGAGACACACAGACAGAGAACAAAAGGGAGTCCTGTAGCCACCTTGTCAGCAGCTGGGTGCTGGATGATCGATGAAGAGGACATATCTCCACCCGCCACCCCCCGCCCCCCCCGCCCTGTCTATCCAACTCCATCTCACCTTGGAGAGCAGTGCCGTCTGGGAGAGAGGCTCTGTGATGGATGCACAGCCTCCTGAGAGCTCCACACTGTGATATTATTGACCCTGGTTTAACCTACCTGTATGCTACCATGGTGACCCTGTGTTAACCTACCTGAACGTCACTATGGCGACCCCCTGAGCTAACCTCCACAAATGTCACATAGGATAGGCTGATGGGTACACAGAGACCAGGGCAGATAGAGTCACGGCACACACACTGAACATCAATAGAGCGAGCCTTCTGCTTTCACTTCGGGCCAAATAACTTTAATAAAATTCCTAATTTTACAGAACAGAGGCCTTTCTTTTTTTTGGGGGGGGGCGATCAGTAGTCAGTCTTCTCTTCTTCTAATAGCCTAATAATAATAACTTTAATTTCTATAGCGCCTTTCAAAAAACCCAAGGACGCTTTACAATTCTAAGGGAAATTATCAGACAGACAAAACAGAAAACAAACAAAGCAAAACTGAAACATTGACTAGGGGCCGAAGGCCTTGGAGAACAGATGGGTTTTGAGGGCTAATTGAAGGAATCCAGGGTGGGGGCGTTGCAGATCACTATGGGGAGGGAGTTCCAGAGAGTAGGTGCGGCCACGCTGAAGGCTCTGTCCCCAAAGGTCCGTAGGTTGGTGCGGGGGGTGGATAGCAGCTCTACTCTTCTCAATCTGACTGTGTACAGCTTTCATGGCTACCATCAACAGAAAACGACTTAGGCCTTATCCCCCATTTCTAATAGCCTGCATTTTAACCAGGAGGAACCTGGTTTGCCCCCTCCACCCCTCCCTTTACAACACACTGTTTACAGCAGTTAGTAACTGTATAATCCGATCCTGAGTATAATTCTGTTTTAAAGGACCGCAACAACAGGGCTCAGTTCCAGATTATTCTTACCACTCTAACCCAGACCACCGTTTAGTAATTAGAAAGAAAATCTCTTAATTTTGCTTCCCTTCCTATCAGGGAATTAACACAATACTACTGCCAGCCTTATGTTCAATCTGCTACAACTCTACAGCTCTGGTCTCAGGGGGAAAGGTGATCAGATGGAGCATCAGGATTGGGAGAGGATCCAATCTGAACCTCTGAATATCTCTCTCTCTCTCTCGCTCTCTCCTCTGGTCCCCTGTTCTTTCTCCCCCTCTTCTGGTCCCCTGTTTTTCTCTCTCTCTCTCTCTCTCTCTCTCTGTCCCCTGTTCTTTCTTCTTTCTTCTCTCTCTCGGTCCCCTGTTCTCCCCCTCTCTCTCCCCCTCTCGCCCCCCTCTCTCTCTCTCTCCCCCCCTCTTGCCTCCCTCCCCCCCTCCCTCTCCCTCTCTCTCTCTCCCTCTCCCTCCCTCCCTCCCTCCCTCTCTCTCTCCCTCCCTCAGCATCTTCTGCAGGGTGCTCCCACACAGGCCTACAGGCATAGAAAGAGGCACCAGGCTGCTAATGCTCCAGTCTGCTTAATTACAGCACAGCTCTCAGAACGGAGCACGTTCTCCTGGGGCTTTCCCTCCCCTTCCTGTGCGTACGCACACAGGCCTCCTGATCTGATCCACACTGACGAGCACCACCACATCTAGGCTAGTCGTCATCCCCACACACTCGCACACATCCATCCATTCCACAGGGCGTATATAAAACACAGAGTAAGAGGTCAGTCAGTTCACACCACCCACCCACCCGTACAAAGAAGAAAAAGAGAGAAGCCAGTGAAGAACTGCAATCAGGAAACACCTCATCCAAATTCCTCATCATGAAAGCAGTAAAGCACTCTCTCTGACATGCTCTCTTCATCACACACTAAAATCAGTGTCCAGCTTTAAATCTTTAAAAAGGTGCAAGAAAACCGTTATAAATGGTTGAAATGACTATGTTGAAATCGGTAGCGATCAGGGAATGAGATCCCTTTAGAGAAATCTTTCATATATGAACAATGTTTTGCCTGAAAACTGGCTAGTTTATCATGTTATTAGCCTACAGGCCAGGGGGTTATATTAATATAAGGAAGGCTGGATGAAGGTTGTTTTGGAACTGAATTTCACGGGGATGGCAGATTTCCAACAGACTTCCTTTAATTAAAGCAGGCCTAGCTACCGTCTTGATGCCTAATATGCAGTAAAGTCAACCTAAGATAGGCTAGTTGCTGTGTGTGATCAAGGTTCTAAGGAGGCCTAAATAGTGGATGAGGCAAGTTATTCCCCCATAATGCATCACTGCATCCTTGAAAGATTATATGCCTAATAATAATAGGCTAATAATAACTTTATTTGTATAGTGCTTTTCCCACAAACGTTGCAGCTCAAAGTGCTTTAATCATTATATCATCTTAATTAAATTATTTAGTAATTTAAAGGCAATATTAAAAAGATGGGTTTTTAGTCTTGACTTGAACATATTTGCTGAGCTTGCATCCCTAATGTAAACTGGCAGTGCATTCCACAATTTGGGTGCATAAAATGAGAATACAGCCTCACCAAATCTCTTCTTTTGTACATGTGGTACACAGAGAAAACCAGCGTCAGAAGACCTAAGAGCTCTGTTGGGCTGATATGCTAGCAAAAGATCTTTCAAATATTCTGGTGCTATAATTAGCTCATAATCATGCTCATTCAATCCATCTCTTCTACTGTACATAGCAAATCACAACTGAACAGACATTTTTGAGCACACTCAATTTCCTGGCCCTTCAACAAGCAATAATTAAAAACCCAGCCAATAATATCCAGGTCGTCCGCAGACGTTAGATGAATATTAAGGGCACCGCTAGTGAAGGGGGCGGAGGAACGTGACCTTGTAGTGTCTCCTTACTCCATCACAGTCTCTCTCTCTCTTTCATCTGTCAAGCATCTTCTTATTGAAGACTCTCTACGTATTTGACTCTCTTTAAATAGCTACAAAGGTATGTAAAAACATCAGTTCCTCCGCCACTGGTGTGTGTGTGTGTGTGTGTGTGTGTGTGTGTGTGTGTGTCAGAGCCTCGGTTCATTAGTAGAACTCCTCCCTGGCACACAACAGTCACTGCGCTCATCTGTCTGCCAAAGAGGGAGACCCATCCCCCCTCTCTCTTCACTCACTGAGGTCTTGGGGAAAACCCAGTCAGCCGTCGCATTCAGAAACTCAAATACTTTCGACGCACGCACACAGGCTACACACACTGTCAGATTTCACTCTCTCTTTCTGCGGCATTCACTGCAAGACCCCTCTCATCATTCTCAGAGGGCTTTTTAAAAAATTGCATTATTCCTTGCGAGGGCACTTTATCTACTAATGGTCTTATGAGATAAAAAAAAAGAAAAAAAAAACATTTTCCCATATTGATTTAAGACCTCATATCTGTAGCCACCATCAGCGGGATTTACCCCAATGCCACACACAAAGACTCAGAGCAAAGTACTTGGGCTTCCCAGAATGTGTTATGGCCCGAATCATTATTTGTCATAATTTCAGAGGAAAAAACTACTGGATACCAGATTTACTGCACTAATATCTGGCTGTAGGCTAGCAATAGACCTGCAGTGTATTGGCCAACTGATGTTGGTGTTGCAGACCTGCAGTGTATTGGCCAACTGATGTTGGCGTTGCAGACCTGCAGTGTATTGGCCAACTGATGTTGGTGTTGCGGTTTGCCCAGCAAACTGGAAAACACTGAATCAAAGTTTAAGTGTACATCATAAATCATTCATCAGCATGATATGTAGGTCCTTAGTGTTTGAGGACTTCATGAGTCAGTTTTTCAGCGTCTCCCGGGTCTCGTTCTCAGCCTCTTAGAGTCAACGAGGTCTATTTTGGTGTTCATGTATAAGTCATGTCGCGGTCTATCCTCCGTATCACTGTTAAGAGCACCTTATAGGCCTAGGTGATGGTTGTTTTCAGTCGTAAAAGTGCTTATACATCTCTCTCCCCCCCCCTCTCTCCGCGACGAGAAACAGATTGAACTCATTCTATCACATCGTCGGGAGGAGGTTGATGAAAACAGTTACATTTATATTGCACAGATCTTCAGGCTCAGAACTATTTTCTTTTGGTGGTGATTGAACATTCCAATATGTATTCATACAGTGTTATATACGCACTGAAAATGTTATTTGGTCTATTCTCTGCCAGCCCCCCCCCCGAAAAAATTGCCTTTACAGAAGAGATGTTGCTGAATCTCCTCATTGATGATTAATAGATTAATAAGAGAAGGGGAGAAACTCCCCTCCAATTTGGACAATGGAGGCCTAGTGTGCATTATCAATAAATCAATACGGAGCCAACACAGCCCTCACACAAAGGCAATGGGGGGGCGAGTCACAAAAAAACCATACTACTAAGCGGATGACATCCAACGGATGCCTCCCGATAAATCTGCCGCAATCTATAACATGGGGCCAGGGGGAGGTGTGAGCCCGGCTAAATGACTTCCCACTGGCTCCGCTGCTCCTGCTACTACTGCTATAAATAAGGCTGAATGGGCAAGGCTGTCCGGCCTGCTCTCAGCGCCGCTAATAGAGTACCTGCCTGAGCGCTCACTTGCTAGCAGCTCACAGTGTCTGTGGGGGATTCCTGGGCCCTGCCTCTCCCTCACTCATGCAGATAGGAGCGGAGAGGCGGAACGGAGTGAAGGAAGGTGTGTGTGTGTGTGTGTGTGTGTGTGGCATCACTATAGAGCACTGGCTGCCCGTACCGCACACCCACTCGCTGTTAGATATAAAAACTTCAAGGGATTTCCATGAATGTCTCCTTTTTCATGATGTGATCACCAACGAGCTTGAAAGAGCAGCCGATCGTTAGGTTTGGGGCCGTGGGTTCATGATGCTGTATTAAATCTTTAGTGCTGCTCGCTGGCGTTGTCTCTTAATAGAGCCATCACAGCGTTTGGGTTGGCTGTCACTCATACTGCCAGGATCATTGACAAGACAATCGCTTCGGGAGACAGAGTGATGGACCCTCCCCAGCAGCAAAAAACACTGGCGCCACCAGTCTTCCTGGTCTCCGAGGAATCGGCGATGTCCTTGACAATCACAGGGGGCTTGTCACCCCCCTCTATACAGTCCAGGCAGTGCTGCCATGGAGACCAGATGACCTTTGCATAATCATTTACATAAAGATCATCTCTCATTGCTCATCGGACCAATACAAACAGCATTAGCAACTAGAGGACGGATCATCATCATACAGAGTGGCTAACCCTGTTATTTAGGAATGAATGAATGAATGAATGGTCTTTATTGTCATTGATATAGTACAGGTACCAAACAACGAAATTTGGGAGGGGGGGCTCTAAAACAAGAAACAAGAAGGGAAAAGAGCTGGTTTACATAAATAAAGGCTATGTACACTATCCACTATACTATACTGTACAAATAAAACACTGTGCTGTACTCTATGCTATGCTATACCTATTCTAACATTTCCTATTCTCTGAACCTTATGTACCCTAGGGTTGTCATATTGCACATAGTGTTATTGCACATTCATTTAAAGTGTCGCAGTTTGCAGGCTTGAAATGTACACATTTGTGCCTCAGCACTACACCTGATTTCAATCCAGCAGCTGCCATCAATCCGTCCAGACTGTCCAGGGCCCAGAACCTAGGTCTTTGCTGTGTTCAGGGCCTGAATGGCCCTGGGGTAGAAGCTGAGCTTCAGTCTGTTTGTCCTTGCGAACATGGTCCTGAACCGCCTGTTCGAGGGCAGCCGAGCAAAGTCAGGAGAATGGGATGGGGTCAAGATAAATGGAGAGACCAAAGCACAGTAATATCAAAAGTTTTGATTCCTTTACTTGTTCGGGAGAGTATCTATACCGTAAACCAACACATGACACACACACAGTGGTGTCACGACTCCTGAGGGAGTGCGGCGCACACTCGAGCGCAGCTCCAATCTCGCTGAGTGCCGTTCACTCAGTTAAATGAGTGTTTGATGTTTGTTTGTTGTGTTCCCCTTCGCTCCCCGTTTAACTGCACTGCCCGCAAACGCCGCCTGAGTAGGTGACTCAATACACAGAGGCGTCAGACTCTGCATTTGTTCGGCTGCAATTACAACTGGTAAGGCATTCCATTTTCTTGACTGCCTCCTGGCCCGTTGAAATAAGCTAAGTATACAACAACACCCATGCTGTTGATCCTATCTGAGGTCTTATACAATCTTCCATGGTTTAGCTCCCCCCCCCCTTTAGGAAAGCGGGTGTATAAGTGGATGGAGCCCAAACACAAGCATTGATGTCTGAAATGCTTTAGTAGTCCCTGAGTACTAGTATGAGAGTACTGCAGTCACTACTCATCTTCCGTCGGAGACTCAAGACCCATCTCTTCAGGTTACACCTTAACTGCTCCTCCTGAGACATCTACTGCGTCCCCTGAAGACACCTGTTTTTTCCCCTTTACTGTGGCCCCTAAAACTTCTATTGTCCCCCTTGTACTGTTTCTCTGTTTCTCCAGTGTCTATATAATAATAAAAACAAATAAAAAATAATAATAAGGTCTAGGTTTAGAAGATAGTGATAGAAGTAGATTTTTCCTTCTAGCACAGAGACTGCCCAATGGCCCCCTGGGCCTGAGCTGGATTACTCTTCCTGCTACGACTGGTGGATTGATGATTCACTTGCCTTGCTTAGTCAAATGTATCGAGTGTAAGTCGCTTTGGAATAAGGCGTCTGCTAAATGCCAAAAATGTAAATGTAGCCTAAATGTATGAAACAGCAGTCCTCCTCGCCCTAAGAGCTCCTTTACACTTCATATGACAAGAGTGAAATCTATGAGGCACAAGGGAAATAGAGTACAACTGTCTTTCTGTTGAAGAAGGAAAGGAAGCCTCCGGTACATCCCATTTTCCCAGAATTACTACAGAGACATATTGTACAGAACCTCGAACAATTCAGCACAGTGTTGATGTCATTACTGCATGTCTGTCTCCAGGGTCACGTCTGCCTCATGGGTCATGGGGTTGACTGCAGCAGTGGTGTGTGTGTGTGTGTAAATGGTAAATGGTAAATGGACTGCACTTATATAGCGCCTTTATCCAAAGCGCTTTACAACGGCCTCTCATTCGCCCATTCACACACACATTCACACACCAATGGCGGCAAGCTACCATGCAAGGCGCCGGCCCGCTCACTGGGAGCAATTTGGGGTTCAGTGTCTTGCCCAAGGACACTTCCACGTGTGGCCAGCCGGGGCTCGACTCAAACCGCCGATCTGCCAACCTTGCGATCATTAGACGGCGGCTCTACCTCCTGCGTCACAGCCGCCGTGTGTGTGTGAGTGTGTGTATGTATGTGAGTGTGAGTGTGTGTGAGTGTGAGTGTGAGTGTGAGTGTGAGTGTGAGTGAGTGTGAGTGTGTGAGTGTGAGTGTGTGTGTAAGTGTGTGCGCGCAACAGCCCAGGGCATCCAAAGTAAAGGTCCAACATGGACTGTGTCCATCTTCTTTGGATCAACAAGCATGCCACCTGTGCCCTCCCCCGCCCACGCCCCACGCCCTCCCTCCCCCGCTGCTGCTGCTGTGCTGACTGCTGACGCAGATAAAGAACAGAGACAGATAGAGCCTGGAGGTGTGATCCAACAGATCGGAGTAAATAACAAAACTGTGGCTAGGACGGCAGCACAGTCCTCTCAGACAACCATGGACAGAGGACTGTCTGTCCAGAGGTTGAGATTAAGATTTACGGTGTTCAGAGTCACACTGACATCTGCTCACTATCAAGCTAGAGGAGAGGAAGTTACAGTCGTAAAGTACAACTACTATTGTTATGCAAGGTCAGGTCATAGCAGCCTGGTCACTCAGGGGTAACCCTGGATTGTGAGGAGGAGATAGTAGGTTAGGAACTGGCACAAGGGTAATATGCCTCAGCTCTTTTTTACTGATTCACTTAACAAAATAACCTGCTGTGGAAAGCACGTACTGTAACTCTAGGTCTGGCGGAGCTTGAATTCCGTCTACACGGTTCAATCAGAAAACATAACAACTCCCAACAAAAGCTTAAGGGCATGAAGGTGACTGAGTCTGTGGCATACTTAACACAAGTGGAGAACTGAGAGACTCAGGAGTTACTTTTCAAACATCCAGTGTGTGTGAGTGGTTTTAAATGCTCCTCCTGAGACATCTACTGCCCCCCAGCACTGCATCTCCTGAAGACACCCGCTTTTCCCCTCTACTGTGTCCCCTAAAAAACGTCTATTGACCCCCTTGTACTGTCACTCTGTTTCTCCAGTGTGTGTAAAAAATAAAGGGTTTAGAAGAAGGTGATAGAAGAAGGTTTTTTCCTTCTATCAATGGCCCCGGGCCTGAGCTGGATTACTCTTCCTGCTACGACTGGTGGATTGATGATTCACTTGCTTAGTCAAATGTATCGATTGTAAGTCGCTTTGGAATAAGGCGTCTGCTAAATGCCAAAAATGTAAATGTAAATGGTTAACTAACCACAGTGAAATTGACCACTGAGGCTACACTAGGACTTCACCGCTAGCTTTATGCTAGCTACCATGATGATCTACTAGAGAGAAATAACAGACTAACAGAGACTGATTATTGTTAACATGAAAGCAACAGGGAAGTATTTGTGGAAGAGGAGTGAAATAGTCAGATTGGATGTCTCACCTCCTTGTCATGATTCCCAGGGCTTTTGTTTTGCCCTCCAGCGCTGACAAGACAGTGATGCTCTGGTGATGGAGTGAACACAGAAGACTGGCAGCAGTAGACCTTAATTAAACCTGCTGTCTCCCCTGTGAGCACTATTCCCTGACATCCACCCCGATATAACTCAGTCAGGAATCTAAAATCCTTCCATCACAGTTCTTCTAACCTATCGTGACGTTAGTATTATAAGGTTCTATCTCCATTTTTGGTCAAAATCGAGTTTTTTACATAATCTGATCCATTAGGTGTTTATTAATGGCTGTGTGGTGTTCCTTTTAAAATGTTGACATTTTTTGGTTAGTAATTAATCAAATACAAAGGTTCCAACTCACAAAACATAATGGAATGTAAAAACTTTGACGCTCAATATCTCTGAACTGGCCTAAACGGAGATAGAACCTTATAGTTCTAAGCTCACGCTATGACTGTCTGTGACTGTCATACAGGAATTCTCACATAATGTGTGTAGTATGTAACGGTGAAATTAATACTAATTGGGCTCTAACAGATGTAAGCATTAGCCTAGCAATTAGCATCCGTTTTTTTTAGCAGCAGTTAACCTAATAGGACTACACAGAAGGGAGGCATAGCCGGGTCCCTTGAACAGCATGTAACCACTTTGCAAAGGCCAAGGGAACACATCTCCAATAGGACGTTCCTTCTAACGTCATGCCAGGTTCAGCCAATGCTTCAGACAATGTACAGGAGAAACAAGGTTCGACATTCGACTGGAAATTGACCATTGACCTCCTTATGAACAAAACTGGGGTGGTGAATAGCTAAACTATAACTTGTAGACACTCCCACCAATTAGTCATTTACAGTGATAAGCTATAACCAACCATGTGTTGTGTGTGTGGAATCCCTCCTATGATAATGGTAACACCAAACATACATCAAACTGGTCCTCTGTGGCTCAGTTGGTAGAGCATGGCACTAACAAAGCTTAGGTTGTGGGTTCGATTCCCGCTGGGACCATATATACAGAAATGTATGCACTCACTGCAATGTAAGTCGCTATCTATTAAACTACGGTTGTTCCACTCACAATAGGCTCACTAAAAGTAGTTCTCTGTCAATAGGTTACTATAGCCTAGGTCCCAACTCTTTTTTGAATGGGACCACTGTTGTGGAAACTGGAAACAATGCCAGTGTTTGTTGTGTAAACTCAGACTCACTATCCCCAGTCAATGGTGCTCAGGTGGCACTGTTGAGGTCATCCTTGGAGTCACTTGTCTTGAATTCAAATACCTGCTCTGCTCTGCGGTCACACCACCCGAATCCAATCCACTGACCTCCACCTGAGTGACCTCCACCTGACTGACCTCCACCTGAGTGACCTTCGCATGAGCAGTTTGTCTCTCTTTGGAGCCCCGGAAGAAGAAGAATGAGATTCTCTCTCCTCGCCACCGGTTGCCTACGGCAAGTCGTGTCTGTTTTAAGCACTAACCTAGAAATGAATTTCTCCAGCAAGCACGCTCAACCTAAAATGCCTTACATTAAATGCATTAAATGATGTCATGTAACACGTTTTGTATTACACTTCAATCGCCCAATCAATCAATGAGTTGCTTTCTCAGTCTTGAGTGTTGGATATAGCTATAGCCTGCATTATGCATTGGGGACATACTGTTACTGTTACTGGAGATTCCCCATCCCATCTCGAGGCTTTTGGCAGATCCCCTTTTTTCGCTCCTTCGACGCGATTCGGTTCGAATATTATGGGCTATTTGTTGAATTCAGTGGCCAGTGTGTGAAAACATCGTGAGCAAAAAATAACAAAGTTATTCAACAGTGAATGACAGCACACTAAAACAGCTTGTATCGCAGCAGCGGGTCGTGTAGAAACGACGTGCGAGTGGATTTTTGTTGCAAAAGTAGCAATGCAGCGCGTGAAGCACTTCTGCAATATCTGGTCTTCAGATCATTACGTGCAATTCGTGACGTTAGAATTATAAGGTTCTATCTCCATTTTTGTCAAAATTGAGTTGTTTTACATAATCTGATCCATTAGGTGTTTATTAACGCCTGTGTGGTGTTATTTTTTAAAATGTTGATTTTTGAGTTAGTAATTCATAAAATACAAAGGTTCCATCTCACAGAACATAATGGAATGTAAAAACTTTGACGCTCAATATCTCTGAACTGCCCTAAACGGAGATAGAACCGTATCATTCTAACCTCACGAATTGTTTTTGAGATATCAAAGCCAACCGGACGAGAAATAGATGAGTTATACATTCTAGAAATAAATATAACGGAGAACTGGTATGCATGCATACAGATGGAAAAAGGATGTCAAGGAAAATGCTCAATGCGAGTTCCATTGATGGTGGATTATCTTGTAGATTTACACACCATGCAATGGCCACATCTGCATTTGGTAAGATTATAAAAAATGCTGTCTCGATGCAGCGTTTGTTTTACACTTACCGCCTGGATTAAAGAAGTATCCGTTTGATTCGAGGCCTCAAATCCTCTGAGATTAAATTGGGAGAAATAGTAAGGTTGCTGGTAATAAAATGCACGTTTCTCTTCGCCTGTTTCCTATTCCGACGGGTTTCGGTGTCACTCCTCTCTCAGGGCGGAACTACACATATGCGTCCTAGTGGACACACGGAGGACAAGCGAGGCAGCCAATCAGAGAAGGCGGAACGAAATTCATTCGAACGCCCCCAATAGGGTAACCGAGAAAGATGCTGTCCAAATACTGTTCCCTTTTCTTTTATACATGGAGAGGCAATAGATCACCTGCATGTGTTGACCTATTTCTGAGAGATTAAGAGATTAGAATTCCCATCAAGTCTCTATTTGCTGTCTCGATCGGATTGTATAAATAAGCGTTCAGCTGTGCTGAAAACATGTTTACATCGAATTCGATCTGGCCTTGTAACCTTTGACTTATTTGCCAGATGTATTTTTGTAAGCTTTATTTGCCAGATGTGTTTCCAGCTGTACAAATGAAGGACAGCTTGGCTTCAAATAACAACGTTGGGTTTTGAGGGGTAACATAACTCAAAATGAGAGCTTTCAACAAACAAGTAAATTCCAGTTATTGTTGAGGATGTGTGTTCTATAATTGCCCGGATTTGCGACTGTAAGAAAATTACGAATTGTTGTGGTCAATTATATTTGCAATGTTGCTGTGGGCATATTACATTTATTTAACTGTGTGCAATTTATTCTTCAGAACTAATGAGACAGGTCTTATCCATGTGTGATCATAGGAAGAGATAGTAGTTTATGTACCAGCATGTTATTTGCATTTTATTCAACCGTTCTTGTCTGGTTGTCAGCCTGACATACTATACTGTCGGCATGATCCCTTTTGAGCTGAATGTTGAAAAATAACTTTCTTTCATTACAAAGACAATCCCAATAACAGAACCATTTTGAATAATGTATTTACACAAAAAATACAAAATATTGCAAATAAAAAGTACAGGTGAGACAAAACCAATATAGGAAAAGGAAATCTAAAGGTCCACCACGAGTCTTTTCACTGATAAGAGCAAAAAATTGCTTAGGTCATAGCAGATATCTCCACAAATATTGCAGCGAGTCAAAGGTCAAATGCTACAGTGAAGCAGTCAAAGATGTCAGACAAACACAACAAAAGAGAAGATTAAACCAAGACAAAGAAATATGGGTGGAAAACAACAACAATATAACAATGAACAACAGTGTCCCAGGAGCGTCCGAAGCATTTGATTCTGGCCAAAAATAACTTCACAGTGTGTGTTATGACACTAATCCCATCAGACATTAGACCAGCTGCAGCATTCAACATTTTTTTTTTTGAATATGTAACAGAGAAAAGAAGGGTCACGTATTAAGCAATTACTTATCTATACAGTGCCATTATATAAGAATATAGTTTGCATTTTCCACTCATTCAAAACCTTAAAGGTTTGTGCTCTATAAAATAGTCCACATTATCAGCAAGAATAAGCTTAACATTTATATGCAATCAGGAGACAATCAAATACTACAATTCTTTACAATATTCATAAAGGAAAGGTCTGGAGGAATATCGCTCCAGGGAAAGTGTTCTGTCACATCGAGAAGAACGTTGTCAATCTGAAGGTTACCTGTGACAACCAGGAGTTTAGGTGAGTCTTTGAATATACAGCTCAGCAAGGCTCTGTTGAGTGCATGAGGGCAGGCAGACAGTACTCCAGAACAAAAGGCATTAATATGGTTCAGATTTGCATCAAGAAACCCCATGAGACCAAAAACCGGCCCTGTTTTTATTTTTTCTTCTTCTTCTCTCGTACTGGTCAAGCAGATCGGGCTACGCCTACATTTTTAATCATGATACAGTACACCTTCATTCTATCCAAACCAGAGGCCTTCCAAAGACGTACATCAGCTGACCGTCTCCTGTCATGAGAAACCCGCACCCAGTCTACAGTATACTGACATTAAGTGCATTTGCATTTAAATATCCAGCCATTTCAGCTCAGTTCAGTTCAACCCCTCATCATGCCGTAGACCAGTGAGTGTCCAACTCTATATTGTCTGTGTGCAGCGGTGTGCGTGGAAGTGGCGCTGGTTCTGCTCGCTGGCGCCCTCATGTGGAACAGCACAGGGCGATCTGCTGCACCTTCCCCAGCTCTGTGAGAAGCTGCTTGACACGGTGCTTGAGCTGCGGCAGGCGGGCCAGAGGTTCCGGTGGCTCCAACTCCCCTGTGTAGTCCAGCCAGCTCTCCAACACTGAGGAGGAGGAGGAGGAGGAATAAACACCATTTAAAACAATCACTCACTCTCAATCATAATGCATGGCTGAAATCAAGGTCTTTCATCATCATAAACTCGTGAGCTTAGAATTATAAGGTTCTATCTCCGTTTAGGGTAGTTCAGAGATATTGAGCGTCAACGTTTTTACATTCCATTATGTTTTGTGAGATGGAACCTTTGTATTTTATTAATTACTAACTCAAAAATGTCAACATTTTAGAAATAACACCACACAGGCAATAATAAACACCTAATGGATCAGATTATGTAAAAAAACTCAATTTTGACCAAAAATTGAGATAGAACCTTATAATTCTAACGTCACGATAAACTGTGGCAGTGTGTCTCACCATCCAGCTCTCTTTCGATGAAGTCCATCCGGTGCGTGACCTCGTCCTGCGCAGCGTCTATGTGGTCCAGCAGGTTGATCTGCCACTGGTGCTGCTGCCCGCTGCAGTCTGGGCTCCCCCCTCCGTCACATACTCCGTTCTCCATCTTCACCTCCACCTGGGTCCACTGACCAGCGTCTGAGACCTGGACACACAAACACACCGACTCAGGCTCAAGGCATTCTCTTAAGAGTACCAACATGTCTTTATTCCTGAAGTGATCCCCATCAAATATCAGGGATGCAAACTGATGATGGCCCAAAAAGGTGACACGTTTTGTTTTTTTGCCTGAAAACAAAGAACATTTATGGAAATTGTTGACCTATTTTGAGGTAAAAGTGGCTAAAACAGCTAAAAGGTGACAAGTTTGCACCCCTGAAATATTGAATGGGATATATGGAAGGTATAGATGGACACAGAGGTAAAAAAAAGAAAATAAAGACAGTTATTGAGATGGTATTACCGCCCTTACCTTGATGTTAGTGTTGAGGGTTTTGGGACGGTCGGTCTCCATCAGCCCCCCGTAGCGCTGCTCTCTCTCCAGCAGATCTTCCGTGCTCCTCAGGCTGTCCTCCAGCTCCGACCCCCTCCGCGTCTCCACCACCAGCCTCTGCTCCACCGCGGGGTAGTACGCGCTGGGCTTCTGGTAGCAGTGCTCGCTGCTGATGTACTGGAACGCCTGGAAGGCCTGGTAGGACGAGGAGGAAGAGGCGGCGGCTCGGCTCAGCTTCTCCACGGCGGCCGACACCAGCGCGTCGGTCCCGCCGCGGTAGAGACCGTCGTCGGTTGCCGCGGGTGACGGCGCCGCGTCGGTGCTCAGGCCGGATTCGCCTCTCCTCCAGGGCCTCTCTGCCCGTTTCCAGGGCTGGCACCACAAGCGCAGTTCCGGGTGGGCCTGGCTCCTGTGGAGGGGGGGGCGATGACGACAATGAGATGACATGACTGTAATTCTCTAGATTTTTATTAAAAACCTCAGATATACATTCATATAAAAGCATCAAAGAAACAGCGTCCCTAATGTGTAGATTGAAAAGGCAAAGATCCAGATGAAATTGAACCGAATGTGCTTGAGGCACATTTCCACATTGTGTAGACACTGCGTGAGCTCAGAATTATATGGTTCTATCTCCGTTTAGGGCAGTTCAGAGATATTGAGCGTCAAAGTTTTTACATTCCATTATGTTTTGTGAGATGGAAACTTTGTATGTTATTAATTACTAACTCAAAAATGTCAACATTTTAATAACACCACACAGGCATTAATAGATCAACCTAATGGATCAGATTATGTAAAAAAACTCAATTTTGACAAAAATGGAGATAGAACCTTATAATTCTAACGTCACGACTGGACGATAATCATTCTATACTACTGTACTTACTGTAGGATGCTCATCTTGAGCTGCAGGCTGCTGAGCACCTCCACTACGCGGTGGACGTCCCCCAGTAGCTGGTGTGTGGCGGCGATCTTCTTGCCGTTCTGGTGGGAGTAGTTCTCTTCCAGGAAGGACAGGCCGTACATGTGACCGCTGTTCAACCAATCGCGGTCGTACCAGTATCGCAAGCTCTGCCTCTGACCTGGAACAGAGGTGACGCGATGTCATAAGAGGAGTCAAAAAATCACAAAAATGAACCCCCTCACAGAAAATGTCTATGGGCAAAAAAAGCATGTCGAAACCAAAACATATGGTGAGCTTAGAATGATAAGGTTCCATCTCCGTTTAGGGCAGTTCAGAGATATTGAGCGTCAAAGTTTTTACATTCCATTATGTTTTGTGAGATGGAACCTTTGTATTTTATGAATTACTAACTCAAAAATGTCAACATTTTAAAAATAACACCACACAGGCATTAATAAACACCCAATGGACCAGATTATGTAAAAAACTAAATTTTGACAAACATTTTAAGAACCTTAAAATTCTAACGTCACGAAATATAAAATGTGGAGGAAGCGTAGGGACCGGTGAGCAGTCGTGTGTTGCTATCGCTCACCTGGTGGGTCTCTGCAGATGTAGCAGGCGTACTTGTCTGGGACGTTCTCCTCCAGGAGACCCATGCAGGTGCCATGCTGCCAGCACAGGCACTCCTCACACTGGGGGGGGGAAGGCCAGAGGACACAGACTTTCCATTAGCCACGATACAAAAAGTGGAAGTATGTAGGAACTTGTAGGGATCTAACTGGTCTCAGATAATGATGACCTATGACTTTACCTGTATCATGAAGTCGTTCTCCTCCTCCACCTCACAGACGCAGCGCACCATCTCTTCTTGACCACTCGTTTCCATCGCTATGGAGTCCAGGCTCAGGGGGGGAGTGATGACGTCCAACTCCGCCCCAAGCTCGTGGTCGCTCCATCCACAGCTGTCTGTAGACCAATCACTGAGGCTATCCTCATCTACGGTAGGGGGGGAGAGTCAAGGGGGGGAAGGGTTTTAACGAATAAACACAATCCTGATACAGCTAGGTGACGTTTGCCCTCATTGAGGTCCTAATGCAGCAAATGTTTAATAGTGTGCTTATACCACTAGTTACTGTACCTATACACACGTCTAGCAGATTTCTTAACATTTCACACACTATGTGTCTCACTATCTCAGACATAACTGCATTTCAGACCTCACGGGAAAATCGGATTTACATTGGGATCCATTTCAGCACCAATAGAGAAACCTTCCCCATGGTAGGACCCATGGGTCGAAATGCTGATGGAGTATTTCAACAGTAGCATTGTTACAGTTCAGGGTTCGACAGTAACGCTTTTTTACTTGCCCGGAGCAAGAAAAACATTCGCCGGGTTAGATATTATCAAAGTGGACGGGTGATCGATCCACTTTGATGATATCTTCACTCCACGATCATCTAGTCTAGTCTCGCGCCTGCGCCGTCTGTTGTTCTTCCTGCACACAGGTAAAAACATCCAGGATCTAGCAGCGTCCTCAGGCTCGCACAAACAAACCCGGCGAATGTTTTACTTGCTCCGGGCAAGTAAAGAAGCGTTACTGTCGAACCCTGCAGTTATCTTTTTTTAATGCATCACGCTGTGAGTTGAACGAACATGAAACTCCCGGTGACAATTTAATAAGCAAGCAGTAGCAGCAAGGAAGGGCCGGGATTCAATCAAAAACCATAGAATCAATCATTAACTGTGACAGCAGCTCTAGTTCATTCACTTAGTCACACCCAAGGGTGTGGAAAAATTATGAAGAACATGAGACAGATTATAAAAAGATATATACCAATGAAATCTAAATTACAAATGGCTGTTAGATTGAATCCAGGACAAAGATAATGGAGGGGAAAGAGAGAAACACACACACACACACACACACACACACACACACACACACAGATACCCACCATCCACGTGTATGTGCTCTGATTGGTTGTATCCGGGCCTGCAGCGGGAGGCCTCAGGCTTGTGATTATGTGTGAGGGGGAATTTGAGTGGCAAATTCAATTTGGACTGAAGACCGAATATTGAGATGTCAATATTCTCCTCACTACCTGTGTACTCTGTCATAAAAAGGCAGGGGGAAGCAGACGCAGAACAAAAATGTCAACTTTTGGATACGCTGATGGGCAAATAAATAAGAGCTACTCTATAGAGGAGACACGAGGACAAACACACACTATGCCCGACAGATATGAAACACAGCACAGACGTTTTACAGTTTCAAATACTCTACTTCCGTCTTCCTGAACGGGTGACCAGACAAGTGACCAGAATATTAGTAACTCATGAATATACAAAAGTGACAAATACAATCCTCTCATCGTCGGCTTGTTTTGACTAGTGTAACACACACTCACACCTAATGAACAACCTAGGGGTGAGGGGTCAGTAGTGGCTTATACATGGCATTAGAAGTGCAGAAGCTAGGTGGTTAAAAGCATGCTCAAATAAAAAGGGATCTGAGCTCAGCCCTGGCTGGATTTGTAATACTGACCGACCAGGAGCCAAAAAGAATAAAAAGAATGATGCCATCCATATGGATTATCAGACTAATGAGGTGATGTAGGCCAGTAGGGAGGGCACCAGGGAAGCCCCCACATCAAGAGGAGTGGATGAAGACTTTGTGGCCCGGGGCCTTGGCCACTCCCGACGCAGCAGTGCACATGCAGTAGCAGTAGGGTAGCAGGAGGCCCATGCAGAACGACAGGCTCGCGTTTCTTACCGGACTTGGCCTTCTTTTTCTTCTTCTTCTTCTTCAGTTTGATACGGAGGAAGTCTCTGGGTTTCTTGTCTTTCAGCCGGTCTCGTTCTTTCACCAGCGCTGAAATGACAGACAGCAATACGTGACGTTAGAATTATAAGGTTCTATCTCCATTTTTGTCAAAATTTAGTTTTTTACATAATCTGATCCATTAGGTGTTTATTAATGCCTGTGTGGTGTTATTTTTAAAATGTTGAAATTTTTGAGTTAGTAATTAATAAAATACGAAGGTTCCATCTCACAAAACATAATGGAATGTAAAAACGTTGACGCTCAATATCTCTGAACTGCCCTAAACGGAGATAGAACCTTATCATTCTAAACGGAGATAGAACTGTATAATTCTAAACTCACGAATAGGAGTCAAAGACAGTGTCGTACAGTCTGAGGGCACCCAAAGTAGTACAAATATTGTAGGCTGCCGTACATATTTAAATCATAGGGATGCACAGATACCACTTTTTTTCCAGACCAAGTACAAGTTCGTACATTTATGCACTTGCCGATACCGAGTACTTCTAGTACTCTAGTTCTAACAATGACTTTGGAAATGTTTGGAATGTTTTATTGTCATCAGCTGTTCCTCACAAATTATTATTATTTATTATTAAATTATATGTGACAGGGTCTGGTGTTTTGGTCCCCAAGCCAGGAAGGATTTTTTGTTTTTTATAGATTATGAAAAGTGCAGATTGGAAGCTTTCCAATGATGTGTCAAACATTGAAACCTTAAAATATGTTGGTACAACGCAAACCAAAGATTATCGCTCTTAATCAAAACAGACGTGTTTGCTACCATGGTATTGGTAGCTAACTAAAACACATTGCTATGTAACATAACTGCATGTTTAGCACATCACAACAATGTGGTTAATGTGGTCCCTCTACTATAGATAGTAGTCACTCTACTGCATTTTCTAGTGACACTCCCACCGCCCACAGTTATGTGTCTTTACCTATCATACCTATGTCCAAGCCAGTCCTGTCCCGCTCTTTCTCCACAGGCCTCCGTCCGTTCCTGTCCAGCTGGTTCTCTTTGCTCTTCTCCCTCAACAGCACCCTCTGCTGCTGGCTCTGGGTATCAACGATAGGGGGGGCGGATGTGCGTCTGGCTGCTGTCTTCACATCACTACGAGGAGACGGGGGAGCTCTGGTGGGATTTTGAACAGTCGAGTCTGCAAGACATTAAAAAACATTTTTAAAAAAAAGAAGGCAAAGCATTAGCCACAGAGTAGAATAGCCCACCCGTTCCAAGTAGGTCATCACAAATAGCTCCTTTTTCAGATTGAGAGAACACATTTAGATTTACATTTTTGGCGTTTAGCAGACGCCTTATTCCAAAGCGACTTACAATCAATACATTTGACTAAGCAAGTGAATCATCAATCCACCAGTCGTAACAGGAAGAGTAATCTAGCTCAGGCCCGGGGCCATTGGCAGTCTCAGTGATGGAACACCGTGATGGAACACCGTGATAGAACACCGTGATAGAACGCCACGATAGAACACCACGCAGCAAAGGACTTACGCATCGAAGCAGAGATGGTGCGCCGCCTCTTGGGACTCTCCAGAACGGTAGGGGAGGTCTGCTTCTCTGACGCCCGGGTCTGGATGCTCCTGGTGGGGCTGTTGTCCCCCTCCAGGGGCTGGTCTTCCCCGTGGTAGTACTTCATGTGGTAGTGCAGCAGCTTGGCCTTGCGGAAGGACTTGGTGCAGCCGGGAGCGCTGCACTTGAAGGGGTTGTGGTCCAGGTTGATGGACAGGACAGGAGGAGGCTGGTTTTTGATAACTCTGTACACTGAAACACAGCAATGGGATTGGGGGGGAAGGAGGATCAGAAAGGATGTATGAAGGGCTAGGACCAGAGAGGGTTAGGGTTAGGGTACTGAAGGGTGTGAGAGAGAAGGTGCAGTGAACATACTCACATGGCTCTCTGCTGAATCTGTTGGGGTTGTGGAAACCTTGTTTTCCTGGAACAAATAGAAGAAGAATTAACATGAATAATTAATAATAGACATTATTAAGGTCGAAAAATGCGACATGAAGAGGGGAAAAAAACATATATAAGTCGCACTGGACTATAAGTCGCATTTATTTAGAAATATATTTCACAAAATCCAAGACCAAGAACAGACATTTAATCTGGAAAGGCAAGTTTATTCAACTACACAATAGCACACAGAACAACAGGCTGAATAGAAGTCAGGTATGTTAACGTAACACATTAACAGTTATTCAGCTACACAATAGGAGGCTGAATAGGCTAAATGAACATAACAAGCCAGCGAGTCCAACAAGCAAGTTACCAGTAAACAAGTTCACCAAGCTACCGTTTGCTTAGCATCAACAAGCTAATGTTTTAGATAACTTCTTCAGTGGTATAGGAGCAGCATATAGTTGTCACAAGCCCAGAGCGGCCCAGAGCGCCCTCTGTCGGCTGTAGACGGTAATGTTTACTCCTTGGTTCATGTCAGTCAGTATGAAATTCTATATACTGTATATTAATATATAAGTCGCACCTGACTATAAGTCGCAGGACCAGCCAAACTATGAAAAAAAGTGCGACTTATAGTCCGGAGAATACGGTGTATATATAGCGCTAGCACTAATAAGGTCTAGCAATGATGCGTGTGTAAGTAGACAGAATTGTACCTAGCTGCCTGAAGCTAAAAGTTATTTCAACAGCAGCAGAGTTTAGCAGACAGGAAGATTAGTTAGCTCGCGCATCATGTGACTTGGATGAGACTAACACGACCCCCCCCCCCCCCCAAATTCTTATTTATTTTTTGCAGATCTACACGATTCACATGGATTACCTATTTTGAGGTAAAAATGGCTAACTTAGCAGAAAGGTGACAAGTTTGCACCCCTGTAAATCACAATAATATTCTGTGCTTAATCAGATTAATCACAAGTTAAGATTAATCACAAGTTTTATAACATCTCTTAGTTTTTATGATTTCTGAATAAGATTAGAATCTCTTAATTGCTGAGTAAAAAAGTCTTAATCTATGCAGTCAGAATTGCACTTAACTGCCCAACCTCAGCCTGCACAGATACACGGCACCTGCCTGTTCTTACCTGAATGCTAGCCGGTTGAACCAAGCCCTATCATAAGTAACGGTGATACCAGTCATATTCTGGAATGTGTCTGAATGTTAAAGTTCCATAAGTATAAGCAAAATTAAAGTAACAGTTTGTGAATAAATAGTAGCATTTTAGTTTCTCCTTACGCACAAAACACCCACCGAAACCAAACAGTATATATATATATATATATATATAAAATCATCAAATTTTCTACACTACTACAGGGCTATCAATTTGGACAGATCCTCCAATGACCAATTATTTTCAGTGAGAGAAAAAAAAACTTTGTGTATAGTGAATATAAACACAAGCCGTAGAAATGGCCGGTGGTCATTTGCGGTCTTACGTTTCGCAGGGGGGGCTGGTGGTGGTGGTGGGGCCTCCGCAGCAGGTGTGGAGCTGCTGTCTGTTTGGCCGGTTTCCTTCTCTTCCACTTTGTCATTGGTGGATGCAGCAGCAGCAGAGGGGGTTGTGACGGCCACTGGTACTGTCTGTGTCGGCGTCTGATTGGCCGACTCAGTGGATGGCTTAGTTTCCGTGGGCATGTTTTTATCTTCTACAGAAAAAGAAAGGAGAGAAAGAGTTGCGAGGGTGAAACAACACCTCCCTACAAACACACACAACATTCCCACCCCCGTAGTGTCATCCTCTGATTTGTGTTTCCTTACCTATCTGGGCTGCTGGATTAGTTGGTATTTCTTCCTCTTCTTTCTTCACTACTCCATTCAGATGAGGAGTGGGACTGTCCTCTACCTGTCCTCTGTCATCCTCCACTTTCACTCCGTTCTCTCCATTCACTCCATTCACTTGCACAGACTCTTTCACTGGATCCCTGAGGTTGTTCTGTCCTGTTTGCTGGTCTGCACTCTCCTCCTCCTCCTGCTTAATCGTTGGTGCTTTCTCATTGGTGCAGTCTCCCTCACTGTCCTTCCTCTTCATCTTCTCGTCCCCCTCTCTATCCTCCCAGTCCTCGTTATCTTCATCATCCTCCTCCGAGTCGCTGTCCCCCTCCTGGTCAGAGGTACTGCGCCTGGCTCTCTTACTCTTCGGTCCCCCGTTCTCCTGAGGCTTCCTGTCCGTCCCGTTCGGGGCCTTTGTGACACGGTTCCTGTCTGAGGAGCGAGTCGGTGGCTATTTCCACAGGGAGGGAGATGAAAAGACGAGGAAAAATGTAAGTGAATATGACCCACAAAGATTGAATATACTACGATATGATAAGATCTCATACAATCTTCTAAGCAGGTGCTAGTGATCATTAGGGGTGCAACGGTTCTCGATTTTTTTTTACGGACGGTACGGTTCGCCTTCCACGGTTCAATACACTAGTGAACACATTTGAAAGTGTTTATGTAGTTTTTTTACATTTGAAAGTGTTTTTTGTTTATATATATTTATATTATACAATATACCAGTCATATTCTGGAATGTGTCTAAATGTTAAAGTTCCATAAGTATAAGCAAAATAAAGTAAAGTAACAGTTGGTAAATAAATAGTAGCATTTAAAAAAAATACATGTACCAAAACCGAACCATGACCCAAAAAAACGAGGTTCATACCGAACCGTGGGCCAACTGAACCGTTGCACCCCTAGTGATCATTGACCATCAACAGTGACTACAGCAGGAGATGGAGAAGAGCTCACCTCTCTGACAAAAGGCTTCACATGGATGCCCTTGACTGTCTGGACCACTCCGTCGTAGAACTTCACTGAGTAAGATGCTGAAGGGAAGAGGGAGATCCGATTGAGCACGCTAAAATAACCACAGAAATCTAATGTGTGTAGCTTATAAACACAGTGAGTCACTGACACCCACCATCTTTGTTGACGGCCAGGACCTTGGCAGGGTAGAAGCGGCAATCTGACCAACTGGCGAGGACTTTGTCGTTCACGTGGAAACCCTTGGAAGGACAAGTAAAATCGAAACATAAAGTAACTGCTGTAATACAACGAAAATGAATAAATAGGTTTGATAGAACAAATAGGTAAGAATAAATAAAAAGTAGAGTACTTGGCTTACAGGGATAGGACAGTCATCCTGCAGCAGGCCCTGTCTCCTCAGCCCGATCCTCTCGACGGGCCTCAGGTAGGGGCTGGTCCATTCAAACCACTCGTCGTAGCGGTGGCTCCACTGGCGGTAGTGGATCAGCACCTTCTCGTCCTCGTAGTCGATCTTCTCTATGTTGGCCGCATACCTTAGTGCAGGGCAAATGGTAAATGGACTGCACTTATATAGCGCCTTTATCCAAAGCGCTTTACAACGGCCTCTCATTCACCCATTCACACACACATTCACACACACACATGGCGGCCAAGCTACCATGCAAGGCGCCGGCTCCGCTCACTGGGAGCAAATTTTGGGGTTCAGTGTCTTGCCCAAGGACACTTCGACATGTGGCCAGCCGGGGCTCGAACCGCCGATCTGCCGACCTTGCGATCATTAGACGGCGGCTCTACCTCCTGCGCCACAGCCGCCCCCAGGGAATTAGAAGGGTGTGATTTAGATAGGGCAAACTAAGCAACTGAGAGGGATGAAAAGGTGGGGCAAGATGGATGAAGGAGCTGCGAAACAGAAAGAGTGCAGATGCAAGAGAAAGGTAAAGAGAAGCAGAGAGAGAGAGAGAGAGAGAGAGAGAGAGGGAGAGAGAGAAGCAGAGAGAGAGAGAGACAGAGAGAGAAAGGGAAAGAGAAGCAGAGAGAGAGAGAGAAGCAGAGAGAGAGAGAGAAAGAGAGAGAAGCAGAGAGAGAAAGGGAAAGAGAAGCAGAGAGAGAGAGAGAGAGAGAAGCAGAAAGAGAGAGAGAGAGAGAAAGGGAAAGAGAAGCAGAGAGAGAGAGAGAAGCAGAAAGAGAGAGAGAGAGAGGGAGAGAGAGAGAGACTCACCAGGTTTTGAGGTTATCTCTGGCCTCCAGCTGTGCTCCCACCTCAAAAGTGATACCTCTTCGGTTAGGGGGTATCTTACTCATTGTGTCCACATCGACCTCCTTTAGACAGACAGACAGACAGAGTTTGACCTCGTTAGCCATCAAACAGAGAACACATGCACACGTACAGTACCTACACCCGCCACGATGGAGCTCTTGAGCAACAGAATAAAGGCTCTAGCTTAAGAGTTAAGAGTCGATACAGTAGGCCTATAGGACTAGATATCACAAAGAAAGGAGTGCCCTACAAATCAGTCAGCAGACGTTTCTCTTAAGTCTGTTCTTTCAATATCTTTTGATCAGCATCTGTTGTTACACAACGAATCACAGCAAACGGGCCTCAAGTGTGGGGAAGCATGCAGTTGCCAGGATACTGATGACAAGAGGGAAAACAGGAGAAAGGGTATTGTCACCGTCTTATGTCATCATTTCAAGTTTTTTGCAGAAAAACAGAATAAACTGAACCAAATCTAGAATATATGATATTTAGGCAAAAACATAATTTCCCTCAAAAGTGACCCAAGCCCTTATTTTAAGAGGGTGACGATATAAAGCACAGCATTTGGTATCTAAGCTCTTTGTGCATCCTACTGGGGAACACTACATTGAAGCACTGGTTTCGTGCTTGCTTGAGGGAATGAACATGCATTATCTCAGCCGGCTACAGTACGTGGTATAGCGTACTTCCCATTTTTACAGACCTCAGGGGAGATTCCACCATCATTAGGCTAAACCTAGATGACCGAGGAACAATGTTAGCAGACAGAAGACTACAACCCTGGTCTAATTCTCAAGGAGAAACCAACCATGCATCCCAGCACCAGGAGCCTAGGGTGATTGATTGATCAGTCATCAGATAAGAATAGCCTTTAAGTGATCAGAGTTGAAATATTAAAAAGAGCAACGTCGAAAATGACAATGCCATTCCAAAAACGCGCCCTTATCATAAACGTAGGCTTTAATCTTCGATCTCGTTTATTATTCATGGTTAACTTAAAATGCATTGAATTACATTAATGCAGGTCCAAAAAAAGCATGCTTCCAAGCCTGTGGCGATCTGGTTCTCAAGATGGTATCTGGCTACAGTGTGTGGCATGCATACCTCTTTGAAGCTTTTTCAAAGCTTAACAATCCCCAACCTCTACACATCAAACACAGGTCATCTTTAAGGCAACGAGTGTCAACTCTGACATCCTTCAAACACGAGGTTGAGATTCCCACAACCGTCTTTAATGTCCCTTTGTCCGACACCGGTACTATAAACCGATCAACCCACCCTGACATTGCACTTTGTCTCAGAGCCCATGCCTTGCTACTTTGTATCCTGATTCCTCCGCACAAGACAAGTCAACCCACGATCGAACTTAATAACCCGATTCTTGATGTTTTGATTAACTTAAAATGCATTGAATTACATTAATGCAGGTCCAGAAAAAGCATGTCTCATGTCTACTTCCAAGCCTGTGTGGCCCATCTGGTTCTCAAGATGGTATCGTTGCTACAAAGAGGCATACCTCTTTGAAGCTTTTTTTTTATTTGATGTGTTATAAACCCGATTTTTAAGATCAAAACACAATAACCCGAATCTACATATCACTTTTAGTCTGCGACTCACCTTTGGGGAGAGAGTTGGAGTTGCATATTCCATTTTCAATGCAACCTCTATAAACCGGATATCTTCACGCCACTTGGAAACCCACGTGTTTTCTGGTTATGCAGAACATTCCCCATAGCGAAACAATGGGAGAGACAATAGCTACAGAGGGTCTCTGATTAAACTAGATTAAGAAGAAGTCATGTAGGCTTAAACTGATTATGGGACATATGTGGGAAACAGTCGAATCTATATCCTCAGTGACAGTTAACGCATGACATTTATGAATGAATAGCACACAACAAATTCTTTCTCCTTTTCGTAGAGTCACTCAGTGTGGCTCTAAATAAGGGCACGGAAGCGACCCGTAATGACGCAGATGGCGCGCAAATACGCATCAGTTGTTGACGCCAGATTCGGTTCCGATGGCTGGGCTTCAAGATCCGCTATGAGTAGGCACGATCCTTCAACCCTGGACCTTTACTGCGAACAGTTCATGCTTTCAAGTTTTCACCCAAAGAACAATAGCTGAACATTTTTTGTCTCCAAAATGTCTCCAAAATGATGTTTCTGGAGCGCTGCTTTGCGTAATAAAGCAATTCAGCAAAAACATTCACCCCAAAAAGGAGCCAAATTAATAGGCGTACACTACAAATCTGCCTTTCTGGTTTTTTGTTGATTCCCAGTTGGACTTGGCTTATTGTCCGATATATAAGGAGTGGGCGGGGTGTTAAAATGTATTTCACAAGTTCGTCAGTGGCTTTGAACGAAGCCGATTGGCTGAGGGGTCTGTTAGGGGCGGGATTAAACAAATCTTACAGGCCGTTCGAGCTGTCATTCACAGAGGACGCACACACAGGGCCTCTCCGCTAGGCCTGACCATGACTTTTCTTACCGTAAATACGGCGTGGAAATAAACACTCTGAACTTCCCTGTTCAAAGCCGCGGAATAAATCCAGAAAAAACTATGACGAAAGACGCTCATGTCCAAAAGCACAAACCATATAAAACGACTCGTAGGGAAAATAAAATCTATGCCACAAAGTCTTCTTTGTATTGTAGTCACATTAATTGTTTTAACTCGGAGGCGTGCATGCGGCATTTACAATGTTGATGCATCAAAATACATTTGTCTATACTGTCGCAAGACCAGGCCTTAATGTTGCATGTAATAATTAGAATTGGTACCTTTGCTTTGACGTTACTCCTTCTCCCGACAGTGATGTGCTCGTATATAATCCTCGCGCGTGTTAAGTGCAGCACGCCACACGCAGTTGCATTTCTTCCCTGTGCAACACTACCGGCGAGGGGAGCAGAGTCAGAGTGGCGCACTTGTGCGCATGTGCAGAGATAGGGCCTGCTAGAAGGACCTCTCCTCTGCTCTGTCTCAGAGATGCTGGATGACATGTTCAGCCTCATCTATATTCATTTATAGAAGGCCTACACACTTTTCACAAGTTATTTGGAGGCCTATATCTTAAGTAAGGTGCATTCTTCGTTTAGTGCATTTTGACATTGGCCTTGAATGGAAATACAGTACAGGCCAAAAGTTTGGACACACCTTCTCATTCAATGTGTTTCCTTTATTTTCATGACTATTTACATTGTAGATTCTCACTGAAGGCATCAAAACTATGAATGAACACATGTGGAATGATGTACTTAACAAAAAAGTGTGAAATAACTCTAAATATGTCTTATATTTTAGATTCCTCAAAGTAGCCACCCTTTGCTTTGTTGTTGTTAATAAAATATATAATAATAATAATATTTAAATATATATATATATATAATAACATATTATTAACACATATTATATTAAATATTATTGTTATATATTTTATTAACAACAAAAAAGCAAAGGGTGGCTACTTTGAGGAATCTAAAATATAAGACATATTTAGAGTTATTTCACACTTTATTGTTAAATACATCATTCCTATGTGTTCATTCATAGTTTTGATGCCTTCAGTGAGAATCTACAATGAACCAAATAGTCATGAAAATAAAAGAAACGCATTGAATGAGAAGGTGTCCAAACTTTTGGCCTGTACTGTATGTTTTTCTGAAATCTTTGTCCTTTATAGCGTACTACAGTACTCATTTATCATGCACTATGACTTTCTATTAATTTAGCCTTAAACCCTATAATACATAGATTGTATGTATAGATGTATTGACTAGGCCTACAATAACCTCTGAACTACCATTCTCACTCATGGATTTTGATTCTCTTTAAGTAAATAATAGGTAGTCTACAATGGAACAAACCTTTATTTTTTTAATAGCAACCATTCCACAGAATAACAGAGTGTAGCAAACATACACGCACACACACACACACTCACACGCACAAACTCGCGAGCAGTGGTTTGAATCAGTACTTTTCAAAGGCAGGCGCTTACAGCAGAGAAATTAACAGTAATTACAAAAACAAGTTTTTTCTTCTTCTCTTTATCGACAGGAAGGTTCACCTTTACCCTGGATCTTTTGAAAATACAATCAAGGAGATATTACTATTTACAAGCAGAATTTATTTACATTAGCAAAACTTCAGGGACAAAGTATTATCTACATTCTCAGAGTGCTTTGAACACTCCATCCTTAGTTTGGGAGCATGCCGTCATCAGATTTTCAGTTAGAGAAAGGAGAGCAGTTATCATATCCTACACCCGTTTTTTAACAAACTCCTGAGCCAACAGATTTACAGACTAAAAAGAAAAGTAATGATAATCTCAATTGGAGAAAAAACATATTCAAGATAACAGACACATGGATTTATTGCCTTAAATAGATCTCCCATAGAAATAGTACATACAGTACATGTACCATATACTGTAATGACATTAAACAACACACTATTTTCGCAATTAAACATTAGAGTTGTTAAAATGGAGAACACTCTTTATGTTTACTTTCCGTAGAGCTGACCACCGACCACTAAAAAGAGCTTTTTACATGAGTTCCAAAACACATGCTTCCAGTTTGTGCTGTGAAATGAAAAGCTCTGTACAGTATATCAAAATAGCTGTGGTGGTGGTACTATGTTGTTTCCGGAAATTACCAACGTAGTACAGTGAAACTATTGCAGGCTAATTATTACAACAACTAAAAACGTCACAGGCAAGCTTATTAATAACGAGACTTTCTTTAAATGTTCTCATGTTCTTCACATTGATATCTTATTTGTACAATAATAAAGGCTGTGTCTCTCACACACACAGAGACACTCTTATGAAACCAGACCAGCCCAATAGCAACATTGATATTTTGTAGATATAAATAAGGTGAGGACCACGTGACACGTTCTAGTGTTTTGGTCCACATGTCGGCAACCAATCAAAATGTTCAGAGTAATCCCCACTGCTACCTAGTTAACTATAACACTACTTCACATTGTTAGCAGGCTCACAAAACAAGCTGTGTTAGTTGACTAGCGACGTGTCATTGATTTTCAACAATGTGGAAATATATTCACATTTTTCGAAAGAAAAGTCTGAACATTGAACATCGGATGGCGACATGGGGACCAAAACACTAGAACGTGTCACATATTTTGGCTTGACTAGTGAGTGTGTGGTGTTGTGATTTTCAACAATGTTGAAACGTATTTCTGTGTTTCAAAATAAAAGTCAGAACATTTTGATTGGTTGCCGACTTGTTCCCCCTTTCACCAGACCGTGTCACATATGCCTGTCACTGTTACAGTGTTTCCTGCTGCCTCTCTCCACTCTGTGGGCTGAATGCTGTAGGAGTCTCCTTCAACACAGCCCTGTCATCCAGTGAAACCATAGAATTACACGCAGTGAGTCAGAAATGGAAGAAGAAAACAAGATTTCACAAAGTAGCTACAAACCCCTCCCCCCTCCAACACTGATGAACCAGGTTGGTTTCTATAATGTAATCAGAGTTGTTAGTCTTCTAGTGTGTCTATCATCGTGGGCTTGGCATCAAGGAACACATGGCCTCCACTCAGGTAAATTGTTCTCCAGTCAGGAAGCGGGACAGAGGATGGATCCGGTGTCCTGGGTGATCATATCAAGTACAGTGCTTGTGTAATGACACAGGTGTTGGGACATGTTGTGAAAACCCTGTCATGTCCCTGCCTCAGTGAAATGATAGACCTGGGGTGTTAGAATGATCTCCCCTGTGCTCCTGACATTGAGAGTGTGTGTATGGAGGTGAAACTGCTTGGTTGACTGTTGTTCACTGTAGACTGATCAGGCTCAATGATCTGATGGAGCAGGGTGGAGCTCGGGGAACTGGGGGTGTATGGCACGTTAAGGGGAAGCAGGCGTCTACACAACACCCTCAATGAAACTTGTGTCCAGATGAACAATGAGCATTC
>NC_137685.1:5581061-5621061 GCF_963989245.1 Nansenia antarctica | reverse complement strand
CATTTTTTGAAAGCACCAAAATAAACCAGTGCTGGTCTCCTGGGGGTCGTGAGCTGCGGAGAATGTTTTCTCCGTTTTCTGTCTCATGTACTGTACACAGGGAAGGTCTGCTCCAAACTGTACTGCCTGAGGAGACCACCCACCAAGCTTGACACACACAGACCAACAGACTCACACAGGCCCACAGACATCCTCCCTGCATGGCCTCACTGTCTCCTTTTATATCTTATTTGCTCAACAACCCCCCCCTCGCCCCTCCCCGCCTGCCACCTCATTGGTGAATACCCCAAGTCAAAAGAGATGATTGGCTTGGCTGACATGTCCCTCTCACCTGAAGATGCCCTCAGTCTGGGCCCCGCCCAGAGCCAGCACGTACTGGGAGAGCTGCACCTGGACCCAGGGCAGCTTCCTGTCGGGGAAGAGCTCGCTCTGACGCTCCATCACCTCGTCCAGGGAGCTACCGAACAGGGAGGGGGTCACGATGGCCCGCCTGCTGTGGTCAATCTCCTCTAGGGTGGGCTTACGAAGACCCTGGAGGGTAGGAGAAGAGAGTCACTGACTGTACAGCACATCGTGACGTTAGAATTATAAGGTTCTATCTCAATTTTTGTCAAAATTGAGTTTTTTTACATAATCTGATCCATTAGGTGTTTATTAATGCCTGTGTGGTGTTTTTTTTCAAATGTTGACATTTTTTTGTTAGTAATTAATAATACAACGGTTCCATCTCACAAAACATAATGGAATGTAAAAACTTTGACGCTCAATATCTCTGAACTACCCTAAACTGAGATTTTTATCATTCTAAGCTCACGACATCGAGTCTACGAGGACTGTACGACTCATGATTATGACTATGATTGTCTCTGTATGTAAGATTATATCTGCAATGGACTATGACTAATGACCCAGGTTTATGTCTGTGTCTATAAGCATCTATAAATATATTCATTTTATATCTCTCAAATCTCTGTACAAACTCTGTAATCTCTGTACACCATCTAGTACAATTCAGCTAATCATTCCAAGAGTGAAAACAAAACACAGTAGCTTTGTGCAGCAGCTTTTAGTCACTCTGCCGCATGCTCCTGGAACAAACTCCCTGAAGAAATCAAACAGGCCCAAACCCTAAAAATATATCCATCTAAGCTACAAACCGTCATGTTTTGCAACAGTTATGATTAAACACTAACACTTCCATCCATGTCTTTTTTATTAATTCCTATTATCTTATTCATTATCTTATTAAATGTTTATCTATATCTATTCTTGTCATTACATTTTTTTTATCTGCTTACTATTGTCCTCTTTATGCTGTATGTAAAGCACTTTGAATTGCCCATGTTGTATGAAATGTGCTATACAAATAAACCTGCCGGGCCTTGTCTAGTACTTGTGATTGTCTGTTGCGGTTAGTAAATGAAATTCAAGGTGGGGCTGTGTTTTGACTCCCTTGTGGCTTTAGGCATTTGATTGTTGAGGACAAAGTCACGTTATCTCCAGGCTGCCCCACTTCTCTAAATCTCCCCACCCCATTGCCCTAGGGCCGACTCCATTCTTAACTCACCCCATTGCCCTACTCCATTCCTTTTTTTTTTTTTTTTTTTTTTTAAATTTATAATTTATTTAATTTATTTAATTTATTTTTTATTTTTTTATTTTATCCCTTTTTCACCCAATTTACCGGTAGTATCCAATTGTACCCAACCTAGCATCCAATTATCCCCTGCCTATTGCGTAGGATCCGCCGCACGACCCCGTGGCCGGCAGCCCCAGAGGAGATAGCCAGGCAGACTAGCTGACTGGCTCCTCGAGCCCGACACCGTTACTCCAGCACCAGACGGGGGCGGTGTTGCGCGACGGATCCTTGTCCGGAAATAGTCCTATACCCCCCTTTGGGAGCGGCCGCTCAATATGCCGCTCCCTGTGTGCCCCGGCCATATCCGGGTCTGGCGAGACCGGGATTCGATCCCAGTCCCCGGTGGGCAGCTTGCACTAGAGGCTAATGCTTAGACCGCTGCGCCACCGCGGGGCTCGCCCTACTCCATTCTTAACTAACCCCACCGCCCTACTCCATTCTTAACTCACCTTCTTGCCTCCAGTGATGGCCACCTTCTGTAGTTTCCGGTAGCAGAACTTAGCATACGTGCTGACTGGCAGGCCTGGTAGGGGAGAAGCGAGACAGCGACACAGTCAGACTGAGGAATAAGACAATAAGTAACTCAACGCCGTGGGAACCAGAGCTCCGGTTGTAGCTTCAGGATCCACCTTCACAGGTACAACAGCTCAGGAGAAGTGAAACAGACGACAGTTTCTGAACCGAGGAACATATCAGGGGGTTTAAGAGAACACAAGCGATTCGTTCCCACAGATGTCAGATAGTGCTGCAAGCAGGCTGCGGGAACAGGGAACAGGAGAGACACGGTGACTGTTTGATGGCATACAGGGATTAGAGCGTGTACGTCTAAACTGTCACGGCGGAGCGAGATTTACTCCCGCAGAACAAAAGCGTACGGAGCGGAGCCAGGCAGGCCTAGCCTACACATCCTGTTCCAGGTGATTCATCAGACAGACATGTGGGACACTAGAGAGATAGAGCTCCACCACTTGCAGCTCGTAGGTGTATTCCTGGAGTAAGATATATTTGAGGAACGGCACACTATTTTATGCTGCGGTAATTGCAAGAGACACTGCGCATTGAGGTTCAGCTGCTTCCATTAGAGGCTTCAAAAGAACTGAGCTGTGATAAAAGCCGCCACTCCTAAAAGGTAATTTGAACAAGGCGTAACAATGTTCAATCCTACATTTATGGGGCCACTGCTAAAGATAACCATCCAGCTAACCCATCCCTGTACTTTATCACTGTAGTAAGTCAAGTTTCCACTTAACTCTAAGCCTCCACTTCCTGTGGTACCTCCCTAGCACACCCACAGGGGTCTATTCTCTGTTCAGGTGGGTAACAAACACACACACAGATGGAGAACCATGTGCTGCGATGAAAAACATCCTTCCCTGAATGTTCCCTAGACTGAAAGCCCCCTGGATTTATAGCAAACAGGTGACTCCCGTGCATGTTCACAACCATCGTTAATCCGCCTGAGTTTGACTGTAATTATGTCTAATTAGAGAGATCATACCGATAATTTCCCTTTGATCTCAGAGAAAAACACAGTTTTTCCCCAAAACTCCTGACATTAACTGTTCATTACTGGGAGGAAAGCCAACGTCGGGTTCTATTCTTCTCCAGCTTTCTCCAGGTTTAACACTTACGTGACGTTAGAATTATAAGGTTCTATCTCCATTTTTTTTTTACATAATCTGATCCATTAGGTGTTTATTAATGCCTGTGTGGTGTTATTTGACATGTTGACATTTTCGAGTTAGTAATTCATAAAACACAAAGGTTCCATCTCACAAAACATAATGGAATGTAAAAACTTTGACGCTCAATGGGCCGGTTTCACAGACAAGGCTTAAGCCTAATCCTGGACTAAAAAGCATCTTCAATGGAGATTTTACATTGAAAGTGTGATTTAGTCCAGGACTAGGCTTAAGCCTTGTCTCTGAAACCGGCCCAATATCTCTGAACTGCCCTAAACGGAGATAGAACCTTATCATTCTAAACGGAGATAGAACCTTATCATTCTAAACGGAGATAGAACCTTATCATTCTAAACGGAGATAGAACCTTATCATTCTAAACGGAGATAGAACCTTATCATTCTAAGCTCACGACTAGTTGTGGTCCACCACATTAACATCCTGTTTTATTAACGTAATACCAATATCAAAGCAGCTAAAGCCCGTGACAACTCAAAACCTGTTAGAAGGAGCACGAGACATTATGAACGTGACGACGACACGTTTCGACACATTCATGTAGTCAGTGTGCTACTTTAGCCACATTTTTGGTTTCCCACACGTGTCTAGGAGCCTCGAAAGTAATAGTAGTCTCAGCCCATCCCTGCCCAGCCCAGCCCAGCCCAGCCCAGCCCAGTCCAGGCCAGAACAGGCCCGGGCCCAGACAACAGACCTCCAGTTCCCACACGCGACTCCCCCACCCCCTCCGCTCACAGCTGCTCTGTGCTTGTGGTCACAACACACTTCGTCTCAACTCCTCCATCCATCACGTGGACAGCAGCTCTCATTATAGCTGTTTGTGTGGATAGGAGGACGCATTCCCCGGTGGTCGGAACCACATCATGAGCAATAGCCCTTTCCCCTAAAGCCATTATTCCCTTCTCTTGTCTGAAGACCTCTTGAGTTAGTCACTCACTTTCCTTCTGGTTCCTTCTTCTAGTCACTGTAGCTAGTTAGCCTAGGTCGGAGTCATTGATGTACAATGTGGTGTGGGGTTCACCAAAGTGGTCACTGCCGTGAGACGGCTGGATTCCTCTGATGACATCATCACTGCTGGCATTGTGGGTAGTTTTTAATGAGCGGTGAGTACGGTAGGCTACCCCTACGTGACAGGGACACACAATGTGGGACTGACAGAAGAGACCACTCATTATGACCACCCTATTATGTCCCTATAGAAATTCTCATCCTACAGGTTTACATCCTACTTGTGTATTCTGTGAAAAACATTCATTGTGTCAGTCGGGAACACTTTGTTCTGTCTTCCTCCTCTGCAACACAGACGACATCGAAGCTTTCCGTGGAACTGGGGTGGTCCAGTAGTCTAGGACCACGGCCTACAGTGCACACATACAGTATATATGTATGCCCATGTCGGCATCGGACCTATGCCCTGCCTCTACCTCCTTCCTGTCCGGTCTCTCTCCACTGTCTCTATCCAATGAAAAATTAACAATTTAAGAGTGGTTGTGACTGCCCCACAAAAAAACTAACATAAAAGAATACATTGAGCTGTCCCTTCTTTTGGAAAATACTCCACATCGTGGTGTTTGAGCACAAACCAAACTAGACTCTCCAAGACTTTGCCCGAGGACCCTGAGGAGATCAGCGGAGAGAAAGAACGGCCAAACCTACCCTCCTCGTCATCCGAGTTCTGTTTTCTCTTCTTCCTGGACTTGGAGTTCTTCTTCAGCTTCATGTCCTGCTGTTCCAGAATGAACTGAGTCACTGGAAACCAGAAAACAAAAGCGCTCAGCAAATAAACACACACAAAACAACCCCGTATTCTGTTCCTAAATAAACGACACATTAGTATTCGACCATGCCGATAAAATGTATAAACATACAACGTACAAATCAGATTTGTCTAAAACCCACAAAGATTCCACAGGAGAGAAAGAACAGGACAGGCAACACAAGCTCAAATCATCACAAGACACAAACCGCAAACGAGACAACGACAAGAGGGTGCACGGAAAAAGAGGGAAAGAAAGAAAGGTGACCCACCCTGTTGCTCGGCCTGAGACTCACGTTTCTTGTCGTTGGCCGGCTCCGTGTGCCCGGCGATGTAACCCTCCAGGTAGCAGCGGAACTTGGGCGACGGGGCGAAGAAGGCCAGGCTGACCGCCATCAGCTCCCACCCCGCCGCCAGGCTCCGGGGGGTGGTGTTGCCCGTGGTCTGCCTCACCAGCTGCACGTACAGCTCGTCCCGCAGCCCCTGCATGCCCCAGCACTTGGTGACGATGAGCAGCGCCGAGTGGCGCCGGTCCAGCCTGGACGGCCGGTCGCCCATGTAGGCCTGGACCAGCTTGAACATCTCGCAGGCCTCCTTGCGCACGGCGCGGTCGCTCGTCACCAGCATGGGCTTCTTGATGGAGCCGCGGTTCCAGCTGAGCATGTTGGCGATGGAGACCCGCCGGCGGAACAGGCCCTGGGTGTGCATGTTCAGGTGCTTGCTGGCCCAGTCGGCCATGCCCGTGGTGTCCGGGGACGGGGGGGGCTGGCACAGGGGGGCGTACGAGAGCTGGTGGAAGGAGCCTCCTCTTCCTCCTCCTCCTCCTCCTCCTCCCCCCGACTCTCCTACTTCTTGGTTGTCATGGGCAACCGGGCGGTGGTGGGGGCCCAGCGAGCCGGTGCGCCCGTCCACCATGCCTTTCTTCCGGCTGTCCGACTGAGCTTTCAGTTCCAGGGTCCCCGCCTACACAGGGGGGGGAGAGAGAGAGAGAGAGACAGAGAGGAGGGGAGAGAAAGGGAGAGAAGAAGAAAGAGAGAGAGGAAGCATCAGTGCAGCGGTGTGTATCCCTGCAAGCTGCAGTCTCCTTGCTGTGGACCGGGCTGCCTTTCCTCCGCTCCGCAGTGCGAGGGCTCGAGGGGGAATTGTTGCAGGATCGGCACATTAATTTTCGAAAGCAGAAAGGAACTGCATCACCCCCAAAAAAACGAATACCCACAAGGACCCTCCACTCTGGACCAAGTGACCACTGACTGACATAACAGGCCCTGTATCTGTCCCGCCCTGACCCACCTCCTCTTCAACACTACTACTACTACTACTACTACTACTATGTGTAAATCCTACACAAGACCTCCTTCTCATTCCCTAGTGGGATTCCTGCCTATAAAGTATAGTCAGTCACCGCCCCTCACAGTGAACAGCAGTAATCGAGCTATGGTGAGAGGACGATATCCAGGAACAACATGAAACTCAGCCAACTCAGTGCAAGAATTTACTAGCGGAACATAAAACGCTCAGCGTATCTATCTTCTCTGTGTGAGCAGCGCGATGTAATTTAGAGTTGTAGTGAGCCAGAGGGACTGGAGTTTAGATTTAGGTTTCTGGATCAAACGGAGCAGAACTCTGTGGTTTGGGTTTGGCTGCAGCGTCTCCTTATGGCCTCATGTGACTTAAATGGGTGGCAGGGCAAGGGTCAAGGGTCACTGTATAAGATCAAATTGGGCGGCTGTGGTGCAGGAGGTAGAGCCGCCGTCTAATGATCGCAAGGTCGGCAGATCGGCGGTTCGAGCCCCGGCCGGCCACATGTCAAAGTGTCCTTGGGCAAGACACTGAACCCCAAATTGCTCCCAGTGAGCGGGCCGGCGCCTTGCATGGTAGCTTGCCGCCATTGGTGTGTGAATGGGTGTATGAATGGGTGAATGAGAGGCTCTTTGGATAAAGTAAAGCGCTTTGGATAAAGGCGCTATACACCGTAAGTCAGTCCATTTACCATTTATTTACCAATAGGGGGAAAGTTTAACTAGACATTAGGACATTAACTGTATGAAATATACCACCTTTAAATTTCCTGTTTTTTCTCTTTTATAAAGATAAAGGCTTACAGACCGATCATGACATGGTTGTAATGCAGCAGAGTTGAAAACAAAAATACTGACTGAAATGTTAAGTCCCTAAAACCAGATTTAAGTATCAAACATCCTGGGTGAGTTGTATACTGTAGATAGATGACACTGTTAAAAGGGATTGTGTTCTAGCGCAGCCACTGGACAGAATAATACAATGGAAGCTCCACAGGGACATAGTCAGCAGCCACCATTAATGTATATGTGTGTGTGTGTGTGTGTGTGTGTGTGTGTGTGTGTGTGTGTGTGTGTGTGTGTGAGTGTGTGTGTATTACCCACACAGTTGGTGCAGAGAGAGAGAGAGAGAGAGAGAGAGAGAGAGATAGAGAGAGAGAGAGATAGAGAGAGATAGAGAGAGAGATAGAGAGAGAGAGAGACAGAGACAGAGATAGAGATAGAGATAGAGATAGAGAGAGAGAGAGAGAAAGAGAGAGAGAGAGACAGAGAGAGAGAGAAAGAGAGAGAGAGAGAGAGAGAAAGAGAGAGAGACAGAGAGATAGAGAGAGAGACAGAGAGATAGAGAGAGAGAGAGATAGAGAGGGATAGAGAGAGTGTGTATGTGTGTGTGTGTGTGTGTGTATGTATCATGATGTAACAGCAGGCCTGTAGAACATTCCAGGACAGGCTTATAGGGGGGCCTCTCTCAGCTCTCTCAGCTCTTTGGCCAGTGTGTGTAATGCGATTGCTGCGACAGTACTAACCCCTCTGGTACCAACCCTCACCCCCTCTCTCTCTGCCAAGCCGGTGCCATATGGGCCACAGCAGCCGTCCTTCCTGACTAGAGGGTGCCATGTCCTGCATGTCTCAGGCTTGGCGCTGGCACCCGATGCCCGGGCGGAGAGCTGGCTCTCCGGCACCTGGCACTGCTGATTGGGCCAGGTGGAGGACAGTAAGAGGGTGACAGGTACCACTAGGCACACAGACAGGTACCACCATGTCTTGGAACCGATGTAACTGGACCCTCGTGGTTGGAATGTTAAAGGCGTCGCTGCTCCACTGCCTTGTGTTCTGTTGTCCTCTAAGAGTCGGCTAGCATCTCGTGACGTTAGAATTATAAGGTTCTATCTCCATTTTTGTCAAAATTGAGTTTGTTTTACATAATCTGATCCATTAGGGGTTTATTAATGCCTGTGTGGTGTTATATTTTTAAATGTTGACATTTTTTTAGTTAGTAATTAATAAAATACAAAGGTTCCATCTCACAGAACATAATGGAATGTAAAAACTTTGACGCTCGATATCTCTGAACTGCCCTAAACGGAGATAGAAGAACCGTATAATTCTAAGATCACAATCTTTTACTCTTATTGTATTCATGGCTCCATTGACAATCACAGTTTTGAATCTCTGAATTGCATTTTTCTATGGTTCCAGAGGGAAACCGGAACTCAGTTTTAAAATACGGAAAGGCACGGTTTGTGTGACGTTGAAAGGCTATTGGGCGATTAGCTGTAGCCGCGTTCGTAGCTCCGAGGCTTTGCTACAGCACTACGCTATTGCTTATGGAGCTGTACATGAGTGAAACAGTTCCCTTAACTCAAATCATGTGCACCTATAGCGATAACTCCACCTCCTGACGACAAGCAACTTATCTCTTCTGTCCACCGCGTGTGTGTGTGTGTGTGTGTGTGCGTGTGTTATACATGGCATATAGTCAAACCGTGAACGTAGAATTATACGGTTCTATCTCCGTTTAGGGCAGTTCAGAGATATTGAGCGTCAAAGTTTTTACATTCCATTATGTTCTGTGAGATGGAACCTTTGTATTTTATGAATTACTAACTCAAAAATGTCAACATTTTAAAAATAACACCACACAGGCATTAATAAACACCTAATGGAACAGATGATGTAAAAAACTCAATTGTGACAAAAATGGAGATAGAACCTTATAATTCTAACGTCACGAAACAATATAGTCAAACAATCATAATCAAATCTATCCAGTTATCTAAAGCTTCACAATCTGTCCTTACTGTGCACTGGGGTTTTCATTTGCCATTGAACAACTTATTTATCTTTCCTAGACCTCTGAGAATTGGAGACCGAACAACACTACAACACTAACACAACTACAACTACAATACACAAATACTTTTGTTCTTGAGCTTGACTTGACCTGGTTTGAAACAGTGAAGCCGAATTAATCTGCAAATCTAACCATTCTGGAAAGGAACCAGCAAATCTGAGTACCTCCAAACAAAAACATCATTGAATTCAATCAAACAAAACAATCTGTCTACATAAACAGACCACACAACAGGAGACACACAGCCAGGGTTTTAACGGAGCAGAAAAAAATCGGAACTATTGAATTTATGAGGACTGTTGGTACTAAACTAAAACAGACGTATGCAATAAAAACGTTCCATATTTTGTCCTCTCTCTCTCTTTCTGTCTCACACACACGCACACGCACACGCATGCACACGCACACACACACACACACACACACACACACACACACACACAGGGTCATACCTGGGACGGGGGTCCAGGGGTCTCTGGCGAGGACAGACTGGCCTGGCTGGTGATGCTCTTCTCCAGGGTGTCCACCTTCTCGTAGGTCCTCTTCTGCCTCCCCGGCATCTCCAGGGGGGCCAGGGCCGGGTTACCGTGGTTACACGCCCTGCTCAACGAGCGGCTGGCGCCGGCCACGTCTTCTCGTGAGGAACACCTCCCTCCTCCTCCTCCTCCTCCGTACCACCTGAGGGAGTCGACGGGAGAGCGTGTGCTCGGCGTGTGCGCGGCCCCCCTCTCGCCCCTCTCGCCCATCTCGCCCCCCTCGCCCCCGGCCCTCACCTCCCTCATGGTGTTGGAGCGGCTCACCACCTCCCTCATCTCCGCCATCAGCCTCTCGTTGAGGGCGCACAGCTCCCCGCTGCTCCCCACCGAGCCGGGCCGCCCGCCGCCGGCCCCCACCCTCCGCCGGCTCTTCCTCCTCAGGCTGGGGGAGGGCCCGGTGGAGTAGCCCGAGTCCTGGTAGCAAGGCTGGGGGGTCGGGGTGTTGGGGAAGTCCCCCTGGGAAGCCTGGCTGCTCTGCCGGCTGTGGCGGGCCTCCATGGCTCGTTGCACGGTGGCCTCCAAGGCTTTCCATGTCTGCTTCTTCTCCAGGGTGCCAGGGGTCCCCGGCGTCCCAGGGGTCACAGGGGTCCCGGGATCCCTCTCCCTCTGCTGGCCCCGGGCCTGGAGCTGGGACTGGGACAGGGGGTGGGGCTGGGACTGGGACAGGGGGTGGGGCTGGGGCTGGGACTGGGACTGGGACAGGGGGTGGGCCTGGGGCTGGGACTGGGACTGGGACAGGGGGTGGGCCTGGGGCTGGGACTGGGACTGGGGTGACTGGGACTGGGACTGGGTGAGTAGTAGAGGGTCTGGCCTGGTGGCGGTAGGGGAGGGGGTGCGGGTGGGGCCGGGAGAGGCGGAGGACAGGAGGCCTGTCTGTTTGGGGTCCACGTTGACCATGTGCTTGATGCACTCCAGGCCGGCCGGGCTGTAGTCCGAGGCGGAGGGGTTCCTCTTGTGCCTGGAGCCCGAGTGGGAGGAGCCAGGGTGGGGGTGCTGCAGAAGCATCCGGGGCTTCTGGAGGCTGTGAGAGGGGGTGGGGGTGGTGAGGCGGGACAGAGAGGAGGCGGGCCCGTTGTGGAGGTGCGCCCCCTCCACCTCCATGTCCACCGGGGGCTCGTCGTAGATGGGACACTCGGAGACGGAGGGGTCGTCGTAGATGGGAGCAGCAGTGGCGGCGTATTGGGGAGACGCCGAACGCGGGGTGCTGTTGTTCTGGGACCTGTGAAGACTGGGACTCGGGCCGGGCTGGCCGGGGTGGTCGGGGGGGGGTGCGACCAGACAGAAGCTGCCGTTGCCCGCCTTCCTCAGGTGGTGGGCCTGCCGCGCGTCGGCGGCCATCTTGCCGGAGGGGGCGGTCTTGTAGCCCTGGGAGGAGCAGACGTGGCCCCCGGGGGGCTTGCTGCTGCCGACGGGGAGGAGGGTGAAGGCGTTGTGTTGACCGTGGGGTTTGTTGTGTGTGTTGTGTGCGTTGTGGTGGAGGAGCTGCAGGGCGGCGCTAGAGGGTCCTCCGGGGTGCGTGCGGCTCATGCTGTTCACCTTGACCAACATGGCCGCCTTAGAGCCCGGGGAGGGCTGCCATCTTTGAGAGGAGGGGTCCCTGAGGAAGAGGAGGAGAAGGAGAAGGCACAGGGTGAGAGATCTGGAAATGGATGATTCAAAGCGATACAGCCAGTATACTATATAGGACATCAGTGCCAAGCCAAACCAAACCAAACACAGATCATCTGACAAGTGCGAATAAAAAGCCTGTAGCCTCCTCCTACAAATTTCCAACCATTTAAGAATGTTCACATAACAAGGCTGGGCTGGGGAAAAAAAAAATCACTGCAATCCACACATACTTCCCCACACATTTCTCTGCCCCTCCAAAGCCTTTTTTTGTCTTTTTTTTGTCTGGCCAAGCCAAAACATTGCCAGTAAGTCATGAGAGAATCACTCCAGTGTGTGTTATGAAAACCAAGCTCCTAAACATACAGAATTCTGACTACTACTATCGGGTCCGGAGGGGCTGAAAATGTCCCATATAGAATCATACTTAGTGGTCTCATGTTGTCGTCTCTGGACTACAAAACAAGAACACCCTGTAGGCTAAAACACTAGATTCAAAACATCTCACAGAAAACATTTGATCCAACATGAACATTTGGAGAAATACTGTATCGAAGCAGAGCACATCCGGACGTACCCGTTTCACAAACACAAACTTGATTAGAGCAGAATTACAGTCCAAAGTCTCAATCTGTGCTCGGGCGCTAGAGGTTAACACCCCTGCTTATGGCTTGCGGACTTGGCTAACTTCAGACGATATCAGAATACTTGTACTTGAATGAAATCTGGCATTAATCTGGCCCCATCGTTCTCACCCTGTAATCCCTGTGGCTTCTGGCATCACAGCTCTCTCCTCAATATTTCACTTGACCAAACAACCATCCCCTCAGACCACCAAGCCTCTTGTCTTTAACATCAACAAACTGCCTCGTCTATAGCCTTCGACAAACTGCGACTCCAAACGTCGCATCTAGAGGAGTTGTTTTACAGTCAAAGGTCGAGCGAGCTTTATGGCGTCATGACAACCAATAAAGAATGTCTCTAAGAAAGAAAGGGACTTACCTTCTGCACTCCACCCTCTCTTACCGCAGAGCCAATGCAGCACAGTAATCAATGCAATTCAAAAACTGACTGCGTCTTAGTCACTGAAACATAAACATAGACCTAACAGCTTATAGGCTTCCTCTCAGGGCTCTGTTCTCACTGGAGAGTTGAGCTAAGGGGCAGGAAGAGGACGGAGTGGTCCCCCCCCCCTCTTCTCTTCAGAACAATAAAGAAACAATTCCCCTGGGGGAAGAGCTTCTCAGACCAACGGCAAACGTCCTTAGCCCCCCCGGCAACTGCGTTACATTCTCTCTCTCTTTCTCCCTCTCCCTCTGTCGCTATCCCGTCTCGCGAGTCACGGCCACCTCAGCGATTTGAATGTAAACAGCCTCCTTCAAACGCTTCCACAGATATGGTATCCAAGGCCTATAAACAGCTGGGTCTGAGCCACATGGCAACGGCCCAGGACAGCCAGCACACCCCAGTGTCGGGAACACTTCCAAGGCCTCGCCTACAACGTGACAAAAGTCCAATCAACACAGTTTTACTGCTCCACACACACGCAGGCGACAAGAGGAGGTGAGGCTGAGGCACTGCGGACAGGGACACGGGACACACTTCAAACTGCCACTGTTTGGTTCCATGTTGGTTCTCGCAGGGGGGTGTGAGTCAGGAGGAGTAAGAGGACGGCTCGAGGGGCTGAGAGCAGAACAGCTGTAAACGAGAGTCTACTACTGTTTGTCTGCTTTGAAATGGAGGGGTGAGTCGTCCTTCTCCTGTCATGACAGGCAGGGGGTGGTGATGTCACCTCCACAACAGACACAGACAGACACACTCGAGGAATCGTCATCATCTGCTCATTAATTGACTGTGGTTTGCTATGACATGGATACTAATCGTGAGCTTAGAATGATAAGGTTCTATCTCCGTTTAGGGCAGTTCAGAGATGTTGAGCGTCAAAGTTTTTACATTCCGTTATGTTTTGTGAGATGGAACCTTTGTATTTTATGAATTACTAACTCAAAAATGTCAACATTTTTAAAATAACACCACACAGGCATTAATAAACACCTAATGGATCAGATTATGTAAACAACTCAATTCTGACAAAAATGGAGATAGAACCTTATAATTCTAACGTCACGACTTCACTAGAACTAGAACCAAAAAGGCCAAAGACCACAAATAACCCACTACCACAATCACATTCCAGTAACGTGACCCAAACCCCCATTACAAGGTGACTCTTGATAAGGATCTACTTAATTAGTGTAATCAATGAGCAACACAGTTCGGTTTATGAGTCAGTGGTCTCGTTTCTCGAGCCGTGTGCTTGGGTGAGTGGGCTACTTTACAAGCGGGGAGACCCTGGGAGAGAGAGAGAGAGAGCTTCCATACTACACAAACAGGAAATGCCGAATGTAACGCTCACACTGGACTAAGGCCGGAAGAGTGGGCTGGACCTCGCTTACAGTGGGTTGACATGACACGTTATTGAATCGGAATATCAGAACGCTCATTCTCTAGTCTCACACACAAAGAACGAACGACATCACTACCATGACACTTCCATTCTACCTCACATTCTACCTCTGTACATCTAGGTACACACGCTACATTTAGTCAGCCCCCTCTGAACAGCAACAGAAACCCCTATGTTTGGTTTGGATGTTGTTGAGGGGGGTGAAATCAGACACATAGACACAGACACTATTGGAAAAGGCAACTGCCTTGTTGAGTCTAGCTCCCAGCACTGAGAGATGAGGATTTCATCAGGCTTTTGTCTCTGTTGTTCGGTTATCATTGTCCCACCCAGGCCGGTTACGGGGTAGTGTGTTCAACCCTCCAGCATCGGCACATTATGTTGGCGTGTCAGCAGAGAACGCATTAGATGATTATCGCGGACACACGTGGCTCGTAGCCAGATCTGTGTCGGTAAAGCTACGAGCTTTTCTCAGCCCTCACTGTAAGGGGCCTCTAATCAAATTACAAAGCTATAACAACAACTTGCGCATAAAAAAAAAAAGAAGAAAAAAGAAGAAAATAATCACCCCCCCCCCACAAAAAGATTAGCTTACACAAAACCCAAACAAAAAGAGAAGACAGCACAGTGCGAAAGAACAATGGTGAGAAAATAGGAGGACAGTGGGAAGACACAGACAGAAGAGAGAGAGAGAGAGAGCGAGAGAAAGGAGAAGAAGAGAGCTAAAGAGTGTGTAAATGAGAGAGGGGATTAGACGTGGGAGAGTGGTGTGAGAGGGAAGGCGCGGGAACGTTGGCATTCCTCACAGGGCTCGTTCAGAGGGCCTCTGGGGTGGCGCGGAGGCCCAGGCAGACAATGCATGGCTGTGCTATCGTCACGGCGACGCCTCTCTAAACAGCAGAACAGCAGTGGAGTGGACTCGGAGGCCCGTCCTGAAAAGAGCACCTACAGATAGATTCTCTTTGGCAGACTCACTCTTATGTAACACCAACATCACTGACACTCTAGCAACATGTTTGCTTAAACCACAATCATAAAAGAGCGTGTCCTAAAAGGCTCGGTGGTGGAACATCAAACCAACTGCCTGCGGCGGCCTGTCAGGTACATTTAAAATGTTTACTGAAGGCAGGGACGTAGAAGAAGGACACCGCAAGATATCAAACATAACATGAAAACACACACACAGACACACGCATGCACACATACACACATGGTTAACACGTGAGACCTTGAGGAACACAGAGAGGGTTGAAATTAAGTTAGAGTTCTTCGGAGCCCAACAGAGTAATTCGATTGGGTTATGGAGCAGCAAATCAACTTAACGGTCAGCGAATTTCAATTTGTCTCGGCAGCTCTGGTGTCTCACGCCCCTGACCACGGTCCCTACTACCTCTGCTGCTACATTGAATATGATTGTGGTGGTAGCAGAGGCTACCTTCATATGCAATAAGCTGTTTGCGAGACATGTTCTCTTTTCTTTTTCCCTTCCGGGAATAACCTTTGGAAAACACATCAGCTGAGTCACAGTGGCGGATATGGATCGGGACGTTCCCCCTTGAATGTACCCCCCTGAGAGTAGAGGGGGGGGTCGGGAAAAACAGGGGTTATTATTATCATCTGTCAGACAGGAAGAGGAAATGAGGTCGTACAGGCCAGGTTCTCAACACAAACACCTCAGCGCTTTGGCGCGGCGAAGATCATTGTGATGTACGTACAGGAAGGAAAGAACGCAAGACAAAGAAGATCCACACAGACAATGTCATGGCCGCCCCGACGACGTAGCCTACTATGCACTTTTTCCCCTGTCTAACAACAACAACACATCGTGACGTTAGAATTATAAGGTTCCATCTCCATTTTTGTCCAAATTGAGTTTTTTTACATAATCTGATCCATTACGTGTTTATTAATGCCTGTGTGGTGTTATTTTTAAAATGTTGACATTTTCTAGTTAGTAATTCATAAAATACAAAGGTTCCATCTCACAAAACATAATGGAATGTAAAAACTTTGACGCTCAATTTGACGCTCAATATCTCTGAACTGCCCTAAACGGAGATAGAACCGTATCATTCTAAGCTCACGCCCTGTCTAACAACAACACCACATGGATCGACTTCAACACACTTCCCGTAGGCTATAGGACGCTCGTGAGTTTAGAATTATACGGTTCTATCTCCGTTTAGGGCAGTTCAGAGATATTGAGCGTCAAAGTTTTTACATTCCGTTATGTTTTGTGAGATGGAACCTTTGTATTTGATGAATTACTAACTCAAAAATGTCAACATTTTAAAAGATTAACACCACACAGGCATTAATAAACACCTAATGGATCAGATTATGTAAAAAACTCAATTTTGACAAAAATGGAGATAGAACCTTATAATTCTAACGTCACGCACTGCCATTTAAATACAACTGATATAGCCTACGAACCTTAATAGATATGTAACACATTTAAGGCCTTTTAACGGGATCAAGAGGGGTGAGAGACCTGCCGACACCTCTGAAAGGAAAGACCCCAGCTGTCCCCGAGGACAGCTGAAGACATCACCCTCCCTTGAGTCACAATGTCTACCAACTGCACATACCTTCCCCAGCACTACCACCGCCACTACCCCACCCACCGTCTCCACACCCTGGAGTAAGCTACTAAGGGCTGGACTAAGGAGCCGTCACCACAGCAGCTCCATACTGCTGGTAGACTTCGAGGCCGTCGCTGAGAAAGAGAGAGTCCATCAGAAAGACACACCTCTAGAATCTAATCCCTGCATCTATACTGTACATACATCTGTTCATGTGAAAGCAAATCCTATCAGAAGGCATTTCTTGGATTACCGTACTGTGGCGAAAACGCATCGTCTGTACTTGATGATCTGGAGGTGTCACATGATGTAGATGCCCCTGAAACACCATATGTGGTTCTTGTGTGTGTGTGTGTGTGTGTGTGTGTGTGTGCGCGTGTGTGTCTCTATGAGTGTGTGTGTGTCTCTATGTGTGTGTGTGTGTGTGTGTGTGTGTGTCTCTATGAGTGTGTGTGTGTGTCTCTATGTGTGTGTGTGTGTCTCTATGAGTGTGTGTCTCTATGTGTGTGTGTGTGTGTGTGTGTGTGTGTGTGTGTGTGTGTGTGTGTGTGTGTGTGTGTGTGTGTGTGTGATGCCCGAGAGATCAGTTTCTATGTGGTGCCGTTACCCCTTCATATAAGAGCCACAGAAGACTCCCCAGCATAGCTGAGCACACTGTAATGTATATACAGGCCATAGTGTAGTAATAAGGCCGTGTTCCAAGCCCTGTCTAAAATAACACAAAAGCGGTTTAACTCGCTCGCTCCAGTTACAGTACAATCAAACAGTAAGTCTGTAATCTAGTTTTCCACGGATGCCATAAAAGCAGGAATTTGCCAGGGAGAGTAAAAAATGTAGGACAGGAAAAGAGATATACAGTAAGGAGGAGAAAGAAAGGACACATTGTCCCACTAACATCAGCCCAGCCCAGCCCAGACACATTTAACCAAATCGCAATACTTTAAAAGTTCAAAGCGTTTACTTTTTTTTTTTTTTACAACTGGAGCGATAATTAGGCCGACACCATAAGAGTGTGATTAAGACGACATCTGACAAGAAGCCAAGAAATGAGGATCTTACCAAGCCAGAAGCGCTGAGATAAAACAGAGAAATAAAAGTCTTATTCCCAGTGTGTGTAGTAAGAAGCTATGGCAAGTCCCGAGAGCACAGGGTTAGATTAAAGTGTAAAAGGCATGTGCTGCTGTTAAGACCTAGAAAGATCCAGTCAGTCAGTGTGTGACTCATTAAAACTCAAACTAGCCCAGTTTCACTCAGCGACTCCTCCTCGTTTCCTAAATCAATCTGCTGGTGGTGATTTCTCTTCGATGACTCAGAGACACTTGGGCAGTGGGCAGCACATGTGATGACTAAGAAAATATACATATACTGTATATATTTACATTTGGTTTTATTGTCTGGGCTGATATGACTCAGAGATAGTTGGGCACATGTGATGACTAAGAAAATATAATATATATATTTACATTTGGTTTAATTTTCTGGGCTGACAGGGGGACGTTTGAAATCTTCCAGTTCTTAAAAAACTGTTTTTAAAGGGAACAGGGAAGCCCCCAAACAGAACTGTCTTGAAACTCTCTGTCCCTCATACGAACGCAGCGTACAAGCATACACATACAGCACACACGTGTCAAGAATGAAAGGAATCTCTGTCACAACGATTTAATGATTGTGTATGAATGTGGCTAAGAATAAAAAAACAACAACCTATAACTACACAGTTACACACATATACTTGTTGGAACCCAGATCCAGTCGGAGTGAACATAAAGAATGTAATGGCGCAGAATGAATGGAGCCTACAGACCATGGGATCATCATGCCTATGTCTGCATCGCATTTCACGGGAATCTCTGCACGAGACTGCACACCATGTGAAGGTAGTGGACGATCTGGAACAACAAGTTTCAAGTGTGTTTGGTTCTTATCTGAATGCCGTGAGTCTTTTGAGAGCCGATATATAATTAAAGGCTCAATAAGCCAAGAAGGCACACACTAGTAATTTGTGACTGCTCCTGGTGTTTCTGGACACCTCTCGGAAATGAGAAAGACGTCAAATTCGTCTTTAAAGTTTTTTTTTTTTCTTTCAAATTTTCGTTTTTTTAGCTAACACTCAACTCGAAGATGTGAAGTACCCACTCGTTATTTTTCCGAACAGTTTTACGTTCATTAAATAAGTGTAATCTATAACACAATGACTTCGTTTCTTGTTGTTTGATGGGGATTCATTATCTTTGATGGGGATTTTCTGTGCTTAGTGATTTCCGGTGTAGCAACTTTCAAATACTCATGCCGTCTTCAATTTGTTTCCGATTTCAATGTATGATGCATCATTTGAAAGCTTACAATCTGTAGTTTAAGCACATGTAAAAAACTGAAAAATGATTTCGCCTACAGGTAGCCCTTTTCATTGGGCTGTGTCACATTTGGTAGCAAGCTCTGTTCACTATTCATCATATCTTCACTTCCCGCTAAGAGAAACCTAACAATTCACCCTAGGGACACTTCTTGTGATGGTCCCTTATTATAACCCTGGGGCCAGCCCATAGGACAATAGAGAGCTCCTGTGACCCTGACATGACCCACTTCTCTACTCTCTGGCATGTGCCCTTTACATGCATGAAACTTCACCCCTCAAATTCATCGTCTCCCTGTAACTTCAAAAAGCTATGTAGCTAGGTATACGGAGATAGAATACTGACAATATTACTGTACAACTCACAAATGTGTACCATCCATGACCCAGAAACAAAAAGCGCAAAGCACAAATATAATTTACTATCCACAAACAAACACCTCTGGTTTGTTTTTGTAACAGTTATTTCTTAAAATATAATATGCACACTTATTTATAAATAGAAAAAGATGTGTACGTAAATGCTCACGTGTGAATACAAACGAAAGCAGTGACCAACATCTTTCCAAGACACACACACACACACACACACACAAACACACACACGTTCTTATACACAAACCCACATGAGACACACACACACAAACACACATACACATACACATACACATACACAAACACACACACGTTCTTATACACAAACCCACATGAGACACACACACACAAACACACATACACATTCACGAACACATACACACTAGGGGTGCAACGGTTCTCGGTTTTTTTTACGGACGGTACGGTTTGCGTTCCACGGCTCAATTCACTAGTGAACCGTGACGGTTTTCGTTTTTTTTTTTTTTTTACCTTTATTTTACCAGGAAGTCACATTGAAATTAAAACCTCTTTTACAAGAGAGACCTGGCCAAGACAGGGTCAAAATAGTAGCTTAAAAAAACTGTTCAGATAACAAGACAGGACATAAGACAGTGGCAACAATACAATAGACAAACAATGGTAGGGGTATTTACAAGGTGATTAAAACATTGAGAAGTCTAACCAAAGCAGGTACAGCGAGCGGTGACCACATCCTTTAATCTACGCTTTAAGATACTTATGGAAATAAGGGCCTCTAATTTAAAAGTAGTCTGTAGGTCATTCCAAGACCAAGGGCCATAATAAGACAAGCTTGCCCTTCCAACATTGTTCATGATAAGTGGCACCTTGTATTGTAGCCATCTACGAGACCTGAGACCCGAGCCACTCGGTATAGGGATGAACTTCAGGCCCAGATAATTCGGTAAGAAGCCAGAGATGATTTTAAACACAAGAGTGTACCAGTGTTGGAGCCTTCTGACAGAAAGAGATGGCCATCCAACCAGACTATACAGTGTACAGTGATGGGTCCTGAAGGCACTATTGGTGATGTATCTTAGAACCGAATGATACAGGGGGTCTAGCTTGGATAAAGTGGACAGAGAAGCAAACCTATATACTGTATCACCATAATCCAATTGTGAAAGGAAAAGGGCGGAGACAAGACGTTTTCTGGAAGCCAAGGAAAAGCAAGATTTAAATCTATACAGGAAGCCCACTGTACGCTTAAGCTTTATGGCGAGAAGATAAATTTGGCCGCGTTCGTAAATTAGCTCTGAGAGCGCCGGAGCGTCCACGTGAATGCCTCGAACGCGGCCTTTGGTCAGAGGTCGAGTTGGTCTGGAACGTTTGTTTCTGAACCGAACCGTACCGAAAACCGTGACCCAAAATACCGAACCGTACCGAACCGTGGGCCAACTGAACCGTTGCACCCCTAATACACACACACAAACACAGCAAAATTATCAAAGGTTTCAACCCGTTATCATTGTGTAACAGGACCAGCTTCCCTCATGTTCCTAACCCTACATGTGCTGGACATGTTGACGTGTGGATCTAAGGTATTTCTCTGATGAGCGCCACAAGGTCAGAACACCAATACATTCCCAGGACATGTGATAAGAGCTGGCCAATGAGTAACAAATGTGTGACTCCATTGCGACACACACACAGTACACCCCCCCCTACACACACACACACACACACTCACAGGCACACAGGCACAAACACCCACACACACACAGAGAAAGGAAGCTGAATCAACCAAACAGCGCCTACAACAACACAGATGGTGAGCAGTTGGAAACTCAACAGGCAGATAGATATTCTATGACTGTTCCTCAGATTTATTCATAGAACATAACTAAGGGAAACTGGAATTGGAACAACTGGAAATGTCAAGTTTTCTCTGAAATAATGTCTCTCAAAAGATCACCAACTGTTCAAATGTGAATATGATTTTCCGAGAAAAAAAAACTCCATTCGCACAACCTTCAATTTAAAATACGGAACCTTTTAAAAGGTTTGACCGAAGTAGATACTGCATAAAAAATAGAGGAACAAACCAACGTGAGAATTGTAGCGTCGGAAAACCCCATGATCAAAACAGACTCATACAAATGACAAAAACAAAGAAAGTTCCTAACACTCCTAACTTTCCCCCCCCAAAAAGCCTTGAACAAACTAGGGCTGTGTGTTGCTTCCTGAGACCTCAACCAGTCATGTGCCCTAACTATTTAGTCACCACACACTAACACACATCTGTGCGTCTCCCTCTATGGAGCCCTACCAGCTGAGCCTCGTCAATATCAATAAACCAAACAGAGGTGAACAAGAGCACAGGTCTGAACTCTAACTCTGACCCTAAACATGAAACACTAAACTTGCTTTCATACAGAGTTTTGGGTTTGTCACATTCCCGTTTTTGCATGGTGGTATCTAATTACCCGCCCAGAGAGAGAGAGAGAACGAGAGAGACAGTGAGAGAGAGAGAGAGAGAGAGAGAGAGAGAGAGAGAGAGAGAGAGAGAGAGAGAGAGAGAGAGAGAGAGAGAGAGAGAGAGAGCAGTGACAACCACTACATGGCTAAATGGGGGGGTGTAGAGCTCAAGCGAGTCTGAAACTCTTCAGATCCAGTCACAGACACACAGCTGCCCATTGTTTTGGGGGAGACAGAGAGACTTCTGGGAAACGTTGAGTCATTAGAGCTGACCGTAGAGAGACGTGAGGGACCCCTATGGGAGTTACCCTCATGAAGGGAGGGAATGTGAGAAGACTTTTCAGGAGGGCCCTCTCCGAGAGCGAGGGGGTGAGCAATTTGTTACCCTTCTACCTTACGTAATCACTGTCAAGGGTCAGAGAGGGGAGACCTCCGACTGGCCGCGGCGATGTCTGCCACATGGCTGAAGATCCCCCTCTAAGAGAACTCTCTAGAAACAGCTAGGAACTGTTTGGAACTAACTGGCATGTTAGTGGTTCTGACATGTTGTGACACATGAACAGACAACACTCCTTCACATGCCCCTCTCGTGTGTGTGATTTGTTTTTCAACACAAATCACAAATCTCTACCCCTGAGAAGATATCATAGGGGGGGGGGGGGAACCCAGTCACGTTTGGTTTCATGATGGTTTCGCTTTCGTCCGCCGGAGATCCAATAATCTTTGATGCAGACAAGGGGCCTCGGTTTGTTTTAGGAAAATGAAATGAGCGTCGAGGGTTGGAGCAGTAGTGCAGCGGAGAGAGCAGAGCACACAGTGGGGGCACTGAGACAGCCCCGGTGGCTGTGGGCCAGGGGAAACAGAACTGGCATGTCAGGAATCTGGCTCTGGAGGAGAGACGATGGTTTGGACTGTGCCACAGCTCAGAAGCACATGATGGGAGTCTTTCAATGGCTTTACTGTTTAGGGAGCCTTCTCCCAAACGCCGGGGGATAGAGAGAAAAAGTTATGCACTTAAATATGACTTGCCCCCCGCCCGCCCGCCCCAGTCTCCACATTTGGTAGCCATTTGCTTAAAAGACGGAGTACGGTTCAGAGAGAATGCTATGGAAACACAGGGCTAATTATTACAATGTGTCACATACATGGTGTAATAATTATCACTTTTTATCCTACTTTTTCCTGGAAAAACTATCCTCTAATGATACAATTTCCTGTCCTTCTGGGCCAGTCCCACTCATATTTTTTAACGACAGAGACAGTAGAGATTGAGACAGGAAGGACGGGTGAGAGAGAGAGGAGGGATGACATGCCCACGGATATGTCCACGGACGGAATCGAACAGGGAACCCTGCGGTTACATGGTCGACGCTTAACCCACTACGCCACCTAAGCGCCCCTCCCTGTCCTTCTTATCGACTATCGATCGTCTAAAAATAAACAAAAACGAACTAAAAAAGACGTTTAGTTTCGTACCTCAGAGATTCCTTACTGCCGTCTGTGCTTCCATCTCCCAGCGGTCTGTTCTCCAGCCCCGACTCTGTGCTCTCCTTCTCGCTGGCCTCCGGGGGTCTGGGGCTGGGGCTCTCTTGGCGGTCCGGGAGAGGGGTGTGGCGCCCCTGGCTCCCTATACTCCCCATCCCGAGATGCCTCTCTCCGGTCCCCCCGGTTCCCCCGGTTCCCCCGGCCCGCTTGGCCTCGGAGCAGCGCTTCATGGCCTGCAGCTGGGACAGGGGCACGATGTCCCCCCCCTGGGGTCGGTGCCAGACCGTGCGTCGCCCGGTCGAGTTGTAGTAGTAGAAGCGTCCGCTGGCGGGGTCGAAGAGCTCCCACCACTGGTTGGCGTCGGCCTGACGCACGGGGGCGCCCAGCGGGGCGTCCCAGCCGCACTCGCCGGAGGCCAGGTTCACGTACATGCGCTCCCGAGAGCGCGGCTCCAGGATCTCCACCCAATCAGCGCTGGGAACGAGACACAGGAAGTTACGTCGTTAGGACAGAGAACAGAGAACAAAAATGGGGAAAAGAAAGAACAGCTTCATCTGGTCATGTCATGTGACTTGAAATCACTAGGGAAGCACCATCACACATTGGTGCTGCTCATCCGAGCAAGAACCCTGCTAACTGCCCATATGCCCATATGGAGAGTGTGAATGTTTGTGTTGTGTTCCCTAACCCCGTGACTGAGTGTGTGTACAGAGTGTTGGTTCAGCAGTGATGTCATCTCTGCGGTGGGCAGAGGCACAGTAGGAAGTAGCTGTGTGTTTGTGCACTCGGACTACGGGGGACAGGTGGCCAATCACAGCGTGGCACCGAGACGAGAGGCCTGGCGGCCAGCGGGCCCGAGGAGCGCCATCCTGCTCCCAGCACCGCCGCCACTGAGATGGGACAGGAGGAGTGGCGCTAGCTAGCAGCTAAGTCAGCACAAGAGGAGAGGAGGGAGAGGAGAGACTGACCCACATACACACAGAGTAGCGATGCATCATTGAGAAGGGGGGGGGGGCAACCTGTCAGATTCAGACGCAATGGGACCGCGCTGTGAAGTGAATTTCCGTTCAGAATGGTGTAGAGACGTTGTATGTTGTATGGCATGAATAGAAGAACATACAAATCGTGACGTTAGAATTATAAGGTTCTAGGATCTCCATTTTTGTCAAAATGTAGTTTTTTTACATAATCTGATCCATTGGGTGTTTATTAATGCCTGCGTGGTGTTATTTTTAAAATGTTGCATTTTTTTAGTTAGTAATTAATAAAATACAACGGTTCCATCTCACAAAACATAATGGAATGTAAAAACTTTGACGCTCAATATCTCTGAACTGCCCTAAACGGAGATGGAACCTTATAATTCTAAGCTCACGAAATGTAAGTCGTTTTAAAATAGGCAATGATGACGATGCGTAATGAGGTTTTTAAGAGGCGACTCGTCTTTATGGCCTACAGTCTATAGCAACATAATACACGCATACCGAGGGTCTTGAGACTTGAGACGACAGGGCTTGTCCGATTTGGGTCACGTTACCCCTTTCAGCAAAGACCTAGGTTCTAGGCCCTGGACAATCTAGACAATTTGATGGCAGCTACTAGATTGTAATCATAAGTGCAATACTGAAATACAACTGTGAACATTTCAAACCTGCAAACTGCGACACTTTAAATGAATGTGCAATAATACCATGTGCAATATGACAACCCTTGTGTACATAAGGTTCAGAGATAGGAAATGTTAGGATATTTATAGCATAGCATAGAGTACAGCACAGTGTTTTATTTGTATAGTATAGTAGTATAGTATAGTGGATAGTGGATATAGCCTTTATTTATGTAAACCAGCTCTTTTCCCCTCTTGTTTTTAGTAATTCATTTTTTTTTCCAAGCACCAGGGGAGCCCCCCCTCCTAAATGTAGTTGTATGGTACCTGTACTGTATTAATGACAATAAAGACCATTCATTCATTCATTCATTCATTCATTCATTTAGAGAGATTGGGTTTCCTATCCTAGTTCCCTAATGCAGAGCAGCTTTAAGTGTGCCAATGAATCCATGTGTGAGGACAGCCTGTCACGTCCTTCTACTGGGCAATAAGCACCAAGGTAGGGGGCTGAGGAGAGGAGAGGACGACTAGGAAGAGCATATGTCCAATATGTCCAATATGTCCAATATGTCCACAGGGGGATCCAACAAACCACTCCCTCTGCCCATGGCACCTTCTTAGCGATATGTCTTAAAGAGGCACTTCCCAACTTTTTAACCTTCTATTCATCATCGTCAGCATTGTGCCAGTGTCTACATATTACATAAAAATGTATGTGAAAACTGCGAGATTTTCTACTTTACGTAGTGCGAAAGAGAACGAGAAAATCCAAAGAAAAGTAGCCCCCTGTTTGATGTCCTCTATTATTACAAATGACAAATAAAATCAGTGATTTTCTAATGGATCTTTTCTTCTTATCCTGTTGAATGCAGAACAGATACAGTCTCTACAAGTGAACAGGACAGAAGGGATGGATACATCACATTAGAACCAACCACACCATGGTCTGGTCCCATTCCTAGTTCCTCCTGGACAGAGTGTATATCTCTCTTCCCTCTACCCCCCAGATTGGAACACTGTCAAGGGCAGGCTACCTAGGGTAGAGGGAGGGGTGTGTGGGGGGTGGGCAGGGTGCCTAACACGAGCCACGGGGAACAAATGTGGGCATTTGGTGGGTACCCTTGCTCCTGCCAAGCCAGCCCCCCAACCCCAACCTCAGAAATAGCCACAGAGGAGCGCCAGGACCCCCAGACAGATCCGAGGATTGCTTCAGCTGTTTAGTATCGGGCTACAGCATAAGGCTCGGTAGTTAACCACGCGTCTCTCTTCTTTCCTATGGGCTGATAAGTATCAGGTACAAGTCTCTCTCTGATATCTCTCAACATAATCAAAGTGGAATCCAGGTCATCCTTCCACAGCCAGGTAAACATACAGGCAGACAGACTGGAGTCCTCCACACCATTCCTGTCTGTGTGTCCAATCTAGTGGAATCCATCTAGTGTCGGCTCACATGAACGCAATCACCATGACTACAGTGGTTTAAAACCCTCATCATGAGACAGGCAAATCTGTATCAGTGGCTTAGTGCATTATCAGTGCTTAAATGCATACAAATGACTAGACTGTGTGTGTGTGTGTGTGTGTGTGTGTGTATCATGAAGGATGGGAGCATGTCGGGGGTTGACGTTGACAAGTCTGGCTATTGACAAAAGAGGCATCCAGCAGTGAGACCCCCCATGGGTGGTTTTAACAGCTCAGGAGAAGAAGGACTCATCTTGTGCTGATAGATCTGCAGCTTAATGGGCGGGAAACGCTCGGAAATAAAGGGACAGTTAACCGGAGGCCTACGCAGTAATTACACCCCCATACACCCCACCCTTCAGCCTCCCACTGCTTCTCAATTCCCTAAAGAAGGCATTCACTTAAAGCTTACAGCCCCCTTCAAGCTGGATTCCACCATGTCTAAGTCATGTGTTTGGCATTACATTATTGTAACGAGAAAGAAGAAAAAAAACAGGGAGCGAGAAAATACAGAGGCTCGAACACACGTGCACAGGACGACGCCACGTGAACGCTCTCACAGGAAATCAGGGGGCAAAGGTCGGGCCGTGAAGGCCACGGTTAACTCCAGAGGAGCAGTGTGGGGTACAGTGGTTGCATAAGGGCCTTTCCGGGCCTTTCCGTCTGGGTAAATAAATAGTAGTTAGTGTTGGAGACGGAGAGAGGAGCCATACATTCTGTTGACAGGCGGAGATAAGCAGGAAGATGGACTGGCGGTTGGGTTCGGAAATTCTCGGGAGAGATGTATTCTGGGAGTACTTTTGAGCCACCTCCCACACGCATGTCTAACGTTGTGAAGTGTGTCATGACATCCATTACCCACTTGAATTTATAGTGGAGAAACACTTTTGAAAAACATTGGCGAGACAGGATAGGGATGCTGGTGGTTGTTACTGTGTTATTCCATAGACAAATAAAACAAAACCGGTGGCCATTTTCTGCTGCTTGACTGGAGGAATGGAGTGAAATCTAAAAGTAAAACTGAAGTTCTCCAAATCCCACAGACGCAGGCAGGCAGTTGAGCTCTCACTAGAAAATGTGCTTAAATGGTTTGGAATGCGGTCTGCATTGCCTCTTGTGATGTACACTCCACTCTAAATGTTTTCTAACCATCTAAAATTAACTCATTACATACGTATGCTTGTGTTACCAATAGATCTGGCACCTGACTTCTCTCAGGACAAACTGATTCTAATTGAAGCAGACTTGAAGTGGAGTGCTACGGTTACACCCCCTCCTGAGAGAAGTCCTGAGCCAGACACTGACACCAGTCACCCACAGTAAAAACTGGAACGGACACTATGTGAAACAGAGACATAATACACCAACTATGTGAGAAGTAAGACGGAGCAAGTGGAAAAATATGGCCTTGTAATGATGGTATTTCGCTCTTATTCTCTTGATCTGATAACATATTCCCTCATCTCCCAGGGGACACTAGCTCTTTGTCTCCCATTTGGGTCAAGGAGACAATTTTTGTAGCAGCGGCACATGGTTATTCTAGGATGACTAAAAATAAGTGAAGTCAACTAGAAAAACACCTATGCAAACAGAGAGCGTGCAAGAGAGTGCTGCACCAAGACCAAGAGACCAACACATTCTCTACTTCATCCTGTTTCTCCTAGTCGCATGTATCAGAGGTCTCTTTCTAAAAAAAATACTTCCATCATCGGTAATTTACAGTTAATATCCAAAAGATGTAACGTACCATTTCCCAGTGGAGGGAACAACAGAATGAATTCTGGTCAAGGAATCGGCTCCATTGTTTGAAAACAACCCCAAAGCGTAAATGGGCATTTTTCCCAGCAGTGAAAAACATAGGAGTGGACAGTGCATTGTATTAAAAATAGGGCAACAACACAGTCTCTCTGTCATTGTTTCGTTTTGGCTTTCAATCAAAACAAAATTCCAAGCTTTTGACTCCACCAAAACCTAAAAATAAGTATTTTTCCCCCCAGAGTACCACAGAAGTGCAATGGGCTGGCAAGGAGGTGGACGTTGATGTGATCACAGATAATCTGGTAACGGCTGAAGTACAACTTCCCGCTCCATTGCCATCGTGGCATTTGTGATTCACTGATAGCGTCTAGCCACAACTGGGTATTATTATATGTGTTTGTCCCTAAATCAATTCGTTAAAGAGAGACAATAGGCACCAGAGACCAGCTTAAACTCTCATTTAGCCTAACATTTACTGCTCTCATAAAGCAACCTCTAACCTCAGCTAACAACAGGCTATTCTAAGACAATTCTCTCTGCCCCCTGTCCCTTGAGAACCAAGCCACACTGGTGTTTCGAACAGGGGTTGCCATTCATTTAGGAAACCTTAGCGCTCTGTTTGCCAGCCACAGCAACAAGTGCCTGAATGCATTTAACAGACCTGCTACGTCCTATCTGAAAACATCAAATCTCCTTTCTCCTCAGATACTTTTACATTTACATTTACATTTTTGGCATTTAGCAGACGCCTTATTCCAAAGCGACTTACAATCAATACATTTGACTAAGCAAGTGAATCATCAATCCACCAGGCGTATCACGAAGAGTAAACTAGCTCAGGCCAGGGGCCATTGGCAAACAGGAAGTTTATTTTTTTTAAATATATAGACATTGGAGAACAGAGAGACAGTACAAGGGGGGCAGTAGAAGTCATAGGGGACACAGTAAAGGGGAAAGCGGGTGTCTCAGGAGACGCAGTGCTGTGGCGATACTGTATACCAGATAATGGGTGTTATTATAAAAGTCACAGCTAAACAGGAGAGAAAAAAACCCTTTCCTGTTCACCTTGCTTTACAGGTTGACGTGGGAAATGTGACAGTTTAAATGTGTCACTCACCAGACAAAGCAGTACATCCAGATCACCTACCTAGCCTGTCAACGAGACATCGGCAGTGACATGATGCACCTCGATGCAAAGTGAGGGATAATCCAGCACAGATGGCCTCTGTTGTATGATGATTACGCATTATGTTCAAAGTCTATACAAGACACAGCTACTAGGCAACGCGCTTATCTAAATATTGTAAAAACAAGAGTGAAGACATGGGACGGCGTGTGCTCTGAGTCTGCAGTAGCTGGGTGTAATTCAGACCATAAACTTTGTACATTGTGTGCTGTGGCTATGGAGCCCTATTACTGGAGTGGAACCGTGCAAGAAGTTCTACATCAACAATGCTCTACATTAACTGTGTACTAGGGACAAGGGATCGAGATTGGAATGAATGAGGAGGAGGTGCTGTCAGAAACATAACAATCAAGGGGGAAACAATATCGGACATTTGAAGTGATTAAAAGCCTAGGACACGGCCAGATGTCTATAGATGGATAATAAACAGAATATTTGTGGCATTTAGGACAAGCGCATGTTCCTCATACATGTATGTGTTATGAGTTCATCTAATTAAGCCTTGTTTCTGGTCGGGACATAGCATCTGGGTCACCATTGTACACAGGACACAGGCGGGCTCCCGCGTCGAGGCCTGGGAGAACAATCGGAGGGAGAGTGCACATGTTTCAGATGACAGAGAAAAGCCTGTGCACCTGTCACAGACATTCTTTGGCTCTTTTTGTTAGGCAATTCCCATTCCAACCGTCCCAACCAGGTCCAGGGGTCACATAAACCCACAGCACAATTGGCGTGTTTGTGTGTAAATGAACACCTTACAAGCTACTGTGAGCACCAGTAAATCCAGTCTATTATAGAATTATAAACTACCATGCAACAGTTGGCATTTATCCACATGCCAACACAATTAAGGGCAGGGTTAAAGCATTGTCCATTGGTTGCCTATATCAGGCTTAATAATAAAGGGCTTCTAGAGGGCTGTATATCAAGGCCATTGACACCAGGGTTGGGTGACATAACAAAATGATACAGTACGATAATACTGATACCACCGACATATTCAAATACATTACTTACAACATCACATTCGTTATCTCCAGTGCCATACCAGTGTCTGTTCTGTAGTCAGAAAGATAAGAGAAAATCCCCTATGGGATTTCATTGGGGGTAAAACAAATATTGAATTGATTGTTTAAAAAACAATGATGTTTTTACCCATCATGAGGGGTAATTTCCTCCCTAACCTTAACCCTTTTCTCTTATCTCTCTGACTACAGCACCTAGAGCTGTATATATTGTCTACCTCTTAAAAATCCCAATGGGTTTATTTGTCATCCCATTGATTCTACAGTCGTGCTCGATACCCTTTTAGACTTATCCCCCTCTGCAGGCTCACCCTGAAGGGTAGTTGTGGTTGTATGTGGGAACTCTTGCCTTTGGGGCACAGAACTGCCTATGTGAGACTAGGAAATGACTTAATGTGATCAAGGATATGTGTGTAGAGTGTGTAGAGCTGTCCCCAGGCTTGTGAATCATTTGGCATTTGTCTCTAGACGGGAGGTTGTTGTGATGGTAGAAGAGGACTATGAATAGTCTTCAAAAGAAGGCCATACGCGCCTACCTGAGGGTGGCTATAAAAGCCGGCATGGTCATTGCTATTCGCTGCTCAAACAGGTTATCACCTCTACCCCATCACCCCTCCCTTCTGCCAGAGGGGAGCTCAGCAGCAGTTGTTCATGTCCATTCCTCACACGTCCGCCTCCGACACTGGGAGCGAGTGGAGGGGTCATTTTTCACGGAGCATATGCCAGGCATGATAAAGCTGGCCTTGTCTTAACAGTTCAGGCTCAGAGGGCAGGAGCGACAGGATGCCAAGGAGGATAAGAGAGGTAAGGCACGCTAAGCCCCCAGCAAGCCCTGACACCACATGCCTGACAGAGAGAAGCCAGGAGCCTCTATATCCCCACTTTGCAGGGTCACCTCCACATGGGAGCCTGCCCTGCATAGACTGCTATGTGTCCTGGAGACTTAACCCGTAGTTGTTAACCTGAAATTGAGAGTCAAATAATGACTTAAAGGGACTTGGCCTGGTTTGTCTTTTTGTGCTATCGTAATGTAGCGTGTCATAATTGGAACTGTGGTGAATTTGCAATGCAACGGTCCAGCACAAAATGGACATTCCAGAATGCGCTGGCCTGGAAGTGGACATTCCAGAACGTGCACACTTGCTAGTGTCAGCAGTATTACAATACTAAAATCCACTCCTGTCTCTCTGTTTCTCTCTGACACTTGTTGGCTTGGACCATCTCAATGGGGAGGCAAGTTAAGTTCAGAAGTCAGAAAATATCCTAACTTGTTTCAGTTTACCAAAGACTCTTGTATTACATAAGCCCATAGGGGTCTCTGATCTCTGGGAAAGAAGCTGGAAAAAAAGCTTGCAGAGCTGACAAGCTTGTCCTTGCGATGAGTCACAACCATATGCATTACAATGTGTGTGCAGTGCACCCTACGCTAATGCCTGATGGCCGAGAACAATGGGTCCTATTGTCACATCAACCACCAGACTTCATTCAGCTAGAAATGTCTCCATTACCATTTCCCACAAGGGCTGCCAACCAATCGAAGCCCCCCCCCTCAAGAGGGGGAGGAGCTTACGGCATGTTTAGGTGACATGGGGTGACCACCTTCAACAGCTGCCATAATCCAAAACCAGAGACAGTTTCCCCTTCTACTGGCAGGGGGATTACATTGGAATTCTCAAGTTGGAATTCTCAAGTTGCTCCACCACCTTTAAAATGATCAATTCCAAGAGATTTTTTTTTGATTGCCTTGTGAATACAACACATGCAATTTTTTCCATTCTAAAAGTTCCTCAACCCAATGTTACTGCAACAGGATGAGATAAGACGCACCTACCTTGCTATTGGTTAATGGTTACAATTCTTTTTTCCTGTCGGGTGCTTCCCTGGGTGTTGCTTCAGATGCGTTGTTTTCCACCCCGCCTACAAAATAACTAGAGAGAACCGCTGCTCTGTGACTGTGGTCTCTGTATGGAGACTATTGTTTCTGCCCACCAAGGCACCATGCTGCTCTTCCTCCCACTAATGCAGCGGTATTAGCAATAATGCTGGGAACTTCCGGCCCATCACAGCCTAGCAGGACAGTCACATTGACTGTCTGACTGAAGGCAGCAACAGGGTCAAACCACAAACCACAATAAATCCCCTTTTTTATAGGGGGCGGGGCGGGGGCAAGCCTGACCAAGAGCAGCCCTGTGCTCCTACCCTCCTCCCATCCTCCTACCCCCACTACCCACCACTCTAGAACAAATGGCCACTTTATCAGGTCAGAGAGCCGCTGGACGAGAGTGAGCATGTGCAGGAGATAGAGGGACAGCAGAGGATCACTGTGTTGACCAAATACAGGTCAGATTCCCTGTCCAGTACACCACCAGCTGTCAACTCCAGGAACAATAAGGTCACTTGTCCAAAACACTTGGAATAAACGAACCGATTAGGATGTATGTAAGTAATTGTGATTAATGTCCATTAGCTTTCTTTGTTCATTCTTTATCTTGTCAGGGTCCTATGAGGTGAAATCCAACAAATTAGGACTAATATAAACTCCTCGAGAGTGAATACCAACAGAAGAATATAGGGGATTTTGGCAAATATTTTTGGGCCGCTACCCACACGTTTAGCTGTGTTGCTCATTCCACGAATGCATGATCCTTACAAGTTGTACCTCGTTGTAAAGGTGACTAATCAGGCTTTCCAACGATATAAAATACAATACCAATTGGTATTATTAAAGGGGAGGAATAATCAACCAAAATAACGTTTCCAAACTTTTTTTTGATACATCTTGGCTTGACAAGCTTTTCTGTAGCGGGTGAACACCATAAGGAGTTAACTTCAGCCACCTGCTTGACGCTCGTCCGACAAAAAATCTTTCTGCTAGTTTGGCCGTGTTCAACTACATAGCTGGGCTGCCGCTCTAACTGCATTTTGAGTCGTGCCACTGCTACTACCCCCAACCCCAACCATCCCCTGCTGACATGACAAACGAGGCCAGAGTCTAAACCCAGTGCCGAGTTACGGGGTGAGAGGGGGGTCAGAGGTGGCCAATGAACAACACAGGAAAGAGGCATCCGGATGATTTCCCTCCCACAACCACCAACCCCTCCAAGTAAATGGGCTGCTGACGGCAAATCTTGGATCTGACCCACACTAACTAGTTAAGCTGTTTGGACTGCGCCTCAAGGGAGGAACAGAGTAAGAAAAAGCAAGAAGTCCTCTCTCCGGGGGTTCAGGGTACAGAAACAGATGAACATGTTCTTAATCACAACATCATTAAATAGGAGGAGTTGGAGGAATGGAATGGGTTGATGTGATCAAACACAAACCCATTTTAGAATACTAGAGTGTAAATTATGAGTTTGACCACTGTTGATAGCAGCTTCGCATCTTAATAGTTGACCTCAAGCTGACTACATGTCGGATGGATTGGAGGATTAATGATCGCGTGATCATGATGATGCACCCTCTATAAAGCCAGTGAGAAACATACGGTTAAACTAAGATCAGAAAGTTAATCCTTTATCCCCCCATGTAAAATGGTGGAAATGTCAGGGTTGGATTGGGACAGATACATTTCGATTGATCTACCAGTCAGTGTACTAGAAGCCGAATAGAATTACAGTGGGATGAAAGAATGGCAATATAAAAGACAGTGATCTTTCACTATTTGACTATTTGATGTGAATCATGTTTTAAACCATCACAACACAAAACAAGCAATTCACACCACCAAACAATGAGACACAACATGCATCAGACTTCCCCTCTATAGCCCAATTAAACAGATCCATCTTCAAAGCCATTGATGGACGGATATCCTGCCATAGCATTGTCACGTTAGGCCCAGAAGGTCTTGCCCTGAACTGAGGTAACATTGCTAGAGGAATGCCAGTGTCCTGTGCTCCTTTGTCTGCAGACCATTGTGAGCCAACAGAATAAACAGTGAGACAACATCCTATTGTGGGTCTACTCTTCTCAGCTCACATTCAGATCCTACTCTGACCTGAAAGAATGTGAGAAATGAAAAGAAAACTTAATTAACTAACGTTAATTAGGTAGTGTTAGGTGTCTTATATTGTATCTTATCTTATGGTATGCTTCTTTGCACAGCATTTGCACTATTGAACGTGGGGCAGCTGTGACTCAGGAGGTAATGCGTCTAATGATCGCAAGGTCGGCGATTCGATCCCAGGCTCCTCCTGTCCACATATCGAGGTGTCCTTGGGTAAGACACTGAACCGCCAATTTCTCCCAATGCGTGGGCGGGCCTTGCATGGTAACTTGCCGCCATTGGTGTGGGAATGTGTGAGTCAGAGGGCATTGTAAAGCGCTTTGGAATAAGGAGCTATATGAGTGCAGTCCATTTACCATTTAACCCGTTGTAGTACGACTGGCTACTACCATCACTTTATTACTTTATTATTATTATTATTATTATTATTTTAGTTTACTTTATTATTGCGACCCTGTATCTTGATCCTGCAATGTCAATATTGAGGAACTAAAGCGAAATAATTTTACTCTTGTGTACGATTCTGATTCTAGACTACATTTAGGCCATCACTAACAAGGATGCATTGTTAAAAGGGAACATTTCTGTCCACCCCAATGTGACAGTGAGTTTCAGAGCTCTGCTTAGCTCGTGGAGATCACTTGGTTTTGTTTCTGTTCCTCATATTCCAAAAGTCAGGTTCTTCCCAAGCTCTACGTCTGGACTCATTATAACAAAACCATATCAATCTAAATATAGGCCTAGGGGCCCTACATCTTTTCATAGATTTAACTTTCCTGTGGTTTCAGTTCTGAAAGTTTCCAGAAGTTGTGTGACATGATTTTAGCATTATCCAGAGACATCTTGTGACTATGACTACAGACAACCTTGTGCTGCCTACACAAGGACGTTTTCCCCTCGTACAGTGTTGGATAGAGAAGTAGGTGCCTATGCAGAACCCAACACCGCACAGATGCTCCCGATCTCACGTTGTCTCGTGGACAGGACCACCAGCTGTACAGGGAGGGGTAAAATACTGCTGTGCTGGGGTAAGGAGGGCTGGTGTGAGATGTCAACCCTATGCTCCACGCCATATAAATGACATTTTGCTGAGGTGCTTTGAAGGGTTGACGACGCTGCCCTAAGGTTCCACACCAGTGAGGGCATGAAAGACATCAAAAGATTCTGAAACACCAGGAACACTCAGCTGAAATATCAAGGCCATTGACACACCAGGGTTGGGTGACATTACAATGATACAGTACAATGATAATACTGAGACCACCAACATATTCAAACACATTACAACATCACATTCATTATCTCCTGTACCATACCAGTGTCTGTTCTGTAGTAAGAAAGATAAGAGAAAATCCCCTATGGGATTTATCCCCTATGATTTCATTGGGGGTAAAGCAAATATTGAATTGATTGTTTAAAAAACAATGATGTTTTTACCCATCATGGGGGGTCATTTCCTTCCTAACCCTAACGCTTTTCTCTTATCTTTTTTACTACAGCACCTAGAATGTCAATTTAAAATTTCCGGTTTACTCTGATGGTGCTAGAGATAATTAATGTATTTTTTTAAATGGGTGAAGTCTCCCTTTAATAGTTCTATTATGTTTTTGGGGGATGAACATGTCATGTACATCCACAGCATACATGATCATGGTGTGTTTTCTAGACTTCAACTGAGCCATCTGTTAAAAGCATCAAAAGGAAAGCAAGGAGAGCTTTCTTGAGCAACTGCAAATCTGTCTTAAAAGTCACTAAACATATGCTGGAGAATTTAATGTGTGAATCAACAAAGTCAAGCAAAGAGACATGTTATCCTATTGCCCTAGTACATGAGTGGAACACAAAACACAAAGGCACAACAAATGGGCTACAGAACATCAGAACATTTGTCTTCCGTCTGGGTTATTGGGTCTGTAAACCACAGCAAAGAGACAAGCAGAGCCAATTTACCAAATAGGAAAGAGGAAAACAAGAGGAAACTGGCAATTAAAGGCAACCCAACTGACAAAAAAAGTCTAAAGAAGTTGTAACCCACCCCCCCCCCAAAACAATTTTTTGTCAAAAACTATGCTTTGTACAGAACAGGCCTGCTAAAAGAATCCAGTAGTGGGCCTATGGGAATAATGTCAACGATTATGGTGCTTTTGAAATCTTTGCTGTGACTGACAATTCGGGAGCTTAGAATGATAAGGTTCTATCTCCGTTTAGAATGATAAGGTTCTATCTCCGTTTAGAATGATAAGGTTCTATCTCCGTTTAGAATGATAAGGTTCTATCTCCGTTTAGGGTAGTTCAGAGATATTGAGCGTCAAAGTTTTTACATTCCATTATGTTCTGTGAGATGGAACCTTTGTATTTTATTAATTACTAACTCAAAAATGTCAACATTTTAAAAATAACACCATACAGGCATTAATAAACACCTAATGGATCAGATTATGTAAAAAACTCAATTTTGACAAAAATGGAGATAGAACCTTATAATTCTAACGTCACGGATTGCCAGGACCATGCATGGAGCACACATGGAGAATTCAATGAAACAACCTTTTATGTTCGTCTATTATGGCTTTCAGACTTGTCATAAGATACAAAACCCATTAAGGTATCCCAAACAATTATCCCCTTACTTCTAAATAGCAATTAAAAGTCAATAAACACAAGAGCAAAGTTTTATCCATACATAGAATTTGAATTGCAGTTTCCCATTTTCTCCACTATCCCACTATTAACTTTCGCGGGATATCACTCAGGTAGGCAACTTTTTAGCCAATTGTATCATAATATTCTACACTGTTAGACTACATTGTAACACAACATTAAATGTAATAATTCAAAAAGACATCATTTAAATCATCTAACAATGTCCTTGTAAAGTCTACGGTGCCTGTTCCAGTTGGTCCAAGTATGGAATTCCCGGAGCGGCTTTACTGCAAATCTTGTAAATCGTATCTCACTATCTCGCTACCTATGTTTCAGTAAATTACGGAGGACCTACCTTGTCCCGGACATTTCCTTCACATTGTTAAGCGACGCGTTAAGTATTGGAATAAATACTTTCAACTTTGTTATTTTCAAACGGTTAACTTTCCCCCGGTCTGGAGCGGTCTAACAGCAGATAGTTCTCCAGTAGTAGAATGTGAAATGGAGCCTCCGCCTCCACACGTGAATCATCCGATGGGGGTGACCTGACCCCCCCCGAGCCCGGGATGCACACCCCCCTTCACCTCATCTGGCCACTATGAATTATAAATCAATTTCTTATTCAGAGCTAACATGTCACGTTGACCGTTTTCCCAAAGATAAGCTATTGTTTTATTTTTGGAATATAAGTAGTAGCCTAACTGTACTACTTTGACTTTTGCATTTCACAAATGATCCTATCCCAGTCAGTGGGTAAGGCTACAACTGAACAACAGCGACACCCTCTGGTTGAAGTTCAACCCACACCGGCAGCACCATCTCCCAGAGATTATAGAAATTATATATTATATAATTATATATAGCAGGATGAATGTATCAAGAAGACACGAGGGGGGGCGCAGGGTCGAATCCGGCCGGGGACATATCCTGCATGTCATCCCTCCTCTCTCTCTCACCCATCCTTCCTGTCTAAATCTTCACTGTATCTGTCAAATAAAATGAAAAAATATGAGTGGGACTGCCCCACTCAGATTTTTTTTTGTTTTTTTAAAAGAAGACACAAGGGATATTAACACTTTGACTTTATTCACAGTTACTCACTATAAGTACTCAACTCTATGCGAGTCTCACTGCTAAGAAAAACAAGGAAGCAAAAATAAAGGCAACAGTAATATGCATGTCAAAGATGTATTACAATGTTGTGTCGTTTACTCTTGTAGATTTATTACAGGGACCACTTTTCACCGTGAATGTTTTCTAAGTGCTTTTTCCATACAGAGAATGGTTTTACTCCACGTCGGTTTTGACAGAGAAAAGAGCAATTTCAGCGAGAGAACAAAATAGAGGACTATGAAATTCAATCAAGCTATGTTCCTACCAAAAAGGTAACAATAATAACTCAAATCATATCACATAAAACAGGTTTCTGCCTCTTTTTTTCAGTATTATAAAAAATATTGTAAACATTTATATTAATTGCACAACATACATTCTAATACATACTGTACAGCAAGTCTTTATGTCCATATTGTTACCATAGCACCATGTAAAGCAAGCTGAACAAACTAAGCTTATTGGGTACCTACCAAAAGGCAATTCACAATACAGAGGATCAACAATGACATCCACTAAAGAATTGTAAGCATTCTGCTAGTGGGAAAGTCAGACGTGTGGTGTGTACCACCATCGTCTAGCAGTGTGTGGTAGTGGTAAGAATAGTCCTGTTGTGGGTTTGAAGTGAAACAGGGGTTGCCATGGATACGGATGGGGATATCTTTAAACATCCTAACCAACTCCTCCCCCTGTTGTCATCCATCATTCCTCACTCACACTTGGGGAGGGTAAACAAACAATCCTTGCATGACTGACATTCGATCATTGTTAATAATTAGCTATAATACAAAATAATGTAGTAAATGTCCAGGCAAAAAAAGAGATGGCGCGTGGAGGAGTTTCCAGGTGCACACAACGACACGTCGTGTTGACAGGTACTTCTCATGCTGCACGGTAAGGCTTGACTGAGTGTTATTGGCTGACATTATACTCCAATGGGCTGATGACTTGAAAAGGGGTACAAGACAAGACCATAGGATATGATACATGGCAGTTTATAGCAGCGTAGTTGACATTAAATACACTTCACTCAGGAGGGCCATAGAAAGTATGGATTCAGAGTTCGTCCGCTAACTAATTTCTCCTCCTCCAGTTCCATAAACAATATAATGCTGCAAAAGAAGCTGATCGATAACTACAAAGTGAGACAATTGGCTGTAGTGAGTGTAGTTGACACCAAACAACCCAAACTTAAACACAGCGTACTTGTTAAGATCTTCAGGGGGAGTTTGGTGGGTCCTCAGAGCATGGGTAAGATGGGAGATGAGAAGAGAGATAATTCCAGAGAGTGTGTATGAACGTGAGTGTGTGTGAGGGAGAATGAGGGAAGAAGATGGGACGTAGAGCAGTTTTCAGTTTCAGTATTTTGTTTTGCTGGGGGAAGATCCAAGTATCAGTGGTCATATTGGATCAGCGGCCTCCTGCTTAAGCTCCTACAGACACAATGGTATTCACGGTTACATTCCTGTGAAGTCTGTACAAGGTCCTCAGACTCTCCAGACGCTCTTCCTCCTCTGCTAGCAGATCCTGATGTGGTGGGTTTATGGGTTATGTGATGGGTTAACCAACCCATCCTTCCCAGATCTGCCCTCTGTATAGATAACACAGAAGGAAAATAAAGATAAGGATTTTCTCATCAATCAATCACTGTCAAACAGTGACCCCAGTAGCTGTCTTTTCTTAGCAACACTGAGAGAGAGGTATGCTGTGTCTGAAAGGAAAACACAGAAAAAACAAGAAACACAGAACAGTACAGACAGAGACGAAAGAAAACAAGGCAACACCTGCACAAGATTATTGACTTAGGGTGTGTTCTCACTAGAATATTTGCTTCACTTAAACGGAGTTTAGGATAAAATTCGCTTTGCTCTGCGTCGTTTGGAGCGGTGAGAACGCGCATTCGAAGTCGCTCCCGGAGCAAAGAACCAACGGATGCTCCGCTTGAAAAGGGTGGTTCCGCTCCGGTTAGAAACGACGCATCGAGGCTGTCCATAAGAAAACAACAGCGCATGCGTGTTGATCTGGATAAGAGCGGGACGAACGGGCAATTAAAAAATGTTCTGACCAATCAACTACCACGTCTGTTGCTTCGATTGCGTATGTTACT